>NC_137094.1:4979147-5296647 GCF_951640355.1 Cnephaeus nilssonii | reverse complement strand
CCACACAATGTGTTCCCATGGCTGAGAGTGGTGAGGCAAATTACCCTCACAGCCCCGCTAACAAACATCTTTTAAAATGCATTACTTGTATTCTCATTTGGGGGGCAGGGGGGAGAGGAGAACTGGGAAATTTGAAAATTGTCTAGGTGTTAGATAAAATATTAAAGAATTTTTATTCATTGTCTACAGCGTGTTACAGTATTGTGGTTATAAAGGAGAATTTTCTTATTTTTAGAAGACTCACAGAAAAACACCCAGGGTCCAGTGTCATCATATCCTCAAATGGCTTCCAAATGGTACGTACACACACACACACACACACACGCACGCACGCACGCACACGAAAATACTAACAATTAAGGAATCTACATGGTAAACTTCATATCCTATCCTTCCTCTTTCCTGCATGCAAATATTTGTAATTTTAAAATATTAAGAAAACGAAAGCATGTAAGTTCTATTAAAAGAGAAAATTGAAAAATAAATAAAAGTTGTCATTCAGATGACAAGAGAGAAAAATACGCTTAGGTAATTACATTGGAGCAAAAGCAGTAACCCAGAGAGGAGAGGAAACTCTCACGCCAGCTCTTCCCTGGAGACATGTAGCCAATCTGGGCCCTGAGCTTCCACTCTGACAGCCTCCGAGCACAAAGCTCCACCAGGGCCTGTGCTTGGGCCACCCGCAGGCGGAGACTCTAAAACCAAACCCCAGAACAGACCCGATTCCAAAGGATCAGATCCTCAGAGTGAATGAGAATAAACCTATTCCACAGGAGGGACAGCAAGAACGTTGCCAACCTAGACCTTAGCACTGGATGGGAAGGGATCACTTTTCCAGAGAATTCATGAGCATAACTTGGCAACTGACAGAACTTGCTACTTAAATTCACACTGTATTTCTGGTCCAAGAAGCCTCAAACACGGAAATTAACCTGAAGGGACCCGGGGCTGTTAATTCCCTAGTTAGCCACCAGAGCAAAAGGCAAATTCAGTCCTTCCCCCAAAGAATTTCAAGAGTATAAGCTTACGGTTTTTTTAAAATCATAATACAACAGGGAAACAAAGACTGGTGAGCAAAACTCAACAGAAATATCCGATAGCTGAATCAAACTCACAAAGATCTCAAAATTTGAATTGTCAGAATTTAAAATAAATGTTTAAAGAAATAAGAGATTGGAAATATGAGGGGAAAAATTGTAATGTCTAAGCCAAATTAAACCTAGAACTGCAAAATATGATTATAATGAAAAATTCAGCGACAATCCTTAAATCCTACCATGTCAAATGTTGGCAAAGATTGGAAACAATGCAAACTCTGATGCACAAATGGTTCAGTATAAATACACAGTCTCCTTCGAAAACAATTTGACATTATCTAGTGAAGCTGAGATAAGCAGAGTCATGGCCCAACAGTTCCATTACAAGTTATATACCCTAGAAAAACTCCTGCACACGTTCAACAGGAGATAATTTCATGAATGTTCCTAGCAGCGAAGTGTGTAATAGGTAAAAACGAAAGCAAATAAAGTATGATATATTCACATAATAGAAAACTATGCAACAGTGAAACTGAATGAGATACATCATTATGGATAAATCTTAAAATACCGGGTCAAAATGGAACTAGAAAAAATAAGCAGCCTGGCCAATGTGGCTCAGTGTTTGAGCACAGACTCATGAACCAAGAGGTTACAGGTTCGATTCCCAGTCAGGGCAAATACTGGGTTGCAGGCTTGATCCCCAGTGAGGGGTGTGCAGGAAGCAACGGATCAATGATTCTCTCTCATCATTGATGTTTCTCTCTCTCTCTCTCTCTCTCTCTCTCTCTCTCTCTCTCTCTCTCTCCCCCCCTCTCCCTTTCTCTCTAAAATCAATAAAAATATTAAAAAGAAGCATAATCTGACTTCATTTAAATAAAGTTAAAAATAATAAAACTTATCTTACCTTTTGTGACAGATCTAGAGAGTATTACGCTAAGTGAAATAAGCCAGTTAGAGAAAGACAAATACCATATGATTCCACTTTTATGTGTAATCTAATGAGAAAATAAATAAACAACCAAGATAGAAACAGACCCACAGATCCAGAAAACAGACTGAGAGCTGTTAGAGGGGAGAGGGTTTGGGAGGCTGGGTAAAAAGGTGAAGGGAATAAGCCAAAAAAACAAACAAACAAACAAACACCCTCACAGACATAGACATCAGTATGGCGATTACCAGAGGGAAAGGTGGACAGAGGGAGGTAGAAGAGGGCCAAGGGGAAATAAATGGTGACGGAAGGAGACTTGACAGAGTGGTGAACACACAATACAGTATACAGATGATGAATTATAGATGTACACTTGAAACGTATATAATTTTATTAAACAACTAGAGGCCCAGTGCACGAAATTCATGCACTGGTGGGGCGGGGGTCCCTCAGCCTGGCCTGCGCCCTCTCGCAGTCTGGAAGCCCTTGGGGGATGTCCAACTGACGGCTTAGGCCCGCTCCCTGCATAAGCCCTCAGCTGGACATCCTTAACACTGCCGCAGAGGCAGGAGAGGCTCCCGCCACCACCACTGCACTCGCCAACTATCAGCCCAGCTCAGGGCTTCTGGCTGAGCGGCGCTCCCCCTGTGGGAGCGCACTGACCACCAGGGGGCAGCTCCTGCATTGAACATCTGCCCCCTGGTGGTCAGTGTGTGTCATATCGACCGGTCATTCTGTTGTTTGGTCAATTTGCATATTGGCCTTTTATTATATAGGGTATCACCCCAATAAATTCAATAAAATTTTAAAATAAAAAAAATCTAAAACTAAACCAAATATTTATTGCAAGATGTATGTGGTGATGTATAAAGAAAACCCAGTGAAAGATAACACGAAATGTGAGGTAGTGTTTGCCTCAGGGGGTAGACAGGGAGATAAGGGAGTGGTGTGGGACCTTCAGAAGAAGTGGCAATATTCTATCTCTTAGGCTGTTTGACTGCTATACAAGGTTTTGTTTACTGTTATATGTGCCTTATACTCATGTTATAAACATTTTTCCTATTTGTTCAATGATACAGATTTTTTAGCAAAATAAAACACAGTAATATGCGTAAATATCCTAGCCCAGTGGTCGGCAAACCGCGGCTCGCGAGCCACATGCGGCTCTTTGGCCCCTTGAGTGTGGCTCTTCCACAAAATACCACGTGCGGGCGCGCACGTACAGTGCGATTGAAACTTCGTGGCCCATGCGCAGAAATCGGTTTTTGGCCTGGGCGAGTCTATTTTGAAGAAGTGGCGTTAGAAGAAGTGGGGGTGTTGGTCGGTCGGGCAACGGGAGCCACGGTTTGCCAACCACTGTCCTAGCCAAAAGCATAAAGGTTATACTAGTTCTGCAAGCAAGAAACATGCTTTAGAAAAAAGAAAACTACCAACGCTCGGATGACCACAGCGAAACATCCATGTGCTACAGGAATACAGAGTGGTGGGTAACTGACCATCTTCTCACGTGGACCCCCTTCCTAGAACACCAACAGCCTTTCTCGAGTGCCTAGGAGTTGTCAGCCTCTATGCAACACAGGCTGGGGTGAGACTAATTAGTGATTTTTTCCCTCCTGCTATTCTGTTCATTCAATTCCAACTCTAATGATATCTGTAGGTGCAATTTTTAGCATTTCTTTACTGTCCTAAACCCACTCTTAATTGTATATGAGAAAAATCTTGAGTTTTCCCAGAATGATGCTACCTCTTCCCACATCTGTTGACTGGGACATGACATATTCTGTGTTACATTGTCTCATCGTAATTCATGTTAGAGATGAATCTGCTATTTTGACTGTGATGTTTTGGCTACCGGCTGAACAGATGGAGAGTTTTTCTTCAGCAGGAATATTTGCCAACAATCAGGAGGGTGTAAAACTCATTCTCAAAGAAACCCAAACATAACCACGAGGAGTCTAACAAACAATTAAAATATCCACTGTTGCAGATATAAGTCTTCACAGATCACAACATATATTTAGAAATCGTGGAATAAAATGACAGTTAATTAAAAGAACACATTGGCAATGTTAAATGAATGCTACTAATAATCATAATAGAGCCTGGAGTTTGTATAGGTATTGTGTGCACATGCATCTGGTTCTCATAGTTCTACAAGAAAAATATTGAGGCATTATTATGCTGACTTTATAACAGACAAAGACTAAGGATAATGAGACACCACGTTACCATAAAAAATGGACTGATCTCAGAAGTCAGACCTGGAATTTGAGCTCTTCCGTGTCTCAGCTGCAAAAACTTTGAGCAAGTAATGGAATTTTTTCAGAGCCTCCATCTCCTCATTTATAAACAGGAACAACACTACTTAGTTACCAAGCAGTGGTGAAGGAGAACCAAGATGGAAGCGCAGGCAAATGCCTGTACCTGCTGCCTCCCATAACCACATCAAAATTACAACTAAAATACAGAACAACCATCACCCAATACCGCCAGAAAGCTGGATGAATGGAAGTCCTACAACTAGAAAAGTGAAGAAGAAAGCACACTGAGACTGGGAGGAGGTGCGGAGGCGCGGAAGGGGCTGGTCCTGCACCCGCATGAGCCGCTTTATTAATAGGGAGGGAGAGCACCTCTGTGGAAGCTTCCCTGGAGGAGCAAGGGGTCCCAGCTCCACACCAGATGCCCAGCCCAGGGTCCCAGAGCTGGGGAGAGAAGTCCCCACGAGCAGTAAATAATACGGGCTGTAAGAGCCAGTGCGGATCAGGGCAGAACGACACACAGGCTGCTAGAGACCCAGCTGCTCCTCTTAAAAGACCGCCGCCGCCACAAACTGAATTACAACCCCCGCTTCCTCTGAGCTCCAGGGCCAGGCATGGCTCTGGAGGACCCAGACACATATGAGGTGAAACTGGACTCTCTGGCATCAGGGCAGGGACTCGGGGGCGGCTTTCTTCCAGACCGAGATGCTCGCAGAGGTCATTGTTCCTATGCTGGGACTTCCTGGGTTGCAGGGCTGACTGGCAGCCATTGCTGTTTGCTCTGCCCTGTTGATTCCCTGAGACCCCACCCCACCCAATTTACAATCCCATCCAAGCTGTGCCCAGTGGCTTTTGCATATGAATGGCCTGTCCTTTCTCAGGCTAAAAACCTGTCAAACAAGCTGCAGCTGGGTCAGGGAGCCCTAAACCTATCAATAAAATGCCCAAGACCCAGCACCAGCACCAGCCTGTCTTGCTTCACAGCTGGGCCTTGTCTGGGCACTTCCAAACCTGATACAAAGAGGAGGAATCTGTAGATCCCTTTGTAGCTCCTGCTGGGTGGCCCCAGGCAGTGGCTGACTTTACATTCCCTGGAGACCCAAGAGCCAGTGTACACAGTAGTCAGTGTCAGACCATACCACATTACAACTCTTCCCATCCATGAGCGACACACTCAAGGGGCAGACTCAGTGAGCACCAAAGGCCCACTGAAGCAAGTCCTGCTCCATACGGGTGTCTCCTGCACAGCAGCTCTCCCACTGTAGTCGCAGCAATTGGCCTGGAGGTCAATTTCTCCCAGTGACACCAACAGCAATCAAGGCTCAACTACAACAAGACTGTGCACACAGCCCACAAAGGGGTGCACCTAGAGTGTCCACCTCAGGGGATTGGGGAGGCTGAGCCACTCTATCAACTCAAGGAGACGTAGCAGCTCTACCCAATACACAGAAACAAACACAGGGAAGGAGCCAAAATGTGGAGACAAAGAAACATATCACAAACGAAAGAAATGGAAAAAAGCAAACTACTGGATATAGAGCTCAAAACTACAGTTAGAAAGTTACTCAAGAATATTCTAGAAACCTCCATGAGACTTAGTGAGACTTTCAAGGATCTTAGTGAGAATGCCAAAGAAGTGGAAAAGGACCAGTCAGAAATTAAGCATACATGACTGAAATGAAGAATAATATACAGGGATTCAACAGTAGACTAGAGGATCCTGAGAATCAAATCAATGATTTGAAATATGAGGAAGCAGAAAACACCCAACCAAAAGAGCAAAAAGAAAAAAGCATCCAAAAATGTGAAGATAGTATAAGGAGCCTCTGGGACAACTTCAAGAATACCAACATCCAAATTATGGAGGTGCCAGAAGAAGAGAGAGAGCAAGATACTGAAAATCTATTTGAAGAAATAATGACAGAAAACTTCCCCCACCTGGTGAAAGAAATAGACTTACAAGTCCAGGAAGCACAGAGAACCCCAAACAAGAGGAACCCAAAAAGGACCACACCAAGACACATCATAATTAAAATGCCAAGGGCAAAAGACAAAGAGAGAATCTTAAAAGCAGCAAGAGAAAAGCAATTAGTTACCTACAAGGGAGTGCCCATACGACTGTCAGCTGATTTCTCAATAGAAACTATGCAGGCCAGAAGGGAATGGCAAGAAATATTCAAAGTGATGAATAGCAAGAACCTACAACCAAGATTACTCTACCCAGCAAAGCTATAACTTAAAATTGAAGGGTCAGATAAAGAGCTTCACAGACAAGAAAAAGCTAAAGGAGTTCATCACCACCAAACCAGTATTATATGAAACTAGAGGCCCGGTGCATGAAATTCATGCACGGGGGGCGGGGGGCGTCTCTCAGCCCCACCTGTACCCTCTCCAATCTGAGAGCCCTCAGGGCATGTCCTGCTGACCTTAGGCCTGCTCCCTGTGTTTCTCTGCTCTCTGCGGGGCTTGCCTGCTCCACACTATAGCAATGGGCAAGCAAGCCCTGCTGGGTGCTGCCTGCAGCTGCGCTTGTCTGCTCCCGGGTCGCCGCGGCAACAGCCAAGCAGGCCCTGCTGGGTGCTGCCTGCAGGCCCACTTGCCTGTTGTGGGTCCCTGGCAGCTACGGCCAAGCAGGCCCTGCTGTCTGCTGTCAAGCTGCGTCGCTGCACCCACCCCCAGGCCCACCCTGAGGTTGCCTGTCCAGCCCTGCCTGGCTCCCCGGGCCCCACAGCAGCTGCGGCCGCTGGGGTCTGGCCCTGCCTCCCTTTTGGCCCTTGAAGCAGCCTCGGCGGCTGCTGACCAGGCCCTCCCCCAGTGCAGGAGCATGGAGGCGGGTCCGGGTGTGGGCGTCACCCCGACCCTCGAACGCTGATGGGGGCGGGTCTGGGCGCCACTGCTGCCGCCCTGCGAAAGCTGATGGGGGCGGGTCTGGGCGCCGCCGCCCCGCGAACGCTGATGGGGGCAGGTCTGGGCGCCGCCGCCCCGCGAACGCTGATGGGGGTGGGTCAGGGCGCCGCCGCCCCGCGAACGCTGATGGGGGCGGGTCAGGGCGCCACCGCTGCCGCCCCGCAAACGCTGATGGGGGCGGGTCTGGGCACCGCCGCCCCGCGAACGCTGATTGGGGCGGGTCTGGGCGCTGCCGCCCCGCGAACGCTGATGGGGGTGGGTCAGGGCACCACCGCTGCCGCCCCGCGAACGCTGATGGGGGCGGGTCTGGGCCAATCCGGCCATTGAGAGGCCACCCCGAGTCCCGCCCCCCAGCCTCCCGCCGGCCCAATCGTGGGCGTAGCGGAGTGATGCTTATTTGCATATTACTCTATTATTAGATAGGATACTGAAGGGTATTCTTCAAGAAGAGGAAGAAGAAGAAAAAGATAAACATAAAAAATATGAACAACAATGTGGTAACAAATACATATCTGTCAACAATTGACATATAGCACCTCACCAAGTATTGATTCAAATACTGAAAATGGAGTCACAGTCACTAGAGAGGACGCCGTAGCCCCTGCTTATTATGCCAGTGCATTGGAAGGCACTCAAAGATGTGACCTAACAGTGTCACCGGTATGACAGCCCCTTCTACGTCCCCTTCTCCGCCGTACATCTATCGTTTCCTCTTACCTGACAAGCACAGCTGATTGGAACTGTGCATGCTGACTGTCCCTTCAGGATAAAGAAGACTTCAGTAATTACACTGAATTGCTAAATTCTACCATTTCACCCATATGAACTTAATCACGTCATAACATTGAGTTTGACTTGTTTCCAGTTTAATTTTGATTACAACCTGAATAGAACTAAAATTTTCTTTTGGCTGTAAAAGCCTCTCATTTGTAAGAGCAGTTTAATCCTTTTATTTCCAAGAGTATTTATTCCAGCCTCTTTCACTTAACACGCGAGGGTTTTCTGCGTACTGCTACCACAGTGAGCAAGACTGGCAAAACCGTCCTCATGCAGTACAGAGACGATGAACAAGTAAACAAATAAGTGAACAACAAATGTAAGACAATGCTAAACGCTCCAGAGAGAACAGAATAGAATAGATTTAACTGGGTCTCCTTTCCATTGAGGGCTCAAGAAAGAGTGCTGAGACCAAAGACCGTTCCGAGCAGAAAAACCAGCAACCGCAAGGAGTAGACACCATATTTTTCTGTGTATAATACACCCCCATGTATAAGATGCCCCCCACTTTTCCAACCCCAAATTAAGTAACATTTTAAACATGTTGCTGGTCTTCCTCTGAAGGCCTTCCTCTTTTTTGGCATCTTCAGGAGTTGTTCTTCCTGTTTTCTCCGCTGTCTGATCATACACTCAGTGGCAGGAGGTCCAAATTGTCTCTCTGCAGCTCTATGTGCATGCTCTTTTGCACAGCTGATTACATTCAGCTTGAATTTTGCAGAGTAAGACCATAGCTTACCGGTATTTATCTTTTTATTTTTTGACATCTTTATGGGCTCAGAATGCTCAGGTCCCTGTTGCATCTCTGCACTCTCCACCTCCACCTCCAATTACAGCATTAGTTGACATCAGTAACAATAAGGCTCGTGATTGAAGGAAGCCTGTTTGACAAGGTATGGCTCCCTCCTTGGCTGACTTCCATGTATAAGACGCCCCTCGATTTTCCGTCTAACAATTTTAGAAAAAAAAATAGTGTTTTATACACAGAAAAATACGGTATGATACTCAATAAAGATCATTTGAAGAATGAGATTGTTTGAAGCCCAGAGAAGGGGAAGAATTGCTCAAGATCAGCCAGGAAGCAAGTGGCAGACTCAGGACTGAAATCCAGGTAGTAGGCATGTTGCCAAAGCTTGGGACATTTTAGCCCCCTGCTCCAAATTTCTATCAGCCCTCCTCAGCGACCCCTAATGATAATAGTAACAATAGTAACAACAACGACGACGTGTTAAACTTTATGTAAAGTGTGAATACAAGCACCTTCAGGAGGAAACGAGTCTGTGCCCCCGACATCCCGGTGGCGGTGGAGGTGGAGGTGACGGAGAAAGGCTTTAAGAAAGGAGGTGGCAAGTGAGCCAAGCCTGACCAGCGGGCGTGGTGTTTGACAGACCCCCTGAGCCGGCGCTGGCCAGTTTACCCGGTCCAGCGTGGGCACCCAGAACCATCGTGTGACAAATGCAGGCTGTTCTGTTCCTTGCACGTTTCTATCACAAGAATGAGTTCACTTACACTTGGTAAATAGGGGATGACGCGGAGTTGATGGACAGTCTCTTTGGTTTGTAAGTGACTTTTCTTGCCATGTTAATGGTGTTTGTCACCAACTAACAGCAGCTGAACCCCCCGCGCCGTCGCCTGGGATCAGAGCCCAGCGAGGGAGGAGGAACGCGGCCACGAACACGAGGCCCATCGCCTGCTGTTCGCGCTGGTTTGGGTGCATTTCAACGCAAATGCCTGTCTTACCAACGCCCTGCTTTCAGGCTACCTTGACTGTAGAAGTTCTATTGTATATTTCCTGCAGTGTTTTTTATTAAGAAATTAATGTCTTGTTTTAACCCTTTGCAAACTCGCTTGCTTTTTTCTTGATTCCTTTATTCTACTCGGGATTTAATTTTTTAAATACCCCAGATTTTACAAAGCACGGCAGTAGAATAAAAAACTGGAGTTTCTTTTCATACAAACTTATTTATTTGGATTTTTTTATATTTCAAATTATTGATACATTCAAAAAGTAATTTTAATCTCTATAATTTTTCATGGTGTGATATTTTTTGAAACATTCACCCACATGAAGACCTGGTTTACATTCACATGTTTCGCAAATATAAATCGTCTCTCTTCTTCCTCCTTTGATTTTTCTGTTAGAACAAACAACACAATCTTTGTGTTTTTTGTTAGGGTGAGGTGTGATTATATGGAGCTTTCCATCTAAACGTTGCTCTAAGTTAGTGGGTAATAATCTACCCCTGGAAGTTAGTGTACTGGTCTAACCTTTTTCACGTGACTGATGTGTCTTAGAAACAAATAGCCTTTGAAGATGCCATTGGTGAAGCTTAGGTGGTGGCATCAGTTGAGACGGCATTTACATTTTACTTGTCCTTTCATGCTAATGAAAACAAGAAAAGATACTGGAAAAATAGACAAAAATCCGCCTCCCCCGCGGTGAAACTACGTGTCGAGTGTGGCTCGACATACGAGCTGCTACCGATGCTAACCGTGTCGAGTCACACTCGACATCCGAGTGCAAAAAGTTAATGATGCCAGTATTTTTTTTTTCTCTGTTAAGGGCTTTGGTTACAATATTGTATAGGTTGAGTGTTCTGCCTTATAATCCCTCACAGTGCAAGATCTTACCCACTCTGAGATTTTCCAGGAATGCATCCATCCAGTCAGTTATCATAAACCTACTTTCACTTACAGAGCAGGAGTGCCCAATAAACCTCTCTGATGGTGAAATGTCTTATAACTTGCACCTAATATTGTAGCCACCAGCCGCACGTGGCTATTTCACTTTAATCTCATCGAGTGAAATACACAGATCGGTTTCTCGGTTGTACTAGGCACACTTCAAGTGCGCAGGAGCCGCTCAGTGGCGCACGGCTCCCATGATGGACAGGCAGATGGAGTCAGAGAGGCTGGAGCTCATGAGGATTTGTGACCGCTTGCAGGGACTCCACACAGGCTCCTGAGCACGGCCTGCCTAGGGGTTAGGAATTTGCTCTAGAAGGGAAGTCCAAGCACAGGCTCCAGGTCAGAGTGAGGCTCTGGAACCCTGCAGAGGGGAGGCCCGGATGGCGGGTGGCATTGCCAGGAGCCCGGCTGCCCTGGGCTGGACATGGCTCCCTCTGGACGTGAATTTCCCCAGAGCCTGAGATCACACTGCGTTTACTCGTCATTCACCGAAGAGTTGTGTGTGGTTGTGTATCCCCAGCGAGACTGTGAGTAACTTGAGAGCAGGGATCATATTTTTTAATTCTGCGTCCTCCTCAGTGAATAACACTTTTTAGTAACGTGTATAGGAATAGAATTATTACCACGCTTGAAGACGATGTGTATGTGTTATTCATATTCCAGTAGAAATGGAGAATAATTCTTCACCTTTAGTGAACTGGAAAGGATTAAATATAGGATGATTAGAAACTAGTGAAGAGCTTATGGTACTTTCCAAGTACAGTGGATAAAACAGTGTGAATTCATTCTCTCTCTCTCTCTCTCTCTCTCTCTCTCTCTCTCTCTCTCTCTCTCTCTTTCCTTTCATCACACACTTTCTGCCTCAGCCTTACACGGAAGAGCTGGTTTGTTAATGAGATGTTTGACTTAATTTTTTTCCCCAGTTAGTAGTTCAAATGACCCACTATTTTTAAAACTAGGAAAATAGGAACCTAATGCAAACGGAGATACATCTGTGTTGCAAGATGAGATTCCATGTCACGTTTCACGTTGCAGTACTCCGTGCATCCCTGCACTCCCTTCTCTTTTTGAACCTAAATAGTCTCATAGGCAATAACCGGATTTTCCGCCCACTGTTGGGATTTAGTCATTCTTTATGTTACTTTTGCATTTGTTTAAATAGACACATAATTTAAACAATTCTAACTCCAAATTGTGTAGTTACAAACGTTTCTTGCATGTTTTAACAGATTTATAGAATTCTGTATTTTTAAATTTACATTTACAATGCAGCATGGCTCGCTATTTAGCATGTACTAGCGTGCAAAGTTAAACGCAATACGCTGTTACCATGAGCTATTTTGAAGTATTAACATCTAAACCCCACAGTGGTGTGATCGCCCAGGAGGTCCCAGTGCGAGTTGAAGGGGTGCCTTCCCTCTGGGTAGTGCCTGTGCTTGAAGGGAGCAGCCATCGCTGTGTCCCTCATTGTAATTCACACTGCATCCAGCGCTCCTGGAAAACTAATGAAAATGCGGGGCTACAAGGCTTTATTTCACTGCTGAGAATTCTCAGTGCTTACAGTACTACGTAGTGCCTAATTCTCTCGGTGCAGCACTTTTTAATAGTGATTTTTATTTTCAGTCCAGTGATCCATGTCGTTCATTAACCCCCTAACCACTGAGTCAGCCTCATGGCGCAAAATAGCTTCCAAAGGAAAAGGCATACATTGGATGTATTATACATGTAAATGTTCTAATCATTCCTAAATCTCAAAATATATGTGTGTGTGTGTGTGTATGCAAAATATATACATATATATATATATATTGCATTAGAAACTATGAAGTATGGGGAGATCAAAGGGCTAGGAGAAGAGAGGAAATGCTGTGTTTCTCCAGAGTACGATCTCAAGTGATACAACTGTTGCCAAAGCAAAACTAAGTTAAATTTATTAAAATCTGCTTATTTCTTCTAAGGAAAAACTAAACTAGGACATAAGGATGCTAATGTCACTGTTCCTCTTTCATTTGATTTTCCATTCTTAACCCAAAATAAACATGGAGTCTACCCTTCATTTTGAAAAATTGATTTGCTACGGGAAGTGAACTGGCATTGGGTTTTGTGTGTGATCTGTGCAGATTTGTACCCAAATCAGTAATTGTCATTCATGCCATGCTTTTGCGTGGCAAGGGCTGTTTCTGATGAACAACTGGCGCCCCAGATGACGAAGGCGGTTTTGAAATGTAAGGGATATTATCCCTTGGACATTTTAAAATGTCTTATGATCTTATTTTGGTGATTCCCCCCACCCCCTATTTAAAGCAGTGCTTTCTTAAAGCAGTACTGAATATCAATGTGTGTGTGTGTGTGTGTGTGTGTGCGCGTGCATTTTATAACTATCAAAAACCAGTTTTAAATGTGGAGTTCAGAATTATTATGCTGGTGCTTGTCTGAGCACTGGAAAAATATCACAGCTACACTCTGTGTTACGCTGTCGCCTGGAGTGGGATATGTATTTAAATAAACCCATGTATTGCTGAAGCTGATGTCACCTGCCCCGTGACTCCAGAAGTGGTGCTCTGGATGGCACATTCGGCACACTCTGCACGTGTCCACGGCCACATCAAAGAGGCAGAAAACAGGGTGAAAACTTACCTTTTTGAACATGGAATGTCAGCTGGAGTGAGAGAAGGGTAAGAATGATTGATAGTTAAGAGAATGAAAGACTGCTTTCAGGAATGAATGACAATCAGAGTTGGGTACATCAAATAGTGTGCTTAGCAACACCCAGGGAACTCACTGGGCCAAAGAATACTGACTCCATCATTTGAAACATTCTCTTGAATAAAATGTATTAGTTAGAAACACAAAGTATTTAGGTGAAAATATACCTAATATTAAAAACTAGAGGTCCGGTGTATGAATTCATGCACCAGTGGGGTCCCTCGGCCTGGCCTGTGGGATCAGGCCGAAACCAGCTCTCCAACATCCCCTGAGGGGTCCCAGATTGCGAGAGGGCACAGGCCAGGCTGAAAGACTCCACCGGTGCATGATCGGGGCGGGGACGGGGGAATGTGGGAGGTTGGCCAACCGAGGAGGGATCGAGGGAGGGCTCCAGGGTGTATCTGGCCCATCTCGCTCAGTCCCGATTGGCCAGACCCCAGCAGCAACCTAACCTACCGGTCAGAGCGTCTGCCCCCTGGTGGTCAGTGCACATCATAGCGAGTGGCTGAGCGGCCTTAGCATATCATTAGCATATTATGCTTTGATTGGTTGAATGGCCGACTGGACAACCAGACATTTAGCATATTAGGCTTTTATTATATAGGACTAGAGGCCCAGCGCGCGAAATCGTGTGATGCGCAGGCAGGACTCCAGACCCACCGTGCGAGCCCCACCGCGCGACCCCTGAGCCTTGCTCAAGCCCCTCTGCGCCGTGAGAGCTGTGAGCCCCGCTGTGCCGCGTGAGCCGTGAGCCCTGTCCCGCCACTGCAAGAGACTAACGAGCTGGGGGTAGGGACGGAGAGATGCTCCATGCACCTCCTGGTGACCGGTCGTTTGGTCATTATGGCGTTATGGCCACTGGCCTTTTATAATATAGATAGTTTTGTCTGAATTAGAGAGCTGAGTAACCGAGAAAGATAATATCATGAGAAATGTATAGATATACACCCATGCATTAGAACTACTTCAGTTTAAATTAATTAAAATTCAGTGATTATTATGAGATACTTTGTGTTTTTCATATAAAATATAATCTTGTTGCTCTTTTGTAGTATTTGCACGTCTCCAGTTTATTAAAAGGTTAGTTTGATATTCTTATAACAGAGTTTCTACTTTTTATTCCAAATATAGATTTAAAAAATCAGAACAGTAAAGTTGTTCAGGGACTAGAAATCACTCTGTTTCCCAATTCCACTCTAAATAGCTCATAATTGAAATAAACTGGGCACATCAGAGATTGGTAATGTGTAAGTATCAATGGTAACACCAACGGTGACTGGGGCTATAGTACATGACTGGAATGAAAAACTTCTCATAGGTTAGTGACATGTGCAATCAGCATCAAATGGTGGAATCTAAGCAAACCATACTACTACTCACTGAAGGTTTTGTTTTCATACAATTTATAATTATCCTTGCAACAATCATTGATGAAAATACACCCTAAATACTATGTAGAGTAAATAAATCTGAAGTACATGGTGTCCTCATTAACTTGTCTTCATGTAAATTGGAGAAATTTAAAAATTTACGTCAAGTATGCTTAGTGGAAAACAAGGTCTTCTGAGAAGTTAATGGAAAGGCATGTAATTGCATTTACAGTACATTTAGGAGTGAGTATGAGGCAAGTGACAGGGACTTTCACGGTCATTTAGTCCTACTTTGAGGACAGTGTCCAAACCATTTATGGATATAGGAATGCTACACGTTCAGTTCAGTTTAAAAGAACAAATGCATGGAAGTTTATTTCAGGTAAGAGGAAACTTTCTAGAACAAAATGAGATCTGGAGAATGTAAAAAGGAGCAAATAAATATGTTATGGATACTTATCGTGTGAAAGGTGGCTGGAGCATAGATTGGCTTTCATTATTGGAAATAGTTAGACAACCCCACTCATAATGAGAGTCCTCCATTTTCACATACAAGAGAATGTGAAAACTCCTTAATTGTATCCTATGAGGGAGGTCTATCCTTGCAATCTTTTAATACAAAATGCTGCTGATTTGCACTTGTTTATAAAAATGAAAAATGTCATTGATCCTAATCCATCCTCTCAAAGCTTCAGATTTGATTTGGAAGAAAATTAGATTTGGAAAATAGAAAAATATTGGATTCGGAAGAAAAATGTTTTAGGTAGAGAGGCTGAATAAAAGAGATACTGGGCCGAAGAGGTATCTGTGTTGTGGGTGCATATAGTTTACTCAGGAAAGATGTTCTTTAGAATTAGGTTTACTTGAGTAGGAAACAATGGGAAAGGATTAAATATGTTCTATTTCTTCCAGTAACTTCTGTTTTCACCTGTTTTGAGTGTATGTGCACACACACACACACACACACACACACACACACACACCCTGTTGACTTAGGTTCTTTGTAGCTACTGCTGTGTTGTTATGTGTAGTGAAAAAGATGTTTTGTTTTTTTCGGATGTGGTTAGGGTTTTTGGCGTGGTCTGCATCAGCCCCTCTTTTCTAGCTCCTGTGAGAAAACGTGTTTCAGGAGACAAAAGCTGGTCATTATTAGTTCAATCACTCTGAAGACTAAATAATTCAAACAATATCTAGTCTTTAAAAGGCACTAATATTTACTTTGTCTGGTTGGAATTCTCTGCTTTGGCCCATGCTTTCAGCGGAGAACGCCCCAGTTTTGAAATATCGCATGAGTCGCTCATTGCTCCTAACAAGGAAACCAAGAACCGTGTCTGAAAGGTGGTGAGGAAGCCTTCTCCTCCCACTGATGTCAGAGCAAAGAACGGTGCATTTTGCTGCAAGAGATGTCGCCTTTTAAAACAGCCACAGATGCCTTCATTTCGTCATTTCTGCTGCTTTCCTGATATTCTGAGCATCCACCCCCCTTTCTCTTTGCCTTCCGGTCAGAAGCATGAAGTGAAGATTCATGGAGCCCTAGACCCAACTCTGTTGTTTTCAGGTGACTCGATGGGTAAACTCTGGGTGGATAAACTCAAATAACTCAACCACTTACTTAGAGAGAGATGGAGCTGCTTTGAGCCTGGTCTGAAGTGAACAATGTTTGGGGCCAAAATAGTGACACTTTTAAAGACTTTTTTTTAATCATCTCTTTCTTCTCACCTTTTCTTCCTTGCCTCCCATACTCTTAGCCCACTCTGGTGGGATTTTCATCCCGCATAATTCACTGAAACTGTACTAATAAGGCATCAAAGACCTTTAATGCCAGATTCAGTGTCTCCTCTCTGTCCTCTTGACTTTCCAGCGGCCTCCCACACAACTGACTGCTCCCCTTTCTTTAACAGACTCCCATATCTTGTCTCCCAGCACCCCACACTCTCCTCGATTTTCTGTCACCAGACAGCCATTTCTTCCCAACATCTTTTGATGGCTTTTGCTTCTCTTATTAACCTTTAAATATTGGAATTCCCAAAGGCTCTGTCCTAGGCATTCTTCTCTTTTCTTTCTAATTAAACTCTCTCCTTAAAGGGTTCTCATGTAGTTCTGTTGCTTTAAATGCCCTCTTGTATTATGCCTGTATATTTCAACATTCTTATCTCCAGCCCGGACCTCCACACTGAGCTCTGGATTTGGGTATCCAGCTTCCTACTGGACATTCCACCCGGAAATCTGAAAAACTCAAACTCAGCAACACCAGAGAGGAACTCCTGATTCTCCCACATCCTCTTCTCTTACCTGTCCTTGCCTTTACCTTTCTCACCTCAGTAATTAGAGTTACCCTCTGTTTGGTAGCTCAGGACAGAAATCTCATCATCATTTTTGATTAATTTTTTCTATCACTTCCCTCCATCTCCAATGCATCAGTAAGTCTTGTTAACACCTCCTCCAAAATGTCTAAGATCTGTTTTCCCCCTTCCTTTGCTACCTCTGTAGTCAGAGCAGCATGGTCTCTTGCCTGAACAATATGGTGGTCTCCCTCCTTCCTTCCCTGCTCCTCAGTAGTCTTTCCAGGTAGCAACCAGCGTGACCTTTTAAAATGTAAATTAGGACATAGCTGCCCTCCCCACCTTTTATTGACTCCTACCACACTTTGAATAAAATGTGAATTCCTTGTGCTACTTCAGTGCTAACATAGTTTATACTTTATTTTTTCCGTGTATAAGACACTATATTTTTCTAAAATCGTTAGACTGAAAATCGAGGGGCGTCTTATACATGGAGTCAGCGGAGGAGGGAGCCGCAGGGGTGCGTAGCTGCCCAGACCTTGTCAAACAGGCTTCCTCCAATCACGAGCCTTATTGTTACTGACGTCAGCTGATGCTGTAACTGGAGGTGGATGTGGAGAGTGCGCAGATGCAACAGGGACTGGAGCAATCTGAGCCCATAAAGATGTCAAAAAATAAAAAGATAAATACCAGCAAGCGATTGTCTTACTCTGCAAAACTCAAGCTGAATGTAATCAGCTGTGCAAAAGAGCATGGAAACAGAGCTGCAGAGAGACCATTTGGACCTCCTGCCACTGAGTGTATGACTGGACAGTGAAGAAAACAGGAAGAACAACTCCTGAAGATGCCAAATAAAGAAGAAGGCCTTCAGAGGAAAACCAGCAAAATGTTTAAAATATTGATTTCTTAACTTTGGGTTGGAAAAGTGGGGGGTGTCTTATACACAGGAAAATAAGGTAATTGCAAAAGTGATTTGAAAAAAGCGCCTATAAATCTTTACAAAGTACAGAACTGAAAAAAAGAAGTGAGAGTAGTTATATAGGCTTTTACATTTTTTACATGAATATATAAACATAAAACCATTTTAACCTAAATTATATTATGACATCCATATCGTACAAAAATTTAGTTTAATTTGCTCACTTAAAATCTTGATTTCTGTATGAATATAAATATTCCTCATTTATGAAAGTGCCCTATCAAATTTTTAAGATTTTCTTAAAACTATAAAAGTAATATAGGCACATATTTTTAAGTATACAATGAAAAATTTCCTTTCTCCAATAGCACTCTCTCTAAAAAATAAAATATTTTTTAAATATATTTTTTTATTGATTTCAGAGAGAGAGATAGAAATATCAACGACAGAGAATCACTGATCGGCTACCTTCTGCACGCCCCCCACTGGGGACCAAGCCCACAACCTGGACATGTGCCCTTGACCGGAATCAAACCAGGGACCCTTCAATCTGTAGGCCGACACTCTATCCACTGAGCCAAACCAGTCAGGGCAAAAAAACAAAATACTTTTAAAAAGTATTTTTTCATTTATCTGATGGATATCATTATAGTTTCAAATAATATATTCCTATATTTCTTGATTTTTGATAAAGTATTATTTTATATTGTCAGGGTTTATTTATAAACCATTAAATTCATCTTCATAATTTGATCTCAGTCCTCTGCTTCCTCAATAGTTGATTTTAAGAGACTAAAAACCAGTAGACAGCAATTATAATATTATAATTAAATAAATATTATTAACCAAGAACCACAAAACTATGGATAGACCCACCACAGAGGAAATGCAATCCTGTGTCTTTAAGTCTCTCCTGTTTGATCCCAAGAATCAAAGTCAAAAAGGTTCCAATTTTTACTGCTATTGCTTTGTGTCACTTTACCTACAATTCTTTCTTACAGCTTAAGTGCTCCTTTTTCTTGAATTCCTTTATCATTTCATTGAGGTAACTTCCCAGATATTTCTTTTCCACATAGGGAGCTTGGGAAAAAGTAACTTATATCCATGCATATTGGAATATATTTTTATTTTACTGTTGCCTTCTTACTTAACAAATACTTTAGGCTGCAGGAGATTTTTGATTCAAAGTTATCTTCTCTCCCAACTTTGAAAGTAATGCTTCATTATCTACTAGAATCCAATGTGGCTTGTGAGAAATGTGGTTTTAGTCTAGTCTTATATCTTCTGTAACTTATTTTTCTCTCAGAAGTATTAGGTATGTATGTATTTTAATCCACGGAGTTGTGAGAATTGGAAAAGCTGAGTATTAGATTTTTTTAGCTGACTCAACACATAGTCTTTTCTATCTGAAGCTGGTGTGGCTTTTTCAGCTTCACAAGAATTCTTCTATTTCATTGATTATTTCCTTCCCTGTTTTTGACATTATCTGCTTCTGAAAATCCTAAAGATATTGATCTTCCTATTTTTTTATAAACCTTTTATTTCCCAAACTGTTCATTACTTAGTCTTTTTTTTTACTATACATTCTGGGAGTTTTCCCGAACTTTACTTTGAAAATCAGTTTTTGGCTATATTTATTGCATTAGTTGGTCCATATACTAATTTTTTTGTTTGTTTTTTAAGTCATACTGCAATTCTTGGGAAATTTTGTAACTGTTTCAATATGGTTTTGATTTCTACTTGGAAAACTGGTGAAGAAAGAATTCTTAGTTCATAGAAAATGAAGACAATAGATTGAGAAATAACACTTTAGAGGTTTTTTTTATGTTTTTTCCTCTCTTTCTTGGAGGTAAAAGATAATTTTTAAAGTGTAAAGCAAACCCAATCTCCCAATCTAATGTGAAATATAACCTAAAATGTAGTCTACCATCAATAAAAGACTTCGTACTCCATACATGCAGACTTTTGGGTTGGCAAATGTAAAACGTGTGTCCAGGCAACCACAGATTCAAGCAGCCACTGTGACAAATTTTGCCTAGCCCTGTGGTTTAGGAGAAGAATGGAGAGAGCAAAAGGGAGGGAGGGAGGGAGGGAGGGAGGGAGGGAGGGAGGGAGGGAGGGAAAGAGTCCCTGCTAATTTAATTTCCATGTTTAAAAAAAATCTTATTTCACTGTCATCTCTTACACATGGGAAACACTAACACAAAATAATTTTCTCATTTTTTACTGGACTCAAAAATGCACTATAACAGGCGTTAGCTACTGATCAGTACTCATCACGTTTCCTCCACTCCTAAGAGTCCAAGGACACTTATATGCAAAGTCATTGCACTTTGCACTTTCTTGAGTGACCTCGTTTTGAAATGCATCTTGGGACTATTTATGTGCATATTAGAATTTTAAATCCTGAGGTGCTGACTCACTTCATTAGAGAGAATGAAGCTTCTACCGAGAAAAAGTCCTGATTTTCTAGATCATTTCCCCCCCCCCCCCCCATTCATTTTGGATAATGACACCTTATAAATAGGATTTAATTCATGCAAAACAACAAATTGAAAGCAGCAGTGGTATATGCAATAACCATTTTTTTCACAGTTTTAAATCCCTTATTATTAATGGCAAATAGCTCTAAAGCCGTCCATGATATAAACCACAGCTAACTCAATTTGACATTGAAAGATGCTATCTTGGTCGGTAATGGCAGGTATAAAATATACACCATAAGAGCAGATCTTCTGTATATATAATCAAATTTTTTCATCTTCATAGTTTTGGTACTATAAAAAGGGACAGAAAGCACTTCTAATACTGCTTTTACTGGATTTTCCACAGTATTTCCTATTACCTACTATAAGTCTACTTTTACTGTCTAATGGCAATAGCTTTCTGCAGAGAAAAACATATTTCAGTTCTAATATGAAGTGGGTTTATATGGACTCCATCTAAACATTATTCATAAAATATTCCAGACACGTACAAAAATGGCATCTCACTGATCTTCAAAATGCTGAGTTTCAAATCTCTATAATTTTACTATCAGGCCAGACAATGCATTCATCTCTTTTCAGCAGCCTGCCTTTCAGGCATCATTAATGTTTTAGATTTTCATAAATTCTGCTTTGACCAAACAGGCCTAGGACTAGAACTCTGTAAAGTTCCTGATGGAATTAAGCAGCTACTAGCTTTTATTTTTCCTTTTACTTTCATCTCCAAACAAAGTGAAGTATAAAGAATAGAAATTGAACCCTGGCCAGTTTGTTCAGTGACAGAGACTGCAGACTGAAGGGTCCCGGGTTCAATTCCAGTCAAGGGCACATGCCCGGATCACAGGCTCAATCCCCAGTAGGGGTCATGCAAGAGGCAGCCAATCAATGATTCTCTCTCATCATTGATGTTTCTCTCTCTCTCCCTCTCCTTTCCTCTCTGAAGTCAAAAATATATTTTTTTAAAAGTGTTCTTACCACAATAAAATAAAATAAATTTTTAAAAAAAGAATAAAAATTGAAAACAACAATATTTGGGAACATGCTGGAATATATAGTTTCTACTATGTTAAGAAAGAAGCAGATACTCAGTATGCTCAGGATAATCCCCACCCGCAAAAGGGAGAGAGAAATGAAATAGACATTTTACAAATAAAAACAAAAGCTAAAATACCCCACCTAAATAATGGAGACTTGTATCTAACAAATTAAATCACTAGATTTAAAGGAGAAAATGTTTGAAAAATTCGGTGATTCTGAATAAGCCTACAACACTCGGTATCATTCTTGGCTAAGGACCTACCTCCCTGAATTAACATTCATTGCACACCAAGCACCACTGAGGGCCTGATTCCTCAGGATTGCAAAGGTGATTTCTGCTATGAGTACTCCAAACTGTATGAAAAGTTACTCCGACATTTTTTATTCACTTCTGTAAGTGCAAGTTTAACAAGAATGCAATCATATAGAATATAGAAGGCCAAGGTCTCCGTCAATTGCTAACGTTGCCATGTTTTCCAGGACACTCATTAGCTTTGGGCGATGGTGATGATAAATTTTTTTAATTTATTCATTTATTGTTTTCCATTTGCTTACTTAATCATATTTATGCTCCAGTTTTTCCCATGAAGGATTTTAGAAAACTTACATATGTAAAATCACCATATGAAGTGGGTTTATATGGACTCCATCTAAACATTATTCATAAAATATTCCAGACACGTACAAAAATGGCATCTCACTGATCTTCAAAATGCTGAGTTTCAAATCTCTATAATTTTACTATGTGATGCATTAGAAACATCCAGGACAAGGAAAATATAACTAATTAGAAAACCAAAACTATAAGAAATTCCAAAGCTCAAAGACATAGGATCTTAATTCATCAAGCACGTCGTTGTGATAAACTGAGATGGTGCCTGCTACCAGACAATGACCCCACCTCCTTTCCAGCCGCTGGGAAACTCGGGGCAAAGGTCTACATTCAATTATTATGACTTCCCTTTGTCAAAAAAGCAGTGTTTAACCAAACTTCCCCTTTCCCTTTTACTACCTGGCTTTTGTTTTTGTCCTTGTGGTATGACCCCGAATGTCACTGTACCTGCAGTTTCCCTGGAAGTTAGGAAGAGGGATCTGCACGCAGCACTCCCCATTCCAAGGTCACACCAAGGCTGTGAGCTGCTGTAATTCCAGAACAGCGATAGGAGATGCTCAGTGATTGACAGGCAGGCTGGCAGGCGTTGAGACATGTAAACAGGTCCTAAGTCCGGGTGCCAGTGCCTTCACCCCAACCCCATTCCAAGGCCCCTTTTCTTGAGAGCTCCCTTTTCCTGAAATAAGTGATGCAAATGCCCCGGAACTGGCATTACGCTTTTGACTTTGGACTTTTTACAAACATCGCAGTCTTAAAGTGCCCTGAGTGTTTTCTTGCAGCTCGCATATGCGCAGTCCACTTGTTAGACCTGGAATGTGCCTTAGAATTCTAGGGCACAACCAAATCAATCAGTGGTCATTGTCAGACTAATTCCACTCTCAGTTACACCCTCCGTTTACTGTTACCTCTGCAGAGCAATGCACAATACAGGTGCGACGGGGTAGGTTGGAGGGAAGAGAAGACAGAAATGCACAAAGCTGAGTACGTAAGGCAGTACGTAAAGTGTGCCCGGTTAGAGACGCGTGATGCGCTGTGGGACCAGGAGACTGCTGTGATTCTCACTCCAGGTCAGCAAAGGCGTCACGGAGGAGGGAGATACAGGCTGCGTGCAGAAGATGTCGACTGGCAGAAAGGACAACAGCAGGAGCCCCATAAATACCGGGGTGGCGATGAACAGCACCTGGCACGAGGAGCAGTCAGGTCGCAAGATGCCCCTTTATCAAATGCCCCTTTCCTGGCAATGTCTGCCAGTGCTCACTTCTGAGATGCACAGCCCTGCTGACCCATGCCAAACCCAAACTGGGCCAACGAGATTCCCATTCTCGGGCACAAGGATTTGAAAGAGAGACACGCAGACACAGGATATGGGCGGAGTAGTCACATCTAAGGTAGCATTCTAAAGAAGGAGTTCTGGTTTGGCTATCAGGGAATTCCTTTGACCTTATAAAATAATTCCGGGTCCAGTCACCCAGTTCTCCTTTCACTTAACCTAACCAGAGGTGGTTTCTGTTATTTCAACACAACGTCTGTTAACGAACATACTACACTGGGGAGATGTTTGTGGCCGGATTATAGGGGAGTGAAGTCATGTGGTGGGAACTGCTTCAGGCCTTGAATGTGGGCTCAAGATGGGCCATGACAGTCCAAAGGCCAGGACTCAGCGCTGGTTTTCTGAGCTGTTTTAATGTAAGATGCAGCCACAAACACGGGCCATTTGATTTCATTAAATCTAAAGTATCTATTTTGACTACATAAAAAATATAATTAAATAAATAAACTTTGTATCTCTTTTTTTGTAACTGAAATTCAAGTGTGCCCGACTAGAGCGGTGCAATTCTGGAATAATCCTCGTCATCCTGCACAGTTGGGGAAGGTATGTCCAACATTCCTGTCCCATCCATCCATCTCCCCTTTCCATTCCCCTTCTTTTTCCGTTACTCTTGTCTCCTCCCTTCATGGGTTGAAACATCTTTAAGTTTCAGTAAGGTTTCACATTTAAAGGAATGTGATGTGGCATCCTCCTATATCACTTCCTTCATTTATTTTCTATGTCAAGCATTTTTGTAAGTAAGAATTTTCTCCAGCCAGACATACATTTGGAAATTGATACACACCAAGGTGCTATCTAATGAACTCGTTATGGGGACCACGCTGTAGAAAGAGAGAAATCATGGCCACCTCTCCCTCTGATTATGTTTGGTTATCACAAAATCTATCATTTGTAACAAAGGTTCACTCCAGGGAAGTCTGTGGCCATGAAGCATGGCTGACCCAAGCCACCTGGGAACCAAGCACGGTACAGCGTGTGAAAAGGAGCAAGCAATTCTAGAGCTGAGAAAGCCTGAGAGGTGACCGAACAAAAAACAAACAAAAAAGAAAGAAAGAAAATGAAATTGAAGGGAGGTGACAGCCAAGTTCCTATGTTCACTTGCCAATTTATACGCAAACGAGGAACGAGTCAAAGGTCCCGCTTCATCCATGACAAGATAACTTGGTGATGAGCTTTTGAGCAAAGGTAAGGGACCTGAATTGAATAACAACCTTTTTAGTATGCAGGTAACAAACAGCTAAATTATTAGAGAATGGAAGGGTTACTGTTTAATAACCTAAGGGACGTAGGGCCTTCACCTTCTTAAGATCAGGTCAGCACCTGTGGCCAGTGTGAGTTACACACTAGCACAGTGTTCTCATCACGTTGGAGCGTTAATATTAATGAGATATTCTGTCCTAAGAGAGAATTGTGACCTGAAACCAATGTAATTTCCCAACAGCTCAAAAATATTAATTTTAAAAAGACAACAAATCAGGGTGTGGTACTCACCTGAGCTGGAGTTAGGTGGGAACTAGACGGGGTAAATCGGTATTTTTAATTCTTTCTGATAAAATTACATTCCAAGAAGCAGGCAGCCACCAGCGAAGAAGGAGATGCAACCAAGACCAAGGCGAACACTCCCATCAGCTAAGATGTGCACTTGAAGGAGCCCCACTAGTTCAGTGAAAAGACGCTGACTCCCTGATAACATGGCACTTGGTCCAAAAACATGCACTGTCAGCTGACATGCCCTGGCCTACAATTAGGACTGTCTACCCTTTTCATACAAAACATATTTAACATCAGAAAGATATTCGATCATACAGTTAACCTTTGAACAATGAAGGGGTTAGGGGCACCAAATCCTATGCAGGTGAAAATCCACACATAACTTGAGTCAGCCCTCTGTAAAAACGGATTGAAAATACTGTTTCCATATGCTGTTGGTTGGATCAGCTGATGGACACAGAGGGCTGACAACACGCTTTCTGAAAAAACAGTCTTGTATAAGTGGACTCACGCAGCTGAAACCTATACTGTTCAGAAAGAAACAGTACTTACCATATATAATCTACATATACTATATATATAAAACCTTAATATGCAAACACAAGTAGAGCGAACAGGGGAACAACCGAACAACTGAACAACCAGTCGCTATGAAGTGCGCTGACCACCAGGGGGCATGCACGGAACATGGCTGGCATGGGCAGCAGAGCATGGAACATGGTGGGCATCCGCCACAGCGGAATGATGGAGCAGGTGAGCGGGGACACCAGACCAAGGTGGGGTGCCGGTCACTGTCATCGGGGTGAGCCTCTGTTGGTTACTGGAAATTCTTTGTTCCCATGCACCAGGGTCCCACCCGGTGCTTGCACCTGCTGCTAGCGCTGGAGTAGCCGCTTGCACCCGCAGCCGGCTCCCGGCACCGGCCCCAATCACTCAGCACCATCAGCAAGCTCGAGCTGCAGCTGCCAGCCCAGATTGCCCTTCTTGGCTTCTCCACTTACCCCTGGCTCCTGAGGGGCTACTGAGGCCAGCAGCCACCTCTCGCAACCGCTGCTGGCATTGGCCCCGCTCACACCCACATCCGGCGCCAGAGCCGCCACTCACACCCACTGTCAGCTCAGGTCCCAATCACTCCACGCCATCAGTGGGTTCCAGCGGGGCCGGCGCTGTCAGCACAGGGGAGCGGTGGTGGCGGGAGTGGGGCTACCGGCAGACAGGGGACTAGGGACCACAATAGGAGGTGCCGGGCGGGGGCACGGAAGATGGGCCAAGACCCGCCCTATGCCCACCGCAGTCTCATGGCCCAGATTCCTTTCAAAGTGCACGAATTCGTGCACTGAGCCCCTAGTGTACAAATAAAGGACAATAGAGAATCTTAAGTATATTCCCTAGAGCAGCGGTTGCCAACCGGTGGTCCTCAGACCACTGGTGGTCTGTGAGGTCCAAAAGATTGGCGACCACTGCTCTAGTTTCTTGTTTAATAGTACTCTTTATACTGAATAAAGCTTATTAATATAAGCAGTAGCCATGGAAATGTGCTTATGATATTAAACTGGACATTGCCCTAGTTTTTAAATGCGATTCTACCTGGAGTATGAATCCACATTTTTCTCCTGGACATCCATTGAAGTCTCTTTGAGTAGCCAAGGTTCCTGTCATAGTGGGATAGGCAACAATCCCAAGTAACGAAGTGTCCGAAGAGGAGTCATTATAAATGGAGAAGTCCGATAGAAACTTAGTATTATTTCAGAGCAAGCATAACTTATGCAGCTGAACTGCTTATACTATGTGTTATGTAAGCATTTGCTATTACGAAAGGAGCTTGAAGGTTCATATTCATAAATGAATTATATTAAATGCAATAAGAGTAGCCATCTATTAAGTACTTTAGAATGTACATTAATAGTACATCTAAGATTTCATTTAATCCCCACAACAGCTTTATGAAGCTATTATTTTTAGCATCTTCGTTTTACAGATGTGGAAACTGAGGCACAGAAAAGATGCCCAAATGACACAGTGTTTCTGCCAAAACTCAAACTGACCTTGCCTGAATCCAACGTTCAGACTGTTGAATCCTATCTAATAAAAGAGTAATATGCAAATTGACCATACCTCTGCTACCCCCACAAGCCACGCCCACAAGCCAATCAGGATCGAATATGCAGATAAACCCAACCAAGATGGCTGAGGCCACAGAGAGCAGGAGGAAGGCTTGGGTTTCCCCAGCGATGGAGGAAGCCAAGCTTTTCACCTGCCCTTTCCAGCCCAGGCCTCTGCTTAAGGCTACAAAGTTTCAATTGTAGAAGATAAATAAATCCCAGATACCAGGGCCTCTGCTTGGGTCGCTGGGGGCATGGCCGGCCTGCAAACCACCACAGGCCCCTCGCCCAGGCCTCCCCATGCCCCAAAGGAACCCCCACCTGATCCGGGACACCCTTCAGGGCAAACCAGCTGGCCCCACCCATGCACCAGGCCTCTATCCTATCTAATAAAAGAGTAATATGCAGATTGACCATCACTCCAACACACAAGATGGCTGCCCCCATGTGGTCAAAGATCCTGCCCCCATATGGACACAAGATGGCCACCACAAGATGGCCAGCAGGGGAGGGCAGTTGGGAGGGACCAGGCCTGCAAGGGAGTGCAGTTAGGGTTGACCAGGCCTGCAGGGGAGGGCAGTTAGGGGAAAATAGGCTGGCAGGGGAGCAGTTAGGCATCCATCAGGCTGGCAGGGGAGTGGTTAGGGGGTGATCAGGCTGGCAGGCATAAGTGGTTAGGGGCAATCAGGAAGGCAGGAAGGCAAGCAGTTGGGAGCCAGCTGTCCTGGATTGTGAGAGGGATGTCCGACCCAGTGGGATCAGGCCTAAACGGGCAGTCGGACATCCCTCAAGGGGTCCCAGATTAGAGAGGGTGCAGGCTGGGCTGAGGGACACCCCCCCACACCGCATGCATGAATTTCGTGCACCGGGCCTCTAGTATGATTATATTATCTCAAATAGGGGCGAAGACATCTAAATTCCAATGCTTCAGATTTTAATAAAAATGTTTTTAAGGAGAAAATAACATTCAGCATATTTGTTGGTTAGTTACACATACTAAAATACTCATTAAATGGATTCCCAGACCAAATGCTATGTTGTAAACAACTTCTTTGTCAGGCCTGAAGGGGACGGAGCTGTGCACTCACTTGGCACCCGATCTGAACCCGCTGCTCCTCCCCTGGGTCAGCTGTGTTGTATCACTTTGCACTAAGCCCCTGGGAACTGCATTGAAAAATGAGCCCCTCAGTATAGCAAACTGCCAGGCAGAGGATTCAAGCAGGTGACGGCATTTCAAGGTACACGCGCAGCTTGGGAGGAAATACCTTGGGCCCCAGATCTCAAACTTTATGTCTTACAAGCACCATGTTAAAAACTCAAGTTTCATTTCTTTTGATTAAACATGGGACCTTTTGTTTAACAAAATGCTTCTTAGCAAAACAAAAACACTTTTTTAAATTTTCTAGCTAAGCGTCACCTATTTTCTTCACAAAAGTAAGTTTTCCCAGTGGGTTACAATGTTTGCTCTGAAAACATGGGCTGGTCCTCCTACAAGAATGCAGGTAGCACTAGAATCTAGATAATCATTTCTGGGTTTGGGTAGCACTGTGGGTAAGGGCTGCCTGGGAGCTACATACGTTTTCATGAATAACGGGAAAGTACCCTTTCCTGCTTCACTGTCCCTTAGCACCAAAATACCTCCCACCAACTTGCTGAAACTCTAGCAAGACAGTCATTCAGTTCACATAAGGGTTTGGGTCTCAATCAAAATAGTTATTGGGGAACCAGGGTATCTCTTTTGAGAACAGATTTTGAAGTAAAATATTAAGACACTGAGTCACTGATGAGATGTTTGGGGGTAAATTGTTTTACTGAACTGGAAAATAACCACAAGAATGTGGGGCTGGGGTCAATAAGACAAAAACTGATGATTGAACAATTCTACCCAGCCTTTTTCTGCCCACATAATCAAATCATGCCCTCTAACCAATACACACAGGAAAAGTTTGGTCACAAAACAGAGGCTGGCTCCAACACACTGATTTTTGGATTTCAAAAAAAAATTCACAAAATTTAAAATCCTCTGGTCTCATCCAAAAAGCTGCTCTTCTTTTTAAGTTGAAACTTCTCCTAACACAGACACAATATTTTATTGGAAAGTAACTTTTAACAAATTAGTACACATAAACTAATTTATCTAGGTCTGAAAATTTAACTTCAATTCGTCCGCTAGTTCACAAAGACTGCCTCTTTTTTTATATATACACTAGTGTCCCAGTGCACGGGATCGTGCACAATGAAAGGAAATTAATTAGAAGAAATATTTTAATATCACTATTCGTGTCTTGCTAATAAAAAGAAAATAGGATTCTACCAAGTCTCCTATCTACCTACTCCAGGACCTCTGTGAGGATCAAATGAGATGAGACATGGGAAAATGCTTCACAGACATCTGGTTAAAGTGTGAAATGTTTGCACCTGGCTCTAAAGCAAGTCGGGTTCCTGGGCTGAAGAAACTCCGAGGATGCTGGGCTATTGGCCGCATTTTATGCCATGGGGTGTTGGCAGCAGTGGCTGCGATTTGGTGGGGTGTCACGTTGGGGTGGTGGCGGGGTCTGTGTCCCATTTGGGGGAAGCCAAGTGTTGGTTTGTTGGTGCCAGATCTGTGGTGCCATTTATTTTTAAACTAGGGGCCCAGTGCACAAATCTGTGCACCTTGAAAGGAACTGTGGGCACGAGGCTGCAGTAGGCACAGGGGCAGGTTGCAGCCCATCCTCAGCGACCTCGCCCGGCCCCTCCCACCACGGCCCCTGGTCCCCTGTCTGCCAGTGCTCCCACGTGCTGATGGTGCCGGCCCCACTAGCACCCACTGATGGTGCGGAGCTACTGAGGCCGGCGTCATCAGCGGGTGCGAGCAGTGGCTGCTGCCCCGATCACCCCTCAGGAGCAGCGAGAGGTGTAGAAGCCCTCAGGGGCGATCAGGGCTGGCAGCTGCCACTCGCACCCGCTGATGGTGCTGAGTGATCAGGACTGGCACCAGGCACCGGCAGTGGGTGCGAGCAGTGGCTCTGGTGCCAGCTGCAGATGAGAGTGCCAGGAGGGATCGGGACGCGCAGGAGCAAAGAATTTTCAGTAACCACCAGAGGCTCACCTCAATGACAGCGACCAGCGCCCCGCCTTGGTCTGGCACCCCTGCTCACCTACTCCACCATCCCACTATGGCCAACGCCCGCCATGTTCCGCACACGCCCCCTGGTGGTCAGCGCACATCACAGCAACCAATGTTTCAGTTGTTCTGCAGTTCGGCCTATTTGCATATTCGCCTTTTATTATATAGGATGGCCAGTGCGCATCATGGCAGCTCCTGCATTGAGTGTCTGCCCCCTCGTGGTCAGTGCACGTAATAGCTGCCAGTTAGATGGACAGACACTTAGCCTTTTATATATATAGATTTTTTTCATTGATTTCAGAGAGGAAGGGAGAGGAAGAGAGAGATAGAAACATCAATGATGAGAGAGAATCATTGATCGGCTGCCTCCTGCACCCACACTGGGGATCAAACCCCAACCCAGGCATATGCCCTGGCCAGGAATCAAACCGTGACCTCCTGGTTCATAGGTCGATGCCAACCACTGAGCCATGCCTGCGGGGCCAGACTGCCTCTTCTGCACAGTTTTTCTGATAAAGTTTAGCCTGGCCCTGGCCGGTTTGGCTCAGTGGATAGAGCAGCGGCCTGCGAACTGACGGGTCCCAGGTTTGATTCCTAGTCAGGGCACATGTCCAGGTTGCGGGCTCGATCCCCAGTAGGGGGCACGCAAGCGCAGCCAATCAATGATTCTCTCTCCCTCTCCCTTCCTCTCTGAAATCAATAAAAATATTTTTTTTAAAAAAAGCTTAGGCTGCATCGTGTGTTCCACCAGCAATTATTGATCAGAACTTAAACACTTCTTTTCCTAAATCAAACCTGCTCCCGAGCATCCTGGTGCTCATGTTCTCACCCTTTGCAGCCGGGACAGCAGACCTGCCATCCACTTCCTGTGAGCAAGCCATGTGGGCAGTCTGGCCGCCATGTCCTCATCTGAAGAATGACAAACCATCCGCCTGACTCATGAACAAGATGTGAAAGTTGTGGAGTGCAATAAAAACGTAAGATGCTAATGGCATTGTTAAATTCCACATCAAATGTAGAAAACACCTAAAATTAACAAAAATTTTCCATAATTTAATTCATGAAAAAGTGCCCCCTAGAATGAATATTTCTGAAAAAAAAAATCTATACTAATAAAAGGGTAATATGCTAATTAGACTAGGAGACCTTCCAGAAGACCTTCTGGACGTTCCTCTTGACAAAGCCATGGTGGCGGTGCCGAGGTAGAGGCGGTTAGGGGCCAAGAAGGGAGGGCAGTTGTGGGTGATCAGGCCAGGATGGGACGGCAGTTGTGGGTGATCAGGCCAGTGGGAGGGAGGCAGTTGGGGGTGATCAGTCTGGCGGGGGCAGTTGGGGGTGAGCAGGCTGGCAGGCAGAGTGGTTAGGGGCAATCAGGCAGGCAGGCAGGTGAGCGGATAGGAGCCAGAAGTCCCGGATTGAGAGAGGGATGTCCGACTGCCGAATTGGAGAGGGTGCAGGCCGGGCTGAGGGACCACCCCCTCCCCCCGTGCACGAATTTTGTGCACCGGGCCACTAGTGGTTCTATAAAAATCTGCATTTAAAGTCACATTTAAAAAAACATATTGCAGCATGATAAAACAGTTTTTACCTAAAGCATAAACAAAACAGAGCTTCTCTTTCCCCTTTAAAAAAATTATGTGTGTGAGTGTTTATGTATTTCTAAAACTAGTTTTCCTTATCAGTTAATAAGATAAGGTCACATTAAGTCCCACTGCCCTTACCTTTCACGGCAGTATCTGCTTTGGCAACTGTTTCCTAGATACGATGTTCATTAGCTCTCAAGTTAGTTCTCCCTCAGATAAGTGATCTTCCCCTTTTTATATTAATCTTTGTCTCTTTTCAGAGCAATTCCCCCAAGTAGTCAAGTCGGTTCTATGCTAGCCTGCTTTCAAATCCAGTCACCTTTGGCATGATACTATTACGGAGCTGTGAATCCGCTCAAGTGCTCGCAGGGCTGATTCAAATGGCATCCTTTCCCTCCTCTTTTTCTGCATCATCACAGACTCCACTTTCCCCCTCTCTTTCCCTCTTAATGCATACCTGCAAAATCATCTCAGATCTTATTTTGAAATCTAAAATTAAAAAGTGGACTTCTCAATAGTCAAATGTTACTTCCTCCTCGTTCTCCAGCCTAACACTCACTTCTCTACACACTTGACAACACCATCTAATCCTTTCTCACCCTGTGTCTACTGGGACTCCTTTGAAATCTCATTTTCATAGTACAATACTCACATCTTCCAGCTTCCTGACAAATTTGGTTGCCATGGTATAGCTACTTAAAGAAAAGCAACCAACCTCAGCACACTATTTTCAGTGACTGCAGAACCGTAGCACACAATGCAGACAATTTTTCACACAAGCTGGGTGTGAAGACAGATAATATTCCAGTTCATAAGAGAATATTTTATTTTGAAAAAGAAATTTCCACCAGACCAAACAGGTAAGTTTACAGGGAGCTAGTAAGACATCATTACATTTATATCCCACCTCGAGTAATCCCCAAGCAGCCCCTGACCACATCAGAAGCAGTCAATCAGCTTATAACACGGCTGAAACGGGGGCAAAGCATCATGTGTCTACTGAGTCAGAAATTAAATTATGATTGAAGTTCCACCTCTCAATGCTATTTTCATGCACTTAGAATTCTACCAAACAAAACAAGTTAAAAGTAAGTTTGATTTACATTGTTAAAGATGACTATAAAACTTTGGACTGAAAAATACAATTCCCCTGAGCCAAACTTTCAAAAGGCAGCCATCTGACACCAAAAGCAAAGACAACAAAAGCGAAAATACACAAGTGGGACTACCCCAAACCAAAAAGCTTCATCACAGTGACGGAAACTACCTACAACAAGGGAATGCAACCTGCGGGATGGGCGGATATATATGCAAATCATGTATCTTTTAAGGAGTTAACATCCAAAATACTATATAAAACACTCATACAACTCAACAGCAATAAACAATCCTATGGAAAAAACGTGGCCAGAGGACCTGAACAGACTTTCTGCCCTAGAAAACATACAAATGGCTGACAGATACATAAGGAGATAGTCAACACCACTAATCAGGGAAATGCAAATCAAAAGCACAAGGAAATCTCACTCCACACCTGTTAAAAATGGCGATTACCAAAAAGACAAGAAGTATGTGTTGGTGAGAAAGTGGGGGAAAGGAGCCCTGGTGCAGCCACTATGGAAACAGTAGGCAGGTTTCCAAAAACAAGTGCCGAAACTACCACGTAATGCCGCATTGCCACGTCTAGGCTTTTGTTTGGCAACAATGAAACACTAACTGGAAAAGACATGTGCGCCTCATGGGCAATGCAGCATAATTTACAACAGCCAGGATGTGGGAGTTCTCCAGTGCCCACGGATAGGTCCATGGGTAACAAAAACGTGGTAGAGACATTAAGCAATCTGCCCAGGTTAGACAGACCACAACGTCAACTCTGGCCTTCCCTTCCATTAATAGCTGTTGCTTTTTTCCCCTTATGTTATCTTTATTGTTGAAAGTATTACAACTGTTTCTTAAGTATTTTCTGTATGCACCAGGCCTTGTGCTCATAAAATGGAATATTATCCTACCTAATGATAGACAAATATGCAAATTGACCGCACCTTCGCCACGCCCACCAGCCAAATCACGCCCACCAACCAATCAGGATGAGTATGCAAATTACCCCAACAAAGATGGCGGCTAATTTGCATATCAAGACAGCGTAGAAAGAAGCCAAGAGCTGCAGAAGGGAGCAAAGCTGTGGAGAAGCAAGCAAGCCGGGGGGAGGAGAAGGGAGGAGCAGAGGCAGGGCCGGGGGCGAAGGAAGGAGAGCGGGGAGGGCTGGCGGAGAAGGCGGGCCGGGGGACAAGGGAGGAGCGGAGGCGGGGCCGGGGGAGAAGGGAGGAGAGCTGGGCGGGCTGGCGGAGAAGGCGGGCCAGGGGACAAGGGAGGAGAGCAGGCGGGGCGGGGTAGAGTGCAGCAGGAAACCCTATTGCAGGATTTTTCCTGCAACGGGAATGCTAGTTCTGCTATAAGAAAGAAGAAAATCTTGCCATTTGCAACAACATGGATGGATGGGCTTCAGGGCATTATGTTAAGCAAAATAAGTCAGACAGAGAAAAATAAATACTGTACGATCTCACATCTTTAAAAAATAAAACCAAGCTCACAGATTAAAAAAAAACAGATTGATGGCTGCCAGAAGCAGACAGTGGGGGAAGAGAGGGGCATAGGTGAGGGAAGTCCAGTTACAAAGTAAGTCAAGGGCTGTGATGGGCAGCATGGCACCTGTAGTTAATAACACTGTATTGCATATTTAAAAATTGCTAAGAGAATAAATCTTAAAAACTCTCATAAGAAAAAACATTATAACTACGTGTGGTGATGGATGTGACCTAGACTTACTATGGTGGTCATTTCACAATATATAGAAATATCGAATTATTATGTTATACACTTGAAATTAATACAATATTATGTGTAGTTATACCTCAATTTTTTTAAAGCAGCCATTGTTCAATAATAGCTAATAGCTTTAAGAGATCAATACACTAAAATGAAAACCTGAAAGCCAGCCACCTAAGCTCTTCTAAAAATCAAATACACTGTACATACAGGTCTGGAAATTTGTTTCAGATAGGATTTCTTAATACACAGAAAACTGACAGGTGGAACCAACAGGAATTTGAGGGAAGGGGACAGGTGGGTAGTCAATTTGAGTTGGAGGCGGGTATGGTTTGATTATACCACTAGCTGTGTGACCTTGGGCAAATTATTAATCTCTCTGTGTTTCAGTTTCTCTATCTGAAAAATGTGTATAATAATACCTTCTCTCTGATATAGCACCATGAATTGTGCCTGGCACTTTGCAAATGATACATAAGGGTTATCTTCCGTTATCATTGTGCATGCTATGTGTGATCAGTCCTACGGTAGTGCAGAGCAACAGATGGAGGATGAACCATTCAGAATCCACTGGAATAGCACGCTGTGTGAGGGACCTGCAAGGGATGCAAAGGGGATGTTGTTGTACTTGAGATGAGCCCCAATCACAAAACGATAGCATTTCATGGAAGGTGTTACCTATAAATATCCCAAGGATGATACTACCATTTGAAGTCAGCTCAGTTACCTCCCATTATCAGCAACGATTATTCCCATGCAAACCCTACCCCCAGAACAAATCCAGCAGCACAACTGCATCAACTCTAAAATATAAAATAAATTGATTCCCCAATACAGACTTCGCTTTAATTCTGCTCCAAGTAGTATATTCTTTTGTTTTAGATTCATTCCCTTTACCTAAAGCAGCTTTCTTTTCAGAATCGATTATAGTAAGATGTTACTAACATGCTAAACTCATCACTGAGTGCAAAGCATCTGATTCTAATGACACCTGCCTTGGTTACTGTAAAGAATGCAGCATCTGAGATACAGACATCTTTTCATAAATATTTCCTTCACAGAAGAAACAAAGACATGTTTCCCAAGAACTTGTGGGTTTCAGTTATGGATTGTGTCTGAAATAGGCATATTCATACATGACATACATCATATTTAAGTGTGCACTAGCAGAACAAAGCCTATTAATCTATAGCAAATAAACACACACAGTTCTGTTACTACACAGGAAAGTCATCAAGCAGACAATATTTTTCCCATTAAACACTGAATCATTGTGACCTGTCAGAAGCATGAAATAAATTAATGTTTAATATTTAATACTGTGTGATGGCAAGACTAAACCTAACGTGTATTTTAAATTTTATGTTAGTTGACATTTCAATTTTAACTCAAAAGTATTTCTAAAAGGGTTGAAATGTGTGCCTGAGAAGTAGTAGTTTAAATGTAATAAATGTTTCTGGCTTTTTAATGCCCCCTGATAGTGATAGCATTTTACCCTTTAATGATGATTCAAATCCAATTTCACAAAATGTGGGGGTTTTGGCATTGAAGGTATGACAATCTTCAAACAAACATTCAAAAATATAGAAAGGTCATCACTGTGACCGGTGGGATTTAGATGATTTTCTATAAATTAATCAGTTTAGAGCTCACATTTTTCATAAAATGGTTAACTCTGAAGACAAAGCACAAAGCACATTATTAAAAGATGGATTAACGTTAAAAGGTGAAAACACACAGCCTTGCATCTAGGATACTTCACACCAGCAATTTTCCACAAAAACAGCAACAGGGACCACACAGACCAGCTCACTGGCGTCTGGAAGGAGAAACAGCCATCCGTCCTCCTGGTGAGTCAGAGAGAACAAGCCCTTTGGGACGAGGGGCCGCCTGTGCAAACGGGCAAACAGCAGCCTTGGGCACACACTCACGCCCCTTTGGTATTGCTCAGCTTTATTTCTGAAGAGGAGTCCGTTTTCAATTAGGAGGAAAAGATGCAATGAATCTGTTTATGAGAGCCTTGTAGTGTGTGAAAATGAGTGAAAAATGAGCTGCTGAAACTTCAATGCCGACAGATTTCTTCCTGTGTCACAAGTTTTATCCAGTAAGATCATTCAGATGCTTCTGCTCACTTCCCGTGATCTCGTTACTATATAAGGGCATCTAAACGTAAGACTATTTGATAGTATTAGACAATAACTTTGTGGAGATTTTCTTCTCATAAAACAAGAAGAGAAATAAATATGAGTGCAGAAGCAAGGGAATGTGTGGGTATGTTTGTGTATGTGTGTTTTCTTCTCAGACTTAAAAGCCCTTTGAATTATTAGTGAAGCTCAGACAATTTTAAAGCAAATACAGAGATCTGACAAGTGAAGTTCAACTTCACAGTGCATGAGAATCCCCTGCTTTAAACCTTAAGAATAGGGATAATATGTTATTTACTAGAGGCCCAGTGCACGGATTCGTGCACATTCAAAGGAAATCAATTAGAAGGTGGCCAGCGGGCAGGACTGGGCAAGATGGGCCGGACACGCCCTGGAGCCAACCTCTCGCTGTCCCTCCCTGCCGGCCGCGCCTGGGGACTTGAAGGGGATCTGTGGAGTGGGGTCCCTCTGGCAGGTGGGGTCCCTTGGCCTGGCCTGCGGGGATCGGCCGAAACCAGCAGTCAGGCATGGCCCGAGGGGTCCTGGAGTGCGAGAGGGCACTCTGCAAAGTTTTTGTCGCTCAGCAGCTCCTGTGTTGAGCATCTGCCCCCTGGTAGTGCGCTCATAGCTTCCGGCCAGTCAGCAGGTCACTTAGCCTTTTATATATATAGATTTTTCTCTATGTGACTGACAATTATTAACTACCTAGTATGTGCCAGACACGATCCTGGGCTTATTCTCATATTTTAACTCATTTAATCTTGACAACAATCCCTCTGGCATGGATTTTATTACCTTTTATTTCAGATGAAGAAACAAACTTAGAGACATTAATGAGCCCAGTCCAGATAGACCACGATTTCAACTTTGGCCTGCCTTTGAGTGTTTCTTTAGTAAGTCGGCATGTAGCAGGCCCTACCTCAGCACTGTCTCTACCCCACACGTCATTTCTCTTTCTCTGCCCCACAGAGCCAGTCCCCGGCCCCAACCCAGTGCCGAGACCATCTCAGGTTCTCAATGAAGGTCCATGGAATTATTTGGTTAAGTTATCTGCCTCCACAAAATAAACATTTAAATAGCTATTTGGAGTCTATTGCTTAAAGCTCACAATTCCATGATGCATAAATATAGCAATCTTATTGCTAGATGAAGAAAGTCAGTTCCTAACTGACAATTTGGAAGAAATAAAAACCCAGAGGAGAGTGACTTTTTAATCAAAGGTGCCTGTGATGAGAAATCTACCTAAGAAATGGTCCTCCTAGCTTTGGTTTCTCCTGATTTTGTGAAACATCAACTCATCACCAGCTAATTGCTTCCGCATAGTTCTTTGCAGGCAATGACTCAGACCGAGTCCTCCAGTCACCATATAGTACGGATTTATATATAGTACAGATATATAAATATACATATACATCCTATCTAATAAAAGAGTAATATGCAAATTGACCATCACTCCAACACACAAGATGGCTGCCCCCATGTGGTCAAAGATGGCTGCCTCTATGTGGACACAAGATGGCTGCCACAAGATGGCCAGCAGGGGAGGGCAGTTGGGAGGGACCAGGCCTGCAAGGGAGGGCAGTTGGGAGTAATCAAGCCTGCAGGGGAGGGCAGTTAGGGGTGACCAGGCCTTCAGGGCAGGGCAATTAGGGGCAATCAGGCTGGCAGGGGAGTAGTTAGGCATCAATCAGGCTGGCAGGGGAGTGGTTAGGAGGTGATCAGGCTGGCAGGCAGAAGCAGTTAGGGGCAATCAGGAAGGCAGGCAGGTGAGCAGTTGGGAGCCAGCAGTCCTGGATTGTGAGAGGGATGTCCCAGATTGGAGAGGGTGCAGGCTGGGCTGAGGGACACCCCCCCCCCCGTGCATGAATTTCATGCACCAGTCCTCTAGTATATATATATATATATATATATATATATATATATATATATATATATATAAAATAAACTCTTGTTTCATGAACATAACCAGCAGAAAGAAACAAGAGATAGACTCAACAGAGCCTGCAGTCCTCATTCCTAAAGAACACATCTGTCAAAGATGATAGCTCTTGGAATATTTGCATGTCAGCAAGTCTCAATATAAACATGAAACAACAATGAAAAGCCAGCAAATCAGCAGGAGGAATAAACATGTCAGAAACATGGTGGCATTCCGTGAGCACCGCAGCTTAATAAATGAGCTCATTGTCCAGCTTGCATAAGCCTTCTCCTGTGGGGGCATTTTGATGAGCCAATGGATCAACAGAAAATACTCCCACAGAGCTTGCTTTTTAAAGCAGGATTATGTGGAAGCATGTGAGAATTACTCCCATCCCTTTACATTGACAATCTTCCAGTTAATGAAAAAATGAATTTCCCCCTCCCCAAGGTATCGGGTTTGAGAATTTTCTGTTCTTCATTAGCTAATCTTTCACAAATGTTTCCAATACACAAGGTCCACATATTTGCTATTTATAAAAAAAGCAGATGCAACTGATTCACCTCTTAGAATCTGGGGCTTGTTCCTCAAGACACCACTAACTCTGTCAGTTCTGTGTGCTGAAAATCGGATTTCCAAAGGGAATCACACAAATTCCCTTAACAACTCTTCCATGTAGCCCATCCTTAATAGGCATCTAATTGCCCTTTTTGCTAACCATATATTAAAGCTTATGATCCCTAAAAAGCTCAGCATTTTTTTAAAGGAGAGGGAGAGAAAGCTACCAGGAATGCCATGCCTTTCCCTTCCCATGCCATCTTCTTTCTCCATCAGGCAACGTTATAGTCATCCTGCAAGGACCAGTTCAAATGTGTCTTCCCAACCATCCCGACAGAATTATCAGTTCCTTCTTTGGCATTCCCAAGCAATTTTGTTAACACTATTAGAGTACTAACACATCTACTACAGTAAACTATTTATAGGTTAAATAACAAAGTCTATGAAGACAAAAAATAACATTTATTTATCTTTATATGTAAAAAAAAAAAACTGACAGATTAGTTATTAAATAAGTTTTTGTTGGATAATTTTTTAATGTAACCCAAAATCTTTAGTAATAATTTTACTTTACTTAGGGCAAGTATATTATTAGCTTTTGAAACAGTAATGAGAAAAAGAAAATATATTTTTAAGGAGAAACTCAAAATGCAGCATAATCCCAAGTAAAAAATATATATTGCAAAGAAAATAATATTTTCTTTTTCTCATTCATTTTTCATGGTCTGTTAATTCTTTTCCTTTAAATGGCACTTCAGGCAATTTTTTAATGAATAGTAATATGTAGTGTTAAGAATCTGACAAATGTATTTTCCCCAAGTTACAGAAAATGTACTTAGTACTAAATAATACAAAATTCACTTTGCAACTTTTTATCAGAATATTTGTCTGCCTAATAAATACAGAATAGAGCAAATATTAAAATAAATCTGCATAGCTATATACACAACAGCCTAGAGATTGCTGAGTACATGTTTGGTCAAAGAGAGAACATGAACCACAATTATGAATATGGACTACTAGATGATCTACAAAGCTAAAAAACACATGTTAACTTATGAATTACAGTTTTTTCAGTTGACAAAATACATGTATATTCTGGATCTACTTCAAAAAATAGAAAAATATGGCTAATGTTATTTGCTTACTAGAGGCCCGGTGCACGAAATTCATGCACTGGTGGGGTCCCTAGGCCTGGCTGGTGACCAGGGCTGATAGGAGCCAATGGTCGCCGGGCCAGGCGCAGAAGGAAGGGATGCCGGAAGCTGACGCCACTATCATCAGTGCCCCACCACCGCGAGGTTCCCCTCACCTCCCCCCTCTTCCTCCCCTCGCTGCAAAGCCACCACCATAGCAGGCGGGCAGTGGGCCGATTGGGGCCTGCCGGCAGGGGAGAGGGACAGGGCATAGGAGGTTAGCCGCCGGCCCTGAGGAGAGAGCCGGCCCTTGGTCCCCCTGGGAAAGGGGCCACATCTGCCACCACCCACCCCCGTTTCCTCATCCCAGCCCGGGGTCCACCCCTGATCAGGCTATCGGGACTGCTGGCCGGGGGAGGGACCACGGGAGGTTGGCCAGTGGAGGGAGGTTGGCTGTGGGAGTGCACTGACCACCAGGGGGCAGTTCCTGCATTGAGCATCTGCACCCCTGGTGGTCAGTGCATGTCATAGAGACCAGTCATTCTGGCCACTTAGGCTTTTATATATATAGATTCCCAGTCCACAGGCAAGTCCCTAAAATCTCATGAATAATGCTTTGGGAAAACATTTTCAGATTTTCACTTGAATATACTCCTTGCACTTCTCAAATGCCAGCAAACTGTGCCTGGTATGTATACAGGAGCAGAGAGGTCTTATCAAAGAACTCACTTGTTTACATGAGAATGCTACCCCTCCTCCCCTGAAATCTCACTCATTCTTTGAGGACCAGCTCCAATGTCACAGGCTTGTGAACAGTATGTCTATATGTCCCCTGGCCATTTTTCCTATATCTCTTTTACATCACTTGAGATATTCTCCCTGGAAAGTAACGCAAAGGCAGAGACCAACTTAGGTATCTGAGCATCGAGTTGCATGCTCAGCAATAACTGCCGAATTAAAAGTAGGCTTTCAGTCAACCCCAATTCCAGCTCCGCATTTTGACAGACTTCTATTCCCAGACCAAGCCGAAGGTCCTTCATCTTTGTTCTGTCTGTCCCTAAAGAAGCAAGGTCCTTTCTGTCTTTTCCCATGAGCATAAGGGAGGGCAAGCTTCACATATTTCCCCATTTCCAGGGTGGGGCTGTGCAACAGGACACACACTCAGGTTCTCTCCAGATAGCTTCTCGCTTTTGGAAGCTTCTCATTCTCTCGTTGCTCACATAGTTATCCAGGTATCAATGGTAAATTTGGGCATCATATCACTGTCAATAAAATGGTCCAAACCTGAATTAAGATCACCATGAACCTGATAACTTGGTTAATCTGAAGTAGCTGAAGAATAAAAATTTACAAGTTCTTTACTAAATCAGGATGGTTAAAGACCAACAAGTATATGTGTCTGAAATGAATTAATATATACAATTTTCTCTGTGTCCATCGCACTAAAGGCCAGTAATCCCGTCTCCCACTGAACAACACTCTGAAGCATACGCTTCAAGGCCCAGGGTTAAGTCCTATCTCCTTCAAGAACCCTCACAGTTTCCTCTGTTTATTCTTTGACGGGATGTGCCACTATACTTAGTAGATAAACTTAATAATACAATAGCCTATAGTAATAACTCAATAAATATGAAATTGAATGACTTCTATATTATCCACTATAAGAATTAATTTAACATTGTGATGCTGATATTATTTTCTTACATTCTAGATCGGGAAACTGAGGCTCAGGTGTTAACTAATTGCTGGTAAGTGATGGAACCAGAATTAGAATCCAGATCTAATTTATGAATTCATATTCTTTCTCCCATATAGAGGATGACTCTTGAATTTATTCTGTCAAGTATTATTCTTGAATGACATTTCTAATAGTGCTGGCTTAATGCTTCTAGTACATAACTGCCTATAAAATTGAATTCTGACATACGCAGGGGACAGGGGAGCAAGGTTGAGATGGCAGTTACTGGCTCTCTGTGTGGTCAGAGAGAGACGCTTCGTGCTGTGTTCCCATGGGCTCTGCCTGACTCGCAGACTGCCTGTATCTGTGGGAAGGCATTTTATTTCACAGGGTTTATGGGCGAGTCAATAAAATTTGATTGAATTTGGACTGGATAAAAGAACTCTAGGTCTGAATTAGTGAAAACCCAGAGTTATTTTTTTAAAGTCACCATATTGCTTTCAATTATATATAATAATTTAGCTATTTTAAAGCTGAAGTGCCCTAACTGGTTTGGCTCAGTGGATAGAGCATCGGCCTGCGGACTGAAAGGTCCCAGGTTCAATCTGGTCAAGGGCATGTCATACCTTGGTTGCGGGCACATCCCCAGTAGGGGGTGTGCAGGAGGCAGCTGATTGATGTTTCTCTCTCAGCAATGTTTCTAACTCTCTCTCCCTCTCCCTTCCTCTCAGTAAAAAATTAATAAAATATATTTTTTTTATATAAAAGCTGGAAGTAAACATGCACGCCTGGAGAATGGAGTCAAAAGCATCCAGCAGCAGTGGCTGGAAGCAAGAGCTCGGGTGACAACAGTAGGCCAAACGTTGATGTGCTCATATCAGTATTTTTTATTATATGACTATGTTCTTTCTAGAAAAGTCAGACATTGTGAGAAGCCCAGATGTAAAAGTTAGAATAAAACAAAAGGAAGAATATATCAGAGGTTTGTAAAATTTAGATAATATAGAAGTAACTATTGGAATCACAGAAACTGTAAGAAAAAATAAATATGTATTGTTTTAAGCCACAAAGCTTGTGGCACTTTGTTACAGTAGAAAACTAATATAGACAGAGAAGGAAATTCTTAAGTGGTTAAAAAGAAAAAACTGAATGTACCCAATTATGCAGGCTTTTTCAGAAAACAAGTACCAGGCAGAGCTGCCTACCTGCTGTCCAGACCGTTTAGCCCCTTCTTGGTTCCACAAGTAACGCTGCCCTGTGCCCCTTCCTGACACCACCCAGAGAGTCCAGCATCTCCAGGTGTTACACACATGTTACACACATGTTACACACATGGACCACAGAGCCCATAGCAGTCCCTCAGAGCGCTGCAGGGAGCATGGTACCTACCGTCCTTTCAAGCAAATGCCCTCCTTCCTGCTGGGGACACGCACTCTCTTGGCTCCACGTGGCCCCAGTGGACATGGCTCACAACAACCCCAAAGAGCCACCAACATCAGGACGGGAGGTGGCTGTAACCAGTTCTTAGGAGCCTGGAGTCTATTCTACAACTAAAGAATTCGGGTGCAAGACAAAGACCGGTTCTCCACTTCTGTAATGCATTTATACTTGATAACAGAATAACACCTATAATTAATAACTCAATAAATATCAAATTAAATTACTTTTATATTATCCACTATAAGATTTAATTTAATCCTCTTAATGTTCTGATGCTGATATTACATTCTTACTTTCTAGATCAGGAAACTAAGGCTCAGTTGTTAGCTAATTGCTGGGAAGTGACGGAGCGGAATTAGAATCCAGATCTGTCTAATTTATAAATTCATATTTCTTTTCCTATACTACAGGATGACTCTTGAATTTATTCTGTGAACATTTCTAATAGTGTTGGCTTACTGTTTCTAGTACATTCATTGCCTATAAAATTGAATTTGATATAAGCAGGAGACAGGGGAGCAAGGTTGAGACAGTAGAATTTGCAGAAGAGTGAAAAGGCAAATACATAGTACGGAGAGAAAAGACAGTGTGACGTCTTGGAAAAAGAACAACAAAGAAGTGTGAAGTGCTGTGCCAACAACAACCCTGCCCGTGGCACATCGCACAGAAGCCTATAAAATGAGGGACTTATGACCCTTAAGGTGTCTTCCAGATCGAATACTCTATCGTTCTCCAATCTTACCATATGATCCTTCCACTCCGTAATGATAGTCAGTGACCAGGAGCTACTACCTTGGGGGAAAGTAAACTAAGGCATTAGGGAACAACTACTCCATCCACTAAGAGTACGTACTCTCCGTGACCAAGGTTCAATTGCAGGACCCTACCTTTTGGCACACACTGGATTCTTAGCATTTGGGAGCCTAGTCTTACAAATGTCAACCCCAGACATCTAGGTTGCAAAGGTCATTCAAATCCTCTAAGATAACCTCCAGCTATCATATACATATTTCTTTGTTATTTTACTTGAAGTTTAGTGCCCAGAAGTAATCATTTCATGTCCATTTTCTTATTATAAATATAATATTGACATTTCCTAATCAATCTATGATGAGCGTTACTTTATCTGCAGAGCCAGCAAGCAGAAAGACAGTCATAAATTAAAGTATTAATTACTAAGTAAATAAGCTCAAATAAATGTGCAGCATCCTTCCAGGCTTCTTCTAGCCTACGTCAACGCAAAAACGGTCAGTGAGGAAATGAAGTTTGGCTGAAAGTCCTTTGCTGTCACGTCAGAGAACAGAGAACCAAACCATCTACTTGCCACAGTTTATCTCTGTCACTAATAGCCTTCATCACCCATTGGAAATGGTTAGATTTCTACCTACATTTCAGGCAATTCTCTGCTATAGCTTGAAATAAAAAAGCTGATATTTGGGTGATACTATATTTCAGTTTCTATTATCATTCCACTTTAAGGAGAAGTAAAAAACAACAACAACATATTGTCTTAAAACTTAAGCTGGTATTCAACTGACCCCTGCTGGCCTCATCTTTACTGTGTCTGCATTTATCAGATGCTACAACACCCAACTGCATTTCATAGTTGAACCTGCATTTGATCAGTCTGCCATGGCAAGAGCATGACTTGGGAGAAAAATGCTCAGTCCACTGCAAGTGGAAGAATGTCTTCCATCCTATGAGCTTCAACAATTATATTTCAAAGGCCTAGCAACTGAAATCACTCTAATGTTCCAGACATAGAGTAGACACCCACACTAAACCATGGCAAGAAAAGGAGTCCCAAGACATGAACAAACAGAATGCTATGCAAATACAGCCTAGCACCAGTCGGTTGAAAACCAAATAAAAAAGGACTCCTACATCAGAGGATAATGACACACACAGGTGTTGGACAATATTGAACCAGAAACCTAGTAGGAAGAGGGAAGGAAGAAAAGAAGAAAGTCATGAAAAGAAGGTGAATCATGAAAACAAGAAAATCATGAAAATAAATACAATGTAGAGACCCATCATTTCTGTTATGTTCCCCAAAAGCTAATATATTTTCCTTTTCCTACTTCCCCTTATTTCTCACCATCTTTTTTCTTGTCACTTCAGACAGATGAAGATAAATGAAGAACAGTAGTTAAACTTCTATGTTTGGATACAAATGATCTTTTGTATCAACATTATTGTTATGTAAGCACTTTTAATATTGCTTCTAGCCGATGAGACTTCTGCTTCAACATATGGTATGGAAAAAAATGAGAAAAATGTACTCGTGATTAAAATAACTAAACAGTCAACAAAAACTGCCTAGCAAAGATTATAAATGAATCCGGTTCGCTGTGGCTGATAACTACCTAAGGTGAAACTGGTTATCTGATTTCTCTCCCCGAAGAGAAATTAATAACCCAGATTCTCAGGATTGTTATGTTGTCCCACTGCTGTAAAATCATTCTTTCAGAGGGATTGAAATTTAATCTTCTTTTCCCGTACCTTCCCGGGTATAGTAAGAACATGCAACAAGAGAAATGGGTTCTTCTGCTCAACATTGGTCCCCTTAAAATCTAAAGCTACTGCCCGGCCAGCATGGCTCAGTGGCTGAACATTGACCTAGGAACCAGGAGGTCACAGTTTATTCCCGGTCAGGGCACATGCCCAAGTTGCAGGCTCAGTCCCCAGTGTGGGGCGTGCAGGAGGCAGCCAATCAATGATTCTCTCTCAGCATTGATGTTTCTTTTTTTTTTTTCCATCATCACTGATGTTTCTTCTCTCTCTCCCTTTCCCTTCCTCTCTGAAATCAATAGAAGTATTTTTTTTTAATCTAAAGCTTACTAAGGAGCATGTAGCCCCACAGAGAGCTAAGTAGTGGTCAAGCTGCTGGGCTCTGCATTCAGACTGCTGGGTGCAGACTGAAGTTATACAGCTGTCATCTTGGGCAAGTCACCCACCTTTCTAAATCAAATACAGTAAAACTGTCTCCATTAAAAACCGAGCTGTCATATGCAAAGAGCTTTATATACTACCTGGAGCATAAGTGTTCCATGACCAGGAGCTACTCCCGTTATTACAACCCCGATGTGACCTCCCTCCTAAAGTCCTGCCCTCGATTCTCAATCTGAAGAGAAAGCCCAGACTCCTAGCTGTAGCTAAGCTGGGTTTCAAACAGGCTAAACGAGTCCTTCTTACCTCTCTTCTCCCTTTCCCTTCCTGCCAACAGGGCACCCCGGGAAAGCTGCCTTTGCTCGCACATAAGCGAAGCTCCCATTCATATGCACTGGAACACTTGTGTATGTCTCATTTTGGTACCCAAAGGTCTCAAATTAACCAATGTGGCCAAAATGCCAAATATCCTGCTCCCTCTACCCTTAATGATACTTGCTTCTGTGGGATCAGAAAAATCATCATCTCCATACCTATAGCATCAAAGGCACCAAGGTCATTAGTGCACAGAACGTGCAGCACTCACAGAAATCCACCAGGACCCCTGCTTGCTGTGTCTTCAGAATTTATATCTCCCACTCTTCACACTACCCGGTCATAAACAAAGACTGCAGCACATTCCAGATTCCAGACCCCACGACAGCTGCGACCTACACACGACCTTCACACACACCATTCCTAACAGCCCAGCTTGCCGTACATAATTAAGAAATAAGAAAAGAAGAGGTCTACATCAGATTAATTTTAAATGTTTACATTTTATGCATCAATATTTAAGTAAAATAGCAAACCAGGGGGTAGAAAAACTAAACATTGTAAAGGGCTCTGGAAAAGAGACTCCAAATAGTATTTCTTAGACATGAAATCTTGCTGGATAGGAGCATCCCAGGTCACCGCAGCCTCAGGCCCGTCCTGGGAGCAGCACCGGGAGTGGAAGCTGACATGCAAGGCCGCCAGGTGCTGCGTCTTCCGCTGTTGGATTGAGATTTCCCTGCAGACAAGCACTGTGGCAGTTCTGCATCAGCATCTGGTCTGGGGCCGCAAACGCAGAACAAAGAACGCAGCCAACTGCGAAGTCTTCCCTTCCTTTCCGGTCTCTGCGGCTCTTGCTCCGTTACCTTCCCAGGCTCACCTGGGCTACAAGCTGAACTCTCCCCATATCATGAAACTCGAGCAACGTTTCCATCTCTGCGGTTTTTACTCTAAAGCAAAGCCTTCAACCCACACAAAGCTTAATGGGGGACAATGATCAGCACTTTTTTTCTGAGTCTGACAATCAAAAATGCCTCTTATAAGCAAGCAGGTATTTTCCACAGTCTCGGGAAGTCCAAATTTATTTAAAACTTGCCATACAAATTATTTCCCCAGGTTTTTGCTCAATGTAAACTTCTGGGTATGACAAAAAAACAACCAAAGTACTATACTCACATTCTGAGTACTCCCCATTTCTACCTACTCCCCTGATGTCTGAAAACAAGCTTTATTTTAGAAATTTGTGCATAGTAACAATTTACAAATATAGCTGAATACAAGAGGCATTGTTTTTGTTCATCTCTATATATTCAGCACAGGGCCTGGCACATACCAGACGCTCAATATTTGTTGACTAAGGAGAGATCTGTTGCCTCTCAAATGTTTGATAATCCGACTTCTTGAATTCTAAATTCAAACGGAAAAATTTCCTCCCATTGAATTTCATTATAAAAGTGCAGTTGAGTACCTTTAGAAAATATTTGAACCTAATCATAACTTAGCAAAGTCAAGTACACTGATCTAAAAGACACCATCTCCTGGCGGGGGGGGTTGAGGGCTGGTAGATGAAAGTGGAAGAGGGCATAGAGGGGATAGATGGTGTTGGAAAAAAAATTAAAAATAAAGTGGATAAAAGAAGCCATCTCCTTGGTGACCAAAAGTGTGCTCCCTGGACTTTAACCCTTTGCACTCGCTTGCTTTTTTCTCGATTCCTTTATTCTACTCGGGATTTAATTTTTTATTTTTTTTAAATATATTTTATTGATTTTTTACAGAGAGGAAGGGAGAGGGATAGAGAGTTAGAAACATCGATGAGAGAGAAACATCGATCAGCTGCCTCTTGCACACCCCCCCACTGGGGGGGTGCCCGCAACCAAGGTATATGCCCTTGACCAGAATCGAACCTGGGACCCTTGAGTCCGCAGGCCGACGCTCTATCCACTGAGCCAAACCGGTTTCGGCTCGGGATTTAATTTTTTAAATATCCCAGATTTTACAAAGCGCGGTAGTAGAATAAAAAACTGGAGTTTCTTTTCATACAAACTTATTTATTTGGATTTTTTTTATTTCAAATTATTGATACATTCAAAGAGTAATTTTAATCTCTAGCTACCGATGCTAACCGTGTCGAGTCACACTCGACATCCGAGTGCAAAAGGTTAAAGGGGTGTTTGAATGATATTCAGCACTCAGGTGACGGATCCTGGCTACAGGAGAAAAGGCAACACAGTGAAGCTAACTAGATCAGCATGTGTTCAGCGAGGAAACTAGTCAAGGAAAGAAGCCAAAGCTTTCAAGAAAGAGACTAAACATATGGTTAACTTCTTAAATTATAAACCGTGGGTATGACTTCGCTATAGGAAGCTTCTTCACAGATGAAGTGCACGTGCACAAACAGTAACTTGTCCAACCTTAAAAAAATTGGGCCCATAACAGAAACTTCAAGGGTTGACTCTAATTTTAAATACAACAGAAAATATTTGGTTGATAAAGTTAAAAAAGAAAGATTCGAGAATATTGGCATTTTCCTACAGAAAATCACAAAAGGCCCGAGAAATCACTGGGTGAGGCAACCGCAGGCGGGACTCGAAATTCAAAAAGTCTAGGAGCTTTATTCATTATAAATTTATATTAACTGAAGTACATCAGCGAATGATGTTATGAATATCCAAATGGCCCTTTGCAGAAAAATGGTTCCCAGCTCTCATAGAGGGCGAGTCTCGGACACATCAACACACTGTCAAGGTCACAGCCATTTGGTGACCCCTCAACTCACTGCTTTTCTTTCTAGTGTCTAGAGTTTAATTTTTCTAATACCAATAACAATACCATGACTGGCAAGACAGGACTAAAAGCACATGAGCGTCAGAAAATGAAGAGAAAAACTCTATATTCCTCTTTCTCACTTGATTTCCTTTTCCCTTGCCAGGCAAGGGAAAAAATCTAGCTTTACTCTTAAACACACATAACTACACATACAATGTTCATAATTCACCACCCTGACATCATCATCAACTACTAGATCACCAAATTCAAAGCAGTTGAAAAATAGGTAATAATTAATAAATAAATTTCAGAGTACTTTTATCAGGCAATTTAAAACAGACAATTTTCTACACATTAAAATAATATGTAACTTCCCCTGTTTAGAAATTAAGACTATTTCTTACACCTTGTGATGGTACCATTAAATAAGATTTTACTTTAAATACAACAGAAAATATACAGGTTGATAACACTGAAAAAGAAAAAGTTTCAAGAACATTGGCATTTCTGTATCCTAAAGAAAACTGATAACTACATGGTCAGGATGAGCATCAGCTACAAATTATGTGTACAGCTTGCTAACAAATTAAGGAAATGCTCCCCTTTGGGTTCTTTTCTGACTACTTATAAAATAATATTCACACACAGATCTGCAATTCAAATTCGATTGTCTTAAGAGTACATTCTGCAGCTCACGCTCTGAGAAGGGGAGAGTGAGCTAACAGTTGCATGGAAAGTACAATTTGCTGCTGGCTTCCAGCCAGAAACACGAGGCCAAATGTTCAGAGACCAGGAAGCATCTAAGCAAGGCCCGTGCATCTGGACTTTTCAGTTCCAGTTGTCGCCGTTTCACGTGGACCTCCAATCAAGGGCCAAATAAATGGGAAACTCACGCATTTAAAAAAATTTTTTTAAAAACAGACGACGAAAAGGAAGCAACTTAAAGGCCCTCTGAGAACATTTGTAACCGTGGTGACAAGAAGCCCTAGTGGTTTAAACAACACTAATAACCATATGTCTGGACCTGTGTTCAGCTGTAATTTGCACATCAAGTATAGGCTTTTACTTTCATACTTGAGAAAACATGCCAACTATTCAGTATTTACGATCACAGTTAACTTGCACAATGAGAAACCTAATTACAACAGAAAGGAGAAAATATTGGTCTTGGGAAAAATGAATTTGATTATCATACAGGTAGGCAGACAAGGAGTCATTTCTACCTCCCACAACCAATCCAGTACGTCTGGATCTTAAACTTATTATAAGTGTCACGTATTAAAACAGATATGATCGCTGTATGGGCAAATATATTGCTAATAAAAATCCACTCCAACACACCAGGCACTCTAGCACAGCACAGTATAATTTTTGTAGGCATAAGCTGCAGTAAGCCATGTGACACAGTAAAAGGCATGATATATTACAAGCTTCAAGCAAAGTACTGCAAGCAGGTACTGTCAGCCTACTGCCTGACAGAATCCCGGGGTAAAAAGGTCATGCGGAAATAGAAGTCTTTGTGACAGAAAGCAACTTAAGTTGCTGAGCAAATGGCAGAAGGCGTTTCGGCAGGGAGTTCCAGGGATGCTGAAAAACCTAAGGAAAAAGGTCAATAGAAAACCATTTTGAAGAAAATCATTCTAGTTGATATTAAGTGTTAGGATTGAAAATCTGCAGCTGACACCAAGGACCACAAAGAACAACAGGCCCGAACCACTGCGCGCGCTGGGGGGACGCCCGTCTCGCTTCCTGCATCTGGACTATGACAGGACTAACAACAAGCTGGTCGTGTCTGGCGCTGTTGGTACCTGGTGGTAAGTGCCAGGCCGGTTGGCAGGTCCTCACCAGGCAGGGGTGCGAAGCCCTAAACTAATCTTCTCCCCCTGAGAGGAAAGTACGGGTCCTGACCTGACAGACAGCCTCAGCAGGACCCTCACTGGCAGCCACTTCTGAGCGGGGCTGCTTGTGCAATTTGTACCACCAATCACTCCTCCTTCTGCCTCATCTACACGTGCTCTCTCTAGAGCCCCCGGGGCTTTAGAAATCTCACCCACTGTAAGTGTGGTCAATGGCAACATTTTACTAAACTGTGATTTATTTTTTAAGTCATTATCAGAAGGGGAGCTTAAAATTAGGAAACTGTGACCTCAAAGTAGTATAATGTACACATGAGGACTTACACACACGCTTCCATTTTTGAGACCTGGACACCCTGAGGGCCTCCTACCAGGAAATGTTGTAGCTTACACAATGCAACGATAGAGGCAGAGGGCAAGTGTCTATTCCAGGACTCAAGGCTAATTCCTTTGCTCTCACCTTGTCAGAAATCTCACCTCATTACTAATAACCCTCTCTCCCCCTTACCTGTAAACCTACATCCTTACTGGCCCCCAAGCGCAAATCTCTTTAAAACAACCAACCAACCAAAAAACGGCATTCCCCTTCTGACTACCACCCTATTCATCTCTTCTTATTCGTGGGCAAATTTCTTAAGAAGATCCAGCACTCCTCACTCTGAGGTGCTCCAGCAAGGCTCGCTAAAGGATGTCTTATTTATTAACTCTTTTCAGGCCTCATCTTAATTGACCTCTAGTTTGAAACTGTTGAATTCCTTCTTAAATTTTTTTCTCCCTTGGTTTCTATGACATCTTTCTCTACAGAATTTCCTCTGACTTCTCTCACTCTCAATAGCCCTTGCTGGCGCCTCTCTCTCTCTCTCTCTCCAACCCGAATCTCATCTGAGATCCAGTCCCATACATCCAGCTCCATTCTCAATACATCCACTTGGATGTCCCACGGGATCTCAACCAAACAGAATCCATGATCTACACATGCAGCGCTCTCTCCTTTCTCTCGTCCCCTTATTGCCAACGCCTCTTGCTGTATTCACTGTCTCTCTTACCAATCACTCCACAAATTTGCTAAGTTACAGACAAGGGCGTCCTCTTTGACGCCTTTCTCTCCACCATCCCTGCAGTGGGCAGGCTCCAAGCCGACCTTCTCAAAACGTTCTCATTCCCTCCTTCCTCCCTTTCACCGCCACTGATACCACTCTTAGTTCAGGACCATGCCCCTCCTGACCTGATCGCTGCAGGAGTCTGCTGCCCGGTGTTACTCTCCTCCCAACCATCCTCCAAACCTCTGGCAAAAGAGATTTCTAAAGAGCACGGCTCACACCAAACCCTATGCCTCTTGTCAAGTTAAAAATCGGTCTCCTTCAAGATAAGGTCCAATTCCTGCCTAGCTTTAGGCTTATTTCTGACCAATTTCCTGCCTCCTGGAAATGTTCGGGCCACACTGAACTGCTTAGCGCTTTCCCCGAAGCAACACCTTTCTGTGCCTCGCCGTATGTTGCTTCCTCTGACTGACAACTCTTCGCCCAACTCAGTCTTGCTGCAAAGACTCTGAGACTCAGCGAAGAGGTCCTGTCTTCCCAAAGGCTCCCAGACACCCCCCGTCTGGGTGTAATGCCCTTCCATGTGCTCTACAAACAGGACCCCCACTGTGGCTAATGGAACCATGATTATCACATCTTTTCAAATGAACCAACAGTTAATAATTTCTATGCAAAGATTACAACCAAATATAATATGAGTGGCTAGCACCAAGGGCTCTCCGTAACTTGCATTCAAAGAATAGAAGATGAACAAGTAATAATTTGGCTTGAAGTTTGCATATGGCTTAAGGCTTATAGCATCTAAGGTGTCCATGTCAAACTGTATTTACTCAGAACTTCAGAGTAACATGTTTCTTGCTGTTTGTAAATACTAATAAAGGGTCAAAGGATGGAACAGTCTCTAGGCCTTAATAATAAGGTTATCCTGCCCTAGCCGGTTGGCTCAGTGGATAGAGCATCGGCCTGCAAACTAAAGGGTTCTGGGCTCGATTCCAGTCAAGGGCACATGCCTGGGTTGTGGGCTCGATCCCCAGTAGGGGGTGTGCAGGAGGCAGCCCATCAGTGATTCTCTCTCATCACTGATATTTCTATCTCTCTTTCCCTCTCCCTTCCTCTCTGAAATCAATAAAAAATATATTTTTTAAAAAAATAATAATAATGTTATCTTGATGAAGTAAATGTTTAATAAAATATTATATACACTTGCAGAGATTCATGTACCCTCTGACTATCCAAGGTGTCAACCAGCCGTCTTACTCATCTTTGCATGCCCAACTCCCTGACATACAGTATTCACTCAGTACAGTCTAATGAAGGCCTGATGAATGAATAATTATAAAGAAAATTACAGAAACCACCACAGCCTACCCTGTTGCAGAATTAGTGATTTCTAATTTCTTGACTAGTCCAGATTCAGCTTATCTACAAATGGTGAGTCTTACTAAGGACAGACTACCATTTCCTGGAAGTATTCAGTTTAGTATTCATTTATTCAACAAAAATCCAGTGCCTACTATGTGCCAGCTAGATGGTAGGTGCAAGAATTAGTGGGGTAAACACTAGCAATCGATATAGACAACTCTGGTTCCAGGTCCATCTAGACATTTAATAGTTGTGTGATCTGAGCAAACCAATTGAATGTTCTCTGCTTATAAATGTCTTCATATAAAAGAACAATATATCTATTTCCCAGAATTATTGTTAGGGTTAAATGAGATAATACATAATCCTAATACAGGGTGGGGCAAAAGTAGGTTTACAGTTGTTCATATGGAAAATACAATAATCTATAATAATAAAAGCATAATCAGACCAGACAACCTTCTGGACAAAGCCGGGGCTGCAAGGGAAGCCCGGGTCCCGGGTGCCTGCCAGCAGCCAGAGGGAAGCCTGGGTCCCGGGGCCCGGGTGCCAGAGGGAAGACGGTGCTGGCAGCCGGGGGAAGGAAGGTCTACTCTTGCACGAATTTCATGCATCGGGCCTCTAGTTAATAAATAATAATACAAGACTGAATGCTGTGTTTCATATACTCACAACTGTAAACCTAATTTTGCTCTACCCTATATAGTGCATACATATTATTTATTCCTGTTATCTACTGTGAATAAAACCAGTAATAAATATTTTATGTGTTATTTTATTAAAACAAGCCCATGAGACAAATAAGACAGGAACTGATACTCCAACTTACAATTTTTAAAACCAATCCCAGGGAACCTAAGCAATTTTCCTAAGACTACTCATGCAGTTGGTGGGTCGCAAATGTCCTTGGTGTCAAATACAAGACTGTGATTCTCTTCACTTAGTGTCTCTTACAAATATCCCTGGCACCTAACTGTAAAAGACCCTACACCAAAGGGAGAGTATAGGTGTTCCTACCATAGTAGCTGAGAGGTTGATAAGCAAACGGAGAGTTTAAACTGTTTTCTTACTAAAGAATAAAATGTTCTTATTGGGCACAGGGTAATGCCAACTACAAGAGTCAGCATAAAGTTTCATAGTCTGGGAAAGATTCCCAATGTCATAAGTTTTGCTTGAACAAGAAATTCTAGTATTAAAAACTATTCGGTTGCCAGGGTAACAATCTATTTGCAATCATGACGCTGGTGGTATTGTGTTATATTTCTCTCAAGGAAAAGTAAACTAGATGTAACACAGGAATTTAATAAAAGTATCTGCTTGACCAAAAGCCAAGATATGAGCGTTTTCAGACAATATGAAGGGATTTAAATATACAGCACAAGACCCTCAGGTTATGATACCAGTTCCATCAATAAAATTAAAAGATTCTGACCTTGACACCAACACAAGGCAGAGCCATATGATCGGGAAAACTCAATTCCCTGAGCAAGAAAAATAAATTGCTGAACAACTGAGATGAGAACCATGGAACAAGAAAGTCAGAATTCATCAAAAGGAGAACAAATCAATCCTCAAAGGAAGTATGAATTATAAAGACTCACAGAAAGCTCCAACTTCCATTTTAGTGTTTTGTTTTGTGTGTATGTGTGTAGGGGGAGGGGATGGAACTCTAGGGCATCCTTGGATGAGTTAACCTCCTTGTTTTACCTGGAAAATGTTAGAAGAGCACATTCAAAATAAATTGATTATAAACAAAAAGGAAGGAATTTATTGTTATTAATTAGACTAATTCTCAAGTCTGGACACGCAGAGTACTTATGTAGACAGGAACTATTTCTACACAATAAGCCTCAGTCATGACTATGAAAATCATACAGAGTTTCCTGTTAAGCTTTTCTAGTACATGGTTCTACAACTATCTAAGAAATGGCAACATTTTCTTCACAAATTTAGCTGTGAACAAATCATTTCTATCTGTAATGATTTTTGTGTTATTTTATAAAACATATGCATGCTTTATGTCCTCAAAGACAACCAGAATAAAAATTGCACTCCCTCTACTTCAACAATAAATTGGCTTTGTAAGAAAAGATCAACATTCCTGAGAGAAGAAAATTTTTCCACACTGGCCAATTATTTCCTTAACATATACTGTCAGTGCAGATTTATACACAAATAACTTTATCTTAGTAATATGTACTTATATACCAAATATACATTTATGTCATATTATAATATATATTTCTACAAATATATGTATTTATATATTAAAAATTAACTAGTTTATTTTCTGAAATACATTCCTGAAAATGATGTGTAATCAAATGTTTTCCTTCTACTTTCAATATAAAATTATAGAACTGTTCCCCACCCCCCTAAAAGAATTGGCTGAAGATATTTTTTAAATCATAGTTAAGAGTATAGTAAACCTCATAAAATCAAATATTGTAAATATAAGACCCCATAAAACCCCTTCTTATGTGAAATAAACAACAGCAGCATTTGTTTTTAAAGTCAAGAATTTGAAGTTACTGACTTGTACTGGGAAGCAGCAGTTCATCTTTTCTTTTGTAATCCCAGCAGTATAAACAAATTTCCTGGCAAAAATATTTTCTCATGCATCAAATGTCAAAAATCATTTATTTTTTCTGATGTATAAATACCATAGATCCACTGCATCGATAGGAAGTTGCTATAAATGTATGTGGAATTAGTATTGTTTTTAATTAAATTAAAACATTTTCCTTCCAAGACTTCCATTTCAGTCCTAAGTATGTATTGTTTCCATTCATCCTTGTCTCACAGGACACTGATCTCCATATTTTAGAAGCAGACAGCTTTACTTGTTGGTTCCTGTTAACAGAACATCTTGAATTTAATGGCCACTATTATTTATAAAATACAACTGGAGGCGAGTTTTTCAGTATGATGAATACTCCATCATCTTTCATTTTTAAGATTCTTAATATGAAGAGGGAAGGACAGTACAGTTGTTCTTTTCCCTCTTTTGGAAAGACAATCAGCAATATAGGCTTTTTCTCTTGTCTGTTTAAACCTGCAGGTTCAGAGACAATTTTGTCAACAGCCAAAGAGAGACAAGAAGGAACTTCTAGAATGGCAAGATTCATAAAAGTTCAGAACATGCTTACTGAGGTAAAGCATGTGACAGCAGGGGAAAAAAAAGAGGAAATTGTATATAATAAAAGCCTAATATGCTAAGTGTCTGGTCAACTGGTCAAGCTGTTCAACCAATCAAGGTGTAATATGCTAATGATATGCTAAGACTGCTCACTATGACATGCACTAACCACCAGGGAGCAGATGCTCCGACCAGTAAGTTAGCTTGCTGCTGGGGTCTGGCTGATCGGGACTGAGGGAGTCGGGCCGGACACGCCCTGGAGCCCTGCCATGGTCCCTCCCCAGCCCCAATCGTGCATTGGTGGGTTCCCTCGGCCTGGCCTGCGCCCTCTCGCAATTCGGGACCCCTCGGGGAATGTTGGAGAGCCAGTTTCAGCCCGATCCCACAGGCCAGGCCGAGGGACCCCACTTGTGCACGAATTCATGCACTGTGCCGCGTATAACTGAATAGTACTATCAAGCTCTTACAAAGCACTGGGAAAAAAACCTAAATATTGACTATTAACCTTTTTTCGATAACCAAAAAGGACAGTAAATCTTACAAACTCAACTAATGCCTAATAAGTTGGTTTAAATTCAAAGTACTTAAATGGAAGAAAAAAAAAAGCTGTTTACAGTATAGGAGGCTCTCCTGTGTTTGCAACACAATTTCAGATCCATAGGAGTTGCCACATTCGGTTCCAAGTATTCCCTTCATGAGTTTGCTCTAAAAGCAAAAGATATACCTCCACCAGGTTACAACTTTCTAGACCTAATGACCTTAAAAATAAGCCTGTACAAAAAGGTATCATTATGTACTGATGATGACTGGACCATCCAGGGCATACAACATTCCATGTACATCATACTCCACTGCATAAAGGAAAAAGAAACAGCTTTACTTTTAAAAGCCAGAGGAAATATCTAGGTTTGCTTAGCATTGTCATGGCCTCAAGAATTTCACAGGGAACAGAGCCAGGCTCGAGGTTTAATCATGCAAAATGTCAGACTTAAAACCCAACAGAAACTAGTAACGAAGGAAGTTAAAATTACAAAGACATGTTACTTGCAGCACTTACAAGATTGACAAGAATTAAAAATAATAATATCTCATGCTAACCAGGTTCTAAGAAAACACACACTCGTATGGTGGTGGTGGAGTGTAAGTGCATATACAGGGTGGGGCAAAGTAGTTTACAGTTGTGAGCGCATGCAACAGTGTTCATTCTTGTATTATTATTTATTAATTACTGTATTATTTTTCATATGAACAACTGCAAAATGACTTCTCCTCCACTCTATTTGGCAACATATATAAAAAAACAAAATCTGCCTCAGCAATTTCATTTTTATTAACTTATCCAATGCAAACAACCTCTTTATTATGTAAAGATATATGTATACTAATGTTCCCTGCAGTGGAAAAATATTGAAAATAACTCAATAGAGTAATGGTTAATTAATTTTTAATGTTTCACACAATGGAATAGTACACAACCATTAAAAATTACATGTGCTATGCCTGTGGTGTGTATGTGGGCGTGTATATATTAAATATAGATACAGATGTGGCCCCAAATGTTAATAGTGGTGGAGTTTCGGGGGTATTTGGATTTCTGCTCTGTACTTTTATTGCTTCAATTTTTTATAATGCACATACATTTTCAAAACACCTGAGTAACTGTTTAAAATAAATGATGAAATGTAATAGCACAGTTTAAAAATACATATTTGCATACATTTTAGACAGTGGTTTTTATTTGTGTTGAAGGATTCAAGGTTCTCAGAGACATGAAAGGTAATGTGATGGCTATCACATTAGTAACAACAGTCGACTATTGTTATTACAGAGAAGATGAAAATTACACTAAGTGTCTTCTTGGAGCCCGAGGTGAGGAAACCAGCCCAGCAATTGCTTAATGAGTTATCACAATGAAGATGGGGGGTGGCGAGGTGGGGTATAAATGGCAAGGTATGAATCTGGGATCTTTTTAATGCCTCTGTTTTTTAGGTGTTAAGACCATGAGTTCTGAAGTCAAAGATACCTGGTCCAAGTCTGCCACTGACTAGTTCTGTGACTTGGGCAGTTGCTTCACCTTCCCAAGCCTCAGTTTACCTCCTGCAATAGGGGGACAATAATAGTACTTGCCCACAGAATTGTGTGAAGATTTACGAGAGATAATACATGCAAAGCACAGGGCCTGGCATATGGCCATTGCTCAATGTTGGCTCTTATTCTCACGGCACACTGAGTTGTTTTCTCATTAGGGATTACAAAGACCTCAGGAAATCAAAGCCTGGATGTTATTGCAAACAAATAAAAACGAGGGGCATTAACTTCAGGGTGGATAATGGAAAGCACACGACCTGTCAGGGGAGTTCATTTTCTTTCGGTAATAATGCTATCCATCCTCAGGAGGGTTTTAGCTTTCCAGAGACCTACATCCTCTCTGATTATCATGTCGCTACAGTATTAAAATAACACCAGTTCCAAAATGTACACAAGGAAGCTTAATGAAGAACAAAACCCAAATCTGCATATTAAACATGAATGAGAACTTGCAAAGTCTTATGAACAAATAAACTATAAAGTGAAAAAAGAACTGAAACTGTTCCCCGTGATTACAGCACATCCATTTCCACCATTCAACAGATTCCAATCAGCAAACATGTATTGAGCAATTCACTGTCCTCAAGAACACCCCATTTTACTACAGGAGCCAACATAAACCAACAAGCTCCCAAGAAGCCTGACAAAAGAGATAGCATGCTTCCTGCTTTTCAGGTATGAGTACAAACAAGATGGTCACAACCTGAGATTCATTCATCTAGCAAGCTGGGGTGATGAAACTATACTTTAATAAGCTGCATGCACAAACTTTATACTACCTATCAAGAGCCTGTGTTGTGGAAAACATTATGTTACGTGTTATAAGGGAACACAGTATTCCTGACATCTCCTAAGCTTTACCATCCAGCTGGGGAGCAACTCATACATATTGTGTTGAGAATTCCCCAAGGGCAACTGATTTTTATCTTTGTATTCCCACCCCCTTGCACAATGCCTGCAACACCACTGGCACTAAATAAATGTCTGGCAAACAGGTGAAGAAACAAATGACTATAACACAAATCAGAATATTAGATGGCCAACTGATAACAGTATTAAATTAGTTTGGCAAAGTTTCACAGCATTTCCAACAGGGTAAGCAGGAAGATGAAGGTATATACTATTTTTGTCATTCAGTATTCATTCCCCATATTCGTCTGGTAACCATCTCTTCCCCATCATTGGTGTCTCCCTGCTCTCTTGGAGCTAACGCGGAGGGTGGGCAGGTGACCTAGGCTGAGCAAATAGAAATACCACATCCCTTGGTTAAGGCAAATGGTTCACACAGGCATGCCTGACCCAATCCAGCTAATTATCTAGCTAATCAGATGGTCAGAGCTAACCTTGACACTTTGCTTAAGTAACCAAAAAGACAGTTCTTTTCATGTGCGATTTGCAGCTGAGAGGATAAAAACTAGAGATTCTGACCACTGCCTTGTGTTTTGCCACCACAAAGGGGAGCTTGTCTGAGAATGAAGGCATCCCCTGGAGAGAGTCTAGCGATGGAGGAAGTTCAGGACCTAATGGCCTTGCTTGTCCTTCTGGATTTAGCAATGCAAAAAGGAAGCATTTTTCAGTTCATAGCCAACAAATCCCCTCCCCTTGTTGTTGGTTTTTTGTTTGTTTGTTTGTTTTTGTTGTTTGGGTTTTTTTGCTTCATTCAACATCAGACTAGGTTTCCTGTCATGTGAAACTCCTCAGTTTTCATGCAAAGATGAAACTAGAATTCACCACTGAAGAATGTGGCGAATTCTAGTTTTCGATAGGGAGGAGATTCCAGGTGGAAAGAACTGCCTAACATTGAGGTGGAGTAAAGAAGAGAAGACCACTCCAGTTACAATGATAAAACAAATCTGTAGCTCAAGTTTAAGCTCAGACTGAACCTGAGAGATTAGGTGGGGGTAGCTGAGGGGGTTGGGCACAGCCAATTGGACTGCTCACACCTCACTAAAAGGAGCAGCTGCTGCCCAGCTCAAGAAAATTGTTGCCGTGTGGGAAGTAACCCAGTGGAGCCACATCTCCTAATTTTTCAGCAAAAAGAATTAAATTTAGACTTTAAAAAAATGTTGGAAAGAATTAATATAAAAAATGAATTGAGAGCAATGTACAGAGCAAATAAACAAGTCTGCAGACAGGATCCAGCAGATAGCTGGGTTTGTGACTCAGGGGTTACTCTAATGCCCACGAAAGTAAATTCAAATCTGTTAGGAAAAGGTTGAACACAAGTAAAGCTTTTCCAAACAGCACAAGTATGTGTATCCTCTAAGAAACACTAATTGAAAAAAAATGGTGGAGAGAATTACAGATACACAGTGGATGTGAGTGAATGAATGGCTATGACAAAGAGTTCCTAACACAGAAATAGTGGTTGAATCGATGAAAATAATGAGAATCTATGCTCTCAGGATCTTCTATGTCTTTGACAGTGTCCCCTCATCTGTACAATGCCATTAATAACAGTGCCCACGCTGTAGGGTTGTTGGGAGGAGTAAATGAGTTGTGATACTTAGTATGATTAGCAGAATTCTAAGATGGCTCACAAGATTCCTGCCCCCCGGTGTACACACTTGTATAAAATAAAGATGTGCTGTTTTAAGCCACTAAGTTTATAGTAATTTGTTAAAACAGTAGAAAACGAATATACTTAGAAGACAGCCTAACACATAGGAAGTCCTCAGTAAATATTAGCTATTAATATTACAGGATTCTATAAAACTATACATTCTGATGCATTTAAAATAGGATTTAGATTATAAAAATTCCGTTTGCTCATACCATAGTTGCTGGTACAGAAGGCATGCAGGTATATAAGGTGCATCTGGAATGTCAACCTGACCGGCTAAGGGATTTCCCGACAGCCAGTAACACTCCATGTCTGGGTGTGTCCAGGAGGTGGCTCCAGAAGAGATTCTCACTTGACCCTGCACACCGAGTACAGACATCACCCGCACCAATGCTGACGGGCCACCCAGCCCTCAGGGGCCTTGACTAGAGCTCTCCCCGCCTGAGTGGAGACATCCACCGTCTCCGCCCTTGGACATCTGTGCTCCTGGCTCCTGGGTCTTCGGACTCAGACCAGGACTTATACCACTGGCACCCCTATTCTCAGGCCATCAGCTCCCCCGTTTCTCAGGCCTTCAGACTCAGCCCGAACTACACCACCGGCTGTCCTGGTCCAGCTTATAGAAGCAGATTGTGGGAACTCTCAGCCTCCATAAATGCATAAGGTAATTCTTATAATAAACCTCTTTTCATACACACATGTTTTCTCTAGAGAACCCCATTAATATAAGGAACTAAGGCAGACAATTTATAAAATTACTTTTTACAATACATGTATTGAGAGTGATTTTAAAGTGATTTTTGTGAAAGGAAACTAATTATTGTGTTCATATATTACAGACTGGAATACAGTTGGAAATAAGTTCAGGATATGCAATGACAGTCTACTAACTAAAAAAAAATATTACATCACAGTTATTGTTTAAAGCATACTGAACCAATACATACTTGACATGGAACAAAGCATAGTAATTTTACTGGTGAACAAAATCCCATATCACACACATAGTCTTAAGTAATGGTACTAATATATTTCAGATGATACTAGTAACAAACCATAATATAAAATATATTTGAATGAATTCCTATAGAGCAGTGGTCGGCAAACCGCGGCTCACGAGCCACATGCGGCTCTTTGGCCCCTTGAGTGTGGCTCTTCCACAAAATACCACGTGCGGGCGCGCACGTACAGTGCGATTGAAACTTCGTGGCCCATGCACAGAAGTCAGTTTTCGGCCTGGGCGAGTCTATTTTGAAGAAGTGGCATTAGAACACTCAAGAGGCCAAAGAGCTGCATGTGGCTCGCGAGCCGCGGTTTGCCGACCACTGCTATAGAGAATATACAAAAGAAATACTGTAGTTAAAATCTGTACAAAGCAGACAGCAAAATATAATAAATTTGAAAAAAATCCTATGGAGGTAACCATAACACATGTAGAAATATATTTCAGTATTTTAAAAACTAGTTCAAAGCATACAGAAAAATAATCAAGTTGAAAAAATGCCACTGTAATGTGCATAGCATGCCATAAAAAGCATATATTTCCCTGAATATTATTATTGACAGGCACCTGAAAATCTACCTACCTAATATTAATAAAAGAGAAACATGCTAATTGACTGTACCTTTGCAATGCCCACCAGCCAATCAGGAGTGAGTATGCAAATTAACCCAATAAAGATGGTGGGTTAATTTGCATACACAGGCGCCGAGCTGCCAGGGGCGGGACGCTTGCGTCATTGCCATGGCGACGACGCAGGCGTTCCGCACCACCCCAGTCGCTCTGGGCCTCTGGGCAACGTGGGAAGGCAGAAAGGCTGCTCCGGCCAGAGCGAAGGCGGTGCCGGCAGCCATGGGAACGAAGGCCCATTCTTGCACGAATCTTCATTCGTGCATCGGGCCACTAGTATATAATAAAAACAGACTTCAATGAATACATATGGGAAAAAATAGTGAGAAAAAAGTATCATAAAGATGTTTTATCTTCACCCTCAAAGCCAAGTAAGTCACGGTTCAAAGCCTGAAGAACCACCGACCAACAAACACTGCTGAATTGGGAGGACTCTCTTGGTCCCCAGCATTCAACCACATCAGTCAGTCATGCTATCTTGAAAACACAGATTTACCCCGCCAGCCGGAAACAGCATCCCTAGGAAAACTTTCATAAGCTGGAATGACATAAAGCAAAAAAGCAATTTCCACTCATTTATATGGAAATGTTTTGAGTGTTCTCAGACCCAAAATTCAATGCATGCACAAGGTCTTTATTTCATTCACCATGATCAAAACACTTAATTACGTCCAGTTTTACGCTAAGCATAACAACATTACGAGCTGTCTTAGCTGATACCATAGGACGCATCTTGCAAACGGATGCACAAAAGCATGGAGATAAAGCACAGATGCTCCCAGACAGTTTAAAGTCATGGCAGCGTGATGCTGAGATGCAGGGTGTAGTTCCTGCGGAAGGAGCTTGGCGGGACCATTCTCGCTGCAAGGGGTGCGAGCTGCAAAATGAACACTGATGACTATTTTTGCTTTTCGCCTTTGTTTCCATAAAAGCGAAAATCCTCTTTGAATTTCTTCCAGTAAGCGAAAAGGTACTAATGTTGGTCTTTCATAAAAGCAAAGTAGTGAAACGCAAACTTTGGGAAAGTGGGGAAACCTGTACTACTTGAGAGCTTGGTCACTAGAAATCTGTGACAATAAGCTACATTGAATTTTCTGCCAATGCCTCTGCTGCTTTTAGCCATCGGCTACAAATTAATAAATGTATATCTGAAATTCTAAGTGAATAGCCTTGTGATACATCTCTGTGGCTTGAGGTAGTATAATGAACAACATAAACTGATGAACAAAAACAGATCCAGAGACAGAGAAGCATCGATCAGACCATCAAATCTCAGAGGGAAGGTAGGAGAGGGTGGGGGTAAGGGGGAGAGATCAACCAAAGGACTTGTATGCATGCATATAAGCCTAACCAGTGGACACAGACACCAGGGGGTGAGGGCATGAGTGGGGGGTAGAGGGGGGGGTAATGGGGGGATAAAGACACATATGTAATACCTTAGTCAACAAAAAAATAATAATAATAAATAAATAAAAACTACCAATGAGATAAGACACTTTCACTTTAGTTGAAATATTTTATTTTCCTGGCTCCAGCACTCAGAGCAGACTTGTTACAGCTCACCCAGAACCACCGGCAAGCAGCTGCCTGAGCTTGAATTCCTACAACAGGCACATACGATGTGGGGTAAGTTGTGATACAGTTCTTTGGGGTAAAGAACATGTGTAACTTTACAGACATATCTACGCCTAGCATAGCTCTCTTCTCCCGAGGCTGCCTCAGCTTGTGTGAGAAGGTCTCGTACATCTCACAATAACTGCTGAGTCCAAACGGGTTCAGAGCTCACGTTCTGCAGAGCGCAGACTTCATTTAGTGAAACAATGATGAAGGATTCTGTTTCACATTCGACTCTAAAATCTTACAAGATATAAAAATGCCTCAAGAAAAATGTTAAACTCAAACAACCTATTAATGGACTTACAGCAAACTTCATTTCAGCCCAAGTCTCAGCAAAAGGGCTTCCTGTTATCTTCAATGGAACACAAACTGTACTTTTAACATAAAATATTATGGGTCGTAGTCATTTCACAGTTTTATTACATTAGAAAAAATGTTAATGGTCAAATCAGAATGCTTCCATTTTATAATATGCAGATAAGGGCTACTTTCTCATAAATACGTTAAGAAATTAATATTAAGGAGGACGATAAAGGAAATAAAGCTATTTGAAGAAGATAATTTGAAACAACAGATTAGCTTCCATAGCCATATTTAAAAAGGAAATCCTAACTGAAGTTTGACTTTTTATTAATTACCACAGAATTTTTAATTAGAAAATCTAATATGAGGAATAAAAAAAGTACTTTAAGGTCTCTTTCTTTAAAAAGTAAACAAAATTAGCATGTCCTATGATTTCCCCACCCCCAACTTACAATGCTCAGCTTTTAATTATTTAGACTCTACAATGGTGGGAAATTGAAATGCATTCAGTAGAAAGCACATTCTGAATTTTGATCTTTTCCTGGGCAGCAAGATGATTTTGCCCAACTGTAGGTTTTCTGAGCACATTTAAGGTAGGCTACACTAAAGTATGATGTTCAGTAGGTCAGGTGTATTGAATGTATTGTAGACTTCCCATATTTTCAACTTATGATGGGTTTATCAGGACGCAGCCCCATCATAAGTCAAGAAACATCTTCATTCTCTTCTCTTAATAAATGAGTGTGACATCTAACAGCCCAACTCTCTTCTTTAAAATTCTCCTGATACCCAATGGCAGCATTCAACCAGGACAAACCAAATCACTATAGTTCTCATTCCCTGCACGCTTGTAAAGAGCCAGAGTTGGAAGGCGAGCAGGTACTCAAACCACTGACTTGGGGAACCCACTCAGTGGCACTGCAAATACATTTCTGCTCCTGACTGCATTACAGAGCAAAACTGAAGGTTTATACAAATTTCTGCATTAAGTAAACAAAATGCATCTTCAAGCTTTACTTGACCTGTGCCATAATTTTCCTTCAAAATATTTTTTAAAAACTGAAATTGAGACAGATACATTTTACTGTTTTAATGCTCATGAATAAAACTATATTCCCTATACACAAGGGAATTCAAACAGCGCTCTATTGAAATCAGCAGAAGTTGGTTTCCATCTCCTACACCTCACCTGCTGGTGAGTGACTACTTTAACAGCATGATGGAGCCCCTAACAGGTAGGGCTTTTCATTGGATAATCACTTGAGTTAGTGCCTTAGTACAATGCTTAAGAGATCACACATCGTAACATAAAAACAAACCTACACTTCCAATTTACTGAGGTATAAAGGAATCCCAGTATTACATATGTACACCACTTTTAATGTTAATATTGTAAAACTATGCTGTACAAAGGATTAACTAAAGCAAATGATTGCTCAGAGGAGACCATTTTGACTCATCTTCCTCATTCCTACTGTTTTCATTATAGAACACCACACAGTCACCAACTTTGCCAAGTCCTAAATCACCGAGACTGTGTAGCTCCTCTCAGACCAATGCACTAACACCAATTCAGATAGAAGTAATTCCGAGTTCAAATATGGGTTGGGGAGTGGGGTGATTTTATTCCCTAAGAATGAAAAAGAATAGCTCAGCTTTTCAGTAGGAGCAATACATTCTGAGAAACAACTTACCATTTTGGTAAAAATACCAAAAGCCTAATCACTCAACTTCCATTCTAAAGCAGAGGGGAAAAGTCTTCATACTTTCAGGCCACATGAAAAATAAAAATGGCGCCAGTCAATTTCCAGTTGCTAAAATTCACTGCTAGGCATCTTTAAGTGTTAAAGGCTTTACATAAACATGTGAAGTGCTCTAACATCTCTGAACTTTTATGTGCTGGCCATCTCCTTTCTGAAACTCTCCCTTCATGGACCCCAAACAACCTGAGACCACAGCTCCTACTGTTTCTCTACATGTCTTTCCATTGATCCTCCTCAGTTTATTTTGAAAAATAGAAAACAAAACGCAAAATAAACCAATGAAAGCCTAGTGCTGAACTTCCCACTTGAAAATGTCCCCCTGAGGGCTGCCCCCAGGATCAGGAAGAGCAAATAGCATGTGGACGCCCAGATAAGGAAGGGAGATCACTGGATGAGCCTCATGCTCTAGAGTCAAGGAGAAATCTTTTTTTTTCCCATTGTGGTTTTTTTCATTGAATGACTGGGGTGATACTGGCTAATAAAATTATATAGGTTTCAGGTGTGTAATTCTATAATGCATCATCTGTATACTGTATGTTCACCTCATTAAATCAATTGCTCCTACCAAGAAATGGTCACATTCATTAACCATAAACCAGAACAAAAAACCCTAGGATTGCTTCCTCCTTTGGCATCCAGAGTCATGGGAACCTAATTCTTAGTTCTAGGGTCCCCAGGGGCCTATTTGGAAGAGTGACTCCTAAATTCCAGGAAGTTAGCACTGACTTCCCCCTGAGAATGCCTTTCACTAAAGGCCCTCATCAAATGATGTCCCCGCACCAAATCTCCGTCACAAGACTGTTTACCGTAGTTATCAGACTCTGCTGGAGAATATCCTGAGCACCTACGATGTATTGCATTTGGCATTCACAATTTTAAAAAAGAAACAAAAGAATAAGGCACGGTGTTGCTTTCAAGGAACATTCAATATAATTATATTTAAGTTATTTATATTTGTTTTACGTCTCCTACCAGACAGGACAGAAAACACCCTTTTTCCACACAGTGCTGTGGACGGTCAATACACATCTGTGCAGCGGAAGTTTACTGAGCTGGTTGTTTCTGACCTGAAACATCTAAGTAAGAGTCCCACTGCTTGTTTTAACCCTACTTCCCCACCTCTCCGGTAGGCTCTGGAAATAAAGGGAGCTTAGGGATGATAACTCAAACCAACCCCCGCCCCAACATCTCTATTGCCAATACATAATACTAAATACCATAGTGACACCCAGCGTGGAGGGGTGAGGAGAGAATGCCCCCTTGGCTGATACAATAGCAACGTCTAGAGAAACTGCCCAGCAAACTGACATATTCAAAACAGCAATAGCGTCTGATACTTACAAGGAAGAATGGTTCACATTTAAAATTTATGATAGCACAAAGGCACTCTAGACTCTCATGTTCAATGTACTGAACAGAAAGCAGCTGTTAGGCAAAGGACGATTAAATGACTTCAATGTGAGAGAATTAATCAGACTTTCTTATACTTGGAATTCTGCTGCCACTTGAAAATAAGAATGAAAAGGATATATCAACATTCTAAAAGGCAACAGAAAAATAAGCACCCAAACTATTACTGATCTAGAAAAATGTATATTACTTATTTACCTAAGATTTAAAAGCTTAGTTACACCAAAAGGTTTTTTAAGGCATTAACTAGCTAATAGAATCAATAGAACATCAAAGTTGTTTCTAAAATCGGTAAATATTTATAAATTGTTCAAAACTACTTAATGTTAACAGTATATTGGACTAAACTCCACATCCGGGCTTCCCATTTCACTGGATAAGCTCAAATTCTAGTAAAATGATGTACTTATCATGTCACATTATAACATGAATGGGAAGACAAAGTATAAAATAAATGCAGATAAAAACATAAGCACAGGCACCTGGATCATCCTACTGCCCAACTAGGGCATCAGTACAGGGGACTGGCCAGTTTATCACAAAAGGAAAGAAAACAGCCCAAGGTCCAACATGTCAGACACAGCAGAACCGAACCGATCGCCTTCCTGGAGACAAAGAGCAGTGTGAACACTATCCTTCTGCCTCACCTTCCAGGGAGAAATATCCAGCTCTCTATTTTGTTTCTCATGATCTGTGTCTGCTGAGGTCAAACTAAAAACCCGCTGACATGACTGGGCTTTGAAATTCTCCTTAGAAAAGGCCAAGCTGGACTGTGGAATAGGTATTTCAAGTAGAAATGGTCCCAGGGATACTAACGAGGTTTTGGAGAAGAGGAAGCCATTTGCTATGGGGCTTCGTGGCCAAAGGCTTTAAAAAGCCAATACCCTAACACTCTTCCTGTGAATCACAATGTGGCAAAGAGGATCCCACCCCATTCTAGAAATGGGCCCCAACAATTCAGTGAAGTGTATTAAAGAAATAACTGGCCCTGCAAATGGGAGGGGGGTGGAGCTTAACCCATCCTAAATGGGACACAATATGTGGGAATCCAGGTTTTAAAGCAGAGCACTGAGTGTACCAAATAAATCTTCCCCAGAAAAAGATTCATAATTGGACCTTGCTAATCTCCAAATTTTCCTAGTTCACATACCTGATCCATTATTTATAGAAATTAAATTCACTAGCAAGACTTTTAGGAAAAGGTATACTGTACAAAACACCATTTAATCCCTATGTTCATTATTTTGCTATAAAGATCATTAGCAGTAATTAGTAACTTGGCAGCTTTTTCAGATCTGCTTGTTCAAAAACCATGAATCCTTTCATCCTTCACAGAGGAGCAGGATGATCAGAGACAAAACTACCTAAAAAGAGAGGATGGCACGAATGGACTGGGAGGAAAGATTTCCAAAATGTCTGGAAGCGAGATACTGCCAATCATCCCCGGCAGCTGTTCGAGTCTGATGGGCTGGAGCTCTGGGCCGTTCCCTGTGGTGATAAACCGGCCGCTCAGGACACCAGCACCTGGCTGGAGGGACAAAATAAGAGACGTGCCCAATCCTATAGTTTTATCTGCATAAAGTTTATAGCTCTACTTTCCATTCCTGCCACAATGGGACATGTCTAAGGGAGCTGGAAAGACTTTCTAGAAAAGGGGGCATTTGAAGTGAATCTTGAAAATTAAACAGAATTTGCCAGGAATGCCGGAAGGAACTGTGTTTGCCAAGGTTGGAATTGGGGAAGGAATCGTGGCCTTTAGGGAAGTGACAAATGACAAGGCTTTAGGGCACTTGAAATCCACTCAACTAAGGCTGATAACTGAGACTAAATGTGTGAATGCTCACTCCCTGAGACATTAGATATTACTAGAGGCCTGGTGCACAAATTCGTGCACCAGTGGGGTCCCTCGGCCTGGCCTGCGGGATTGGGCCAAAACCGGCTCTCCGACATCCCCCGAGGGGTTCTGGATTGTGAGAAAATGCAGGGCAAACCGAGGAACCCCACTGGTGCATGATCGGGGCTGTGGAGGGACGCAGGAGGTTGGCCAGCCGGGGAGAGACTGCGGGAGGGCTCCAGGATGTGTCCTGCCCGTCTCGCTCAGTCCCGATCAGCTGTATCCCAGCAGCAAGCTAAACTACCGATTTGAGCATCTGCCCCCTGGTAGTCAGTGAACATTATAGCGAGCGGTTGAGCAACCTTAGCGTATCATTAGCATATTACAATTTGGTTGAATGGCCAACCGGACGACCTGACACTTAGCATATTAAGCTTTTATTATATAGGATAACTAAAAACATGAAGTCTTATAAAACAGAACTTGTAAATACCAAAATCATCAAAGTCTAAACATTCTTTGTCATGTGGAAATACTCTTCTACTCCAATAAACTAGAAGATAATTTTTCTTTTTTTTTTTCTTTTTTTTTTTAAATATATTTTATTGATTTTTTACAGAGAGGAAGAGAGAGGGATAGAGAGTTAGAAACATCGATCAGCTGCCTCCTGCACACCCCCGACTGAGGATGTGCCCGCAACCAAGGTACACACCCTTGACCGGAATCGAACCCGGGACCCTTGAGTCCGCAGGCCGACGCTCTATCCACTGAGCCAAACCGGTTTTGGCTAGAAGATAATTTTTAACTATAGAGCCCAATGCCCTACTTCCACAAAACAGAGAGGATGTGCAGGCTTCTTTTTGCTGACTTTGAGGAGGTAAGAAGTGACAAAGGTCATCCAAACCACACTGATATGAGGAAAATACTGTCAGCACAAAGAAAGTATCTCTGCAGCAATCATCACTGTTCTGAAGAAAGGCTAGACACCTGCCTGACAACCATTAGCAAACAGACATGGCTATCTTCCCGGAATGGATTCCCAAAACTGATCACATCCTTGTAATTGTTTGATTATCAAACCCAGCACTACTGATAAAGCAGAAGCCCACTCAATTACTGCTGATGATTATTACTTGAAGCTCAACTTCCTCTGTCAAATCAGGAAAACATACACAGAAGCACATCACGTTAGGATGAGTCAAAGGCACATGATGAGTTCCACCTCCTTGCTTATACATTTACACACACACACACACACACACACACACACGTGTGCACATGCGCGCCATAAACAGGTCTTGCTAATCTGTTACTCTCCATGTGTGCTCTCAAATACATGGGCAGCTTTACAAATTGGCTAAAAAATTCCTTACCCTGTCAAAATTCCTACCCAGTGAAGGTACTTGCCCTGTCTATATTTAGTACTACTATCATAGCAACAATGCTCCAAGATTTGCAAGTTTGAAGAAACATTGACAATGGAATAATGTGAAGAAGAGAAAACATGATAGAAGTGACAATGCAATGATGTGAAGGAGTAAGAGCATTCAGTGATGAAAGCCCTGCAACTGGGTGCTGAGGAAACGATTCCACCCTCTGGGTCCACAGTCCACCCACGCAATCACCCAGCCCCCGGGGAGTCCCAGGGATGAGCTTGCCGGTCCTCAAATGTCATATTTTAAAGCCTCGATTTTAAACAATAGGCAGTAGGAATCAAAACGTTTTTGCACAGGAGATTCAAATGATCAGATCTGCTTTTTTAAATATAGATATCTCTGGTGGTAGCATATAAAAATTGGTTGAAGTCCAAGGAAAGACTGAGAGACAACGAGATTAGGCAAAATTAAAAGGGCCTGAGTTAGATCAGAGGCAAAAGATATAAAGAGAAAAGAACAGAGTTAAGCGATATTTCCAAAACAGCATAAGCAGGGCAGGGAAGGAAGGCGAGAGGGGAGAATCAGAGACCCTGAGGTTCTGTGCGGCTGAGGCAGGAGACTGGGATGCCAACAGAAAAGAGAGAAAGGCGGAGAAGCAGCAAGCCTCATTGAGGAGAAGGCAGAGTTTGAGTACTGTTCATGATGAATCTGCCAATGACAACTTTTATGAGTGAGTAGAAAATATGGGTTAGAGAAGAGAAGAGAGAGCAAGGCTGGAGATGAAGCTTTGCGTATTGTCAGCAAACAGGCAGGCAAGTCAAGCCATAGCAGCCTCCCGTCATTCAACAGGTTAAGAAACAAAAACCAGTAAATGACAATTGTCAAACAAAATGGCAAGAAAGGCAGAAAGAGAATCAGGGGCAGGTCATGCCACAGAGCCAATGAAAAGATTTCTAAAGGCTGAACACCTTAACACCTGTATACCTGAGGCTGAAATGGGCACTGTCCTAAGGAAGCTTGGACAAGGGGAAAACAAGGAAACGCAGTCACCCACTATTACAGGAGATTGCTGAGGCATCGAAACAACACATCTTCCCCACTTCTGCTAAAACCGGAAACACCAAGAGCCTCTGGAAGGCTGTGGAGGACAAAACAGGTCCCAGGACATCAGCCAGCAAGTCACAGGGGACGCCAGGGACGCTGTGTGGGCTCTGTCATTTCCACAAAATCCTGCCCCCCTGGGGGTACGGAGGATAGGAAAGAAAGTGCTATAATGAATATTCATTTGCCAATGTTATCACCGGGAAGGGTTTAATCTCCAACATTTACAGGGAACTCATACAACTTAACAAAAGGAAGATAAACAATCCAATCAAAAAATGGGTGATGGATCTAAATAGATACTTTTCCAAAGAGGACATAAGGAAGGCCAAGAGACATATGAAAACAGACTCAATGTCACTAACCATCCGAGAGATGCAAATCAAAACGACAATGCGGTACCATCTCACACCTGTCAGAATGGCTATCATCAACAAATCAACAAACGACAAGTGCTGGAGAGGATGAGGAGGTAAAGGAACCCTCGTGCACTGCTGGTGGGAATGCAGACTGTTGCAGCCACGGTGGAGAACAGCATGGAGTTTCCTCAAAAAAACTAAAAATGGAACTTCCATTTGATCCAGTAATCCCACTTTTAGGAATATATCCCAAGAAATCAGAAACACCGATCAGAAAGGATATATGCGCCCCTATGTTCATAGCAGCACAATTCATCACAGCTGAGATTTGGAAACAGCCTAAGTGCCCATCAGCAGATGAGTGGATTAGAAAACTATGGTACATCTACACAATGGAATACTACGCTGCTATAAAAAAGAAGGAATTCTTACCATTTGCAACAGCATGGATGGAACTGGAGAGCATTATGCTAAGCGAAATAAGCCAGTCAGAGAAAGATAAATATCACATGATCTCACTCATTTGTGGAATATACTGAACAACATAAACTGATGAACAAAAACAGATCCAGAGACAGAGAAACATCGATCAGGCCATAAAACCTGAGAGGGAAGGTAAGGGAGGGTGGGGGTAAGGGGGAGAGATCAACCAAAGGACTTGTATGCATGCATATAAGCCTAACCAATGGACACAGACACCAAGGGGGTGAGGGCATGAGTGGGGGGTAGGGGGGGCAAAGGAGGGGATAAGGACACATATGTAATACCTTAATCAATAAAGAAAAAACTAAATAAATAAATAAATAAAAATAAGGAGATGGCAAATGGAAGCAAAGTAAATATATATATGTGTGTGTGTGTGTGTGTGTGTGTGTGTATGTGTGTGTGTGTGTGTATATATATATATATACATATATATATATATATGTATATATATATATACACACACACACACACATATTCTAATCCTGATTCTAATTCAACTGATCCTAATGGAACAACTCTGCATTAACAGCACCTTGATAAATGCTTCATATCAGCATCCAAAACTAAAAATAAATACTAACTAAAACTTGAAATAGGGCCCACAATTGCCAAGTCTAGTCACACAAAGTTCCAATACTTTTCTGCTACTTAACAATATATTTCTAAATTACCTGCCTATGCCATTAACAGCAGGTATAAAATTTAAGGTCAAATAAATACCTATAAAGAATTTTCTTCTACATTATATATACATTCTATTCCATTATAAAATGTCTTAAGCTGTAAATGCAATCTTTATAGAATCATAGGGGGAAAAACAAATCCAACAATAGCTGGAAAACAAGACAGGCCCAAACTGAAGGCTCCTGAATAAATAATGGCTTAATATTCAGTACTTCAAGGTTGTGGAATCCAGATTTCAAAAAGCAGTTGGCTCCATTCAAATTCCATTTCAAGTGTCATTATTTTCACACACCATTGTGGCAGCATCAGTTCAGAATTATTGGATATGGAAAACCTACCCTCCTCCACCCACCCTACCAGCACTTTAGATTTGCACACATGCAGGAGAGGGGTGTGTAAACCATGACACACCACCTATATGAAGGGTAACTGGAATCCTAACTAAGGAATGTAAAGCTTTGCCTATACTAATACTTTCGTATTAGTGATAGAAATTTTATCAAATATTCTCATTTCTCATACTCTGAATTTTGCTCCGAAGGCTTATAATAGCTCATAATTAGAGCTCCAATACAAAACTAACAGAGTACAGAATGCAGTTTGGAAGGAGGGGGGAATCTGAAATCAAGAGAGCCAAGTTGAAACTCTGGCCCCTTATTTAGAAACTGTGTGACCTTCAGTATCTCTTCATCTGCAGAAGAAAATAATAACTCAAAGGCTATTGTAGGAAATAAATGTTATGTTTGTTAAAGTATTTTGTGAGTAAAAAATTAAATATATTTTATACCTTAAACTTTCACAATATTATGTGTCAATTACATCTCAATAAAGCTGGAAGAGTATATACGAAATAGATAGTGCCAAAAGTTGTTCGTAATATTAAGTTCTGTCTGCTTATCACATTTTTACTTCAACTCAGAAGCTAGTTCTTAAATACTTGGGCATCAGCTAACAGAAAGAGCATCAGAATGAGGTCAAAGACCTAAATTGTAGCATTTTTCTTGTAACCAGGTGACTACATAACCATCTCTGAGCCACAACTGAAGCATCATGGGAAGAGGAGAAGGAGTGGGGAACAGATTCGTTTCTGTGATCTTTTCAGCCTAAAATTATATGGTTCTGCTCTGCTTAAGGAAGGAATTGGATACCATGGCTCCTCACAGTTTCCAATCTACTAGTCAGTGGGGCCAAAGGAAATAAAGACATATAACTGATAAAGAATACTCACAATTCCCAAGTGATTGGCATAGAAAACACCAGTGACTACTGATTTTACAGCAGGGAAAGGCCAATCCTAGTTAGGTGGATTTCACCAAAGATCTGAGTTGAAACTTTGAGAATAAACAGAACTTGGATAGAGAATGGGGAAAGATATATTACAGACTTCCACTTATAACCACCATGAATCCACAAGCTCAAACTATACTTGATATCATTTGGCCCTACCTTATACCCATGGCGACAACTCCTCTTCTCGTGGAGTTTAATCCTGAAGGAAATTCTTCCAGGAACAGGTCGCTCCAAGTTGTGCCTGACAGCCTGACAAATCATTGAATCATTGATGATAAAGTTCTTCCAAATACTGAGCCATGATCAACTTGCTGATATGACGAGGCTTTCTGCCCTTCCTTCATCAAACTTTATAAATGAGCACTTATCTAAATTATTTCTTTAAACACGTAACACTGGGCACTGAAAATAAAAACGTCCATTAAAACCGAGTCTTGCTGACAGAAGAGAGGCTATTTTCTCTCCAATCAGGACACGCCTTTCTTTATCTGGCCTACAGAAGCCATCTCCAAACTCACCTGCGTGCCTTTATAAAATACCAAACCTCCTTATTTTCCACATCAAATAACAATGTCTAATTTCTGCTGTCAAAAAAATCGCTCTCTGCCCATTACAAAATTTAACAAAGCACCTAATCACAATATTTTACTACTATTAATATTATAGCCTTTAAACATTTTTTTGCCTCATGAGAGGTCCTCATTCATAACAGAAATAGTCAAGCCACAATGTAAAGTCTGAGGGCAATATCCATTATCTAAGAAAACAATCTGAAAATCAAGCAAAAACTTTCTGAACCTGAGTTACAAAGCCAAAATAATTCTACTAGAAAATTGTATCATTACATTTCATTTCAAGGCAAAATAACATATAACACCTGTAGTTAAAAAAAAAACCCACAAAAACTAAAAATGATTTTTTATGTAAGATATTAATAAGGTATATATTTTCTTCTATTTATTTCTTCCTAATCCTTAGTGAAACACTACATGTCTTTTACTATATCAATGGATTAAGACATTTTAGAGTTCTTGAATTAAATTTTCTTGGATTAAAAAAGAAAACTCAATAAACAATCATTGTGCACACAGTGTGCTTATTATAAACTAGCGTTCCCGTTGCAGGAAAAATCCTGCAATAGGGTTTCCTGCTGCACTCTACCCCGCCCCGCCTGCTCTCCTCCCTTCTCCCCCGGCCCGCCTTCTCCGCCAGCCCGCCCCGCTCTCCTTCCTTCTCCCCCGGGCCCGCCTCCGCTCCTCCCTTCTCCCCCGGCCCGCCTTCTCCGCCAGCCCGACCCGCTCTCCTTCCTTCTCCCCCGGCCCCGCCTCCGCTCCTCCCTTCTCCTCCCCCCGGCTTGCTTGCTTCTCCGCAGCTTTGCTCCCTTCAGCATCTCTTGGCTTCTTTCTAAGCTGTCTTGATATGCAAATTAGCCGCCATCTTTGTTGGGGTAATTTGCATACTCGTCCTGATTGGTTGGTGGGCGTGGCTTGGCTGGTGGGCGTGGCTTGGTCATAGCGAAGGTGTGGTCAATTTGCATATTTGTCTATTATTAGGTAGGATGTGATTGGCAACATAAAACTGTAGAACAAATGGTTTGTTAGAAGGTAATGGATAAAATGTTTCCTATCCTTTTTTTAAGTTAGAAAATCTTCTGATAGCATATTATATTTCCTACTGAATACACAAAAAAAAGCCTCTGGCTTACAAATAATAATTTAAGGGTTGGCAAACAACGGCCCATCAGCTACATCTGACCCACCACCTCTTTTTGCACAGCCTGCAGGTTAAGAATGCTTTCTTACATTTGTAAACAGCTGGGAGAAAAATAAAAAGAAAGATATTTAAGCATAGGTGAAAATTATATATTAAGAAGTCAATGTTCAGTGTCTATAAACCAAGTTTTATGGGAACACACCCATACCCGTTCACTTATATATTATCCTTGGAAGCTTTGGGCGCTCATGGCAGAGTTAAGGAGTTGCCACGGAGACCATAAATAGTCCTCTCACTGTGCATTATAAAGCACCATGATGAAGTAGTAACTGACTTTTTCCTCTTGGCCTACAAAACCTAAAATATTGACTATATATGAACTTTTACAAAAAAGGTTTGCTAACTCGGAACAATATAAATCATCCATCATTTCCCGAAGAATTCAGAAAAATGGCACCCTCTGTGATTCTGAGCTAATTTCTTTTGAGAGCCAAATTTTTTAAACTTACTAAGCTATCAACTAACTAACTTACTAAGCTTCGTCAATTTTATCATGATAAAGATTTCTTTTTACACAGTCTTGTATACTTACAGAAATGTATTAATTTTTAAAAGTGTTTAATAAGGTGTACGCCATAAAACTGCAAAGGGACAGTTTTCATGCCTTCCTACATTCAGTTAACAATTAAGCACCTACTGCATACAATGAAGATTGCTAGGAATTCAAAGTAAATAATCTGTCATTCCTGGCTCTAAGGAGGTCACATTCCAGTAGGGAGACGCAGGACTGGAGCAGAGGTTTCTGCCACTACAGGGAAGGTCAAAGCAACGAAAGTAACCTCTCCCTTTTCACAATGACACGTTGTCATTTAAAAACATCACCTCCATCTGAATTAATGGCAAGTTACACACTCAAATAGATAAGGCAACAAGGCTTAGCAAACACGTTTATCCATCAGTGGTTTTAATCAAAGCATTAGCCTTATATAAGTAATTAACCTTGACCAACACAGGAATAAATAAAAATGCTGATTAAGAATTTACTAATCGTCCTCCCAACTTCAGAAGTTAGCTGGCATCTGGTCTTTAACTATGATAAACATACACCAACTCATCATAGGTTATTTACACATAAATGAAGAGAAATACTAACTGAATGGCGAAAGATGAAGAACATGATAAATAAACATCATCATTAAAAACACATGACTTGTTTTGTTTAGAAAGCCCAAGTGTCCTACAATTGTCCCGTAACTCGGAAGACCATTTGTGAGAATAATTGTCTCTTGAATCTACTCAGAGTTTCAATCTACTGTAATGAAGGACAAACATATAAATCATAACTGCATCAGCATTTCATAATTAGAATGCCGGGGTCCGTGTGCAGTTAAGTATCTTGGCTGTTTGCCTGCTTCACGTGAAACCAGCAGAGAGGTGCAACCCGAATCACTAAGTCTTCCAGCAGCTGCTGAGAGCAGACAAGAGAGACGCTCAGGCAGCAGCCACCTCCATGTATACAGAGGCAGCGCCCAGTGATGGGAGGTCAGCAGTCCTGGGTGTCTGCTCGCTTTTAGTACTAAATATTTAATGGCGTATTTCTCCTTAATAGAACCCAGCACATCTGATCAGTCACGGGGATCATTTAGTAATGCAGTGAAAGTTATCATACTGCCTTTTCCCATCACATTTGTAATGAGATAATTCATCACTTTGTTAATTCAAAAGATTGCTTTCCTTACTACTTTATAGCATGCTACAGGGGTGAAACCCAACTGAGCTGATCCACTAAAAGCTCTAAAATGTGGTCCTAGCCGAAACCGGTTTGGCTCAGTGGATAGAGCGTCAGCCTGCGGACTCAAGGGTCCCAGGTTCATTCCGGTCAAGGGCATGTACCTTGGTTGCGGGCACATCCCCAGTGGGGAGTGTGCAAGAGGCAACTGATCGATGTTTCTCTCTCATTGATGTTTCTAACTCTCTATCCCTCTCTCTTCCTCTCTGCAAAAAATCAATAAAATGTATTTAATAAATAAATAAATAAATAAATAAATAAATAAATAAATAAAATGTGGTCCTATATGAAACTCTGGAAGCCCTCAAGGGGCAAATACACACACACACACCCCTGACCTTTCAAAACAATGAAGGTAATATTCTTCCCACACATTAGCCTACCACAACACGTAAGTAACAAAACACCAGCGTATCCAGAATGAGAGCCAAGAGAACTGAAATGTTAAGATTAATAACTGAACATACCATGAACAACTTGTTCTTGCTTTTTACTGAGGTTTTTACCATTCTTTTCAGCAAATAAAAAGGACAAAAAAAGTTAATTAGTAATTTTTCCTCCATGTTGATATAGATGCTCTACTAAAATTATGAGGTTATGGCAAAACATCATATAGATTAGTTATTATCACTTAATGTCTAATGGCATATACCACCCAAATGCAAGTATGTATCTCAATCAAAAATATTGTTACTCTTTCTTTTCATATTATGAATTAGCAAGATTCTTGATTTAACATATCCTCCATTGTTACTCTAATGAAAAAAGTCTCCAATAAAAAAGAATTTACCACTAATAAAACTGAATGTAAAATTTAAGTATCACAGTACCAAAATAAAACACCTTCTAAAACCTCACTTTCAAAGCTATACAATCACAGTGTATATTGCAAAAACCAGCTGCAACTCACAGCATTAAAAATTAAGAGTCTGGAAGGGCAAGTTCTGGAGGTCACATATGTGCCCTAAAGAATAAAAATAACATGCTACCAGGAGAATTGTTATTTTGTTTGAAAGGAAAAGGGAGGGAATATCTTCCCAAATAGATGTGGAATTTCTAATCAAAAAATCCCGTGGCGGTTGTGCCATGTTATGAAGTTAACAAGCACTTTGCTGGGCTCTGGAAACACCAATGATGGCATGTTTTGTGATTAGGAGGTCACTTTTACTCTCGCTGCTTCCAATTTACGGTCTGTTTTTGAAACATTGTATGCAACTCGCTTATTTTCTGCTTTATTTTTCAGATCTTATCACATTTCGTGTCTACCAAATGCATTTTTAGAAAAGGAAGTTGTAAGTTCAGAAAAAAAATAATAAAGTACATTTTTCTACAACCTATATCCTGTGCATAGAAAATAAGCTCAAAACTAGGCCTACTGACATTAAGTTATTAATAACCATTACCAATTATCGATATAATAATTATCAATGTACATTCCGAGGGATGGAATAGAGAAATACTATACCTTCCATGCCATTTCGGGGAATTATAGCAGGATAAGCGAATAACTTTTATATTTAACTCCATCTTTTTAAGATGCATGTGTTAGAAACCCTTTGTTCATTGGAGAAAGCTTGTGTTTACATTTCCTACATGCTATCCCAAGGAGCTACTCTGAAATCATGGAGTTGTTATGAGTGCAGGACACGGTATATGATTTCTGTCCACAATAGCTATCGGCTGAAACCAAGTCAGTTACTAAGGGAAAGGTACTTTATCCTGTTTGCAAAATTTCTTCTCAAAGATAGTAATTCTCAGCACCTCAAGAGAAGCCAGCACTGGGCAAAACTGGGAGCAATCCCCGGAGATTCTGGTTTACAGTCAGTCGCAGGTGGCACTCTAGATCAGCGGTCGCCACCCAGTGGTCCGGGGACCACTGGTGGTCCATGAGGTCTGAGAGGTTGGCAACCGCTGCTCTAGATGACAGCACAGGGAGACATAGGACACTGCAGTCTGACAGCAGAACATGAATAAAGCCGGCAGTAGAGGGCAGGAGTAGTAGTGGGAGACACTCCAAGTACTTTTATCTGTGAAGTTGATTTTATTATTATTCCCATTTACAGATGGGGAGATTGAGGTTGAGGGCATTTCAATTACTTGCCTGAGAAAGCGATTTAACCATATATTATTCAGTGCCCTGTGGAGAGTGGCTACAGGGTTTGGACAGGTTCAAGCCTCAGACTAATGAGACGGCACGGTCCTCTCGTGGCAAAGCCACGTGCAAGTCCCAGCTTGGAGGGCAAAGCCCTCCCAGCACAATTATAGCCAAAGGCTATGATGTAAGCTTGACCTTATGGTCCGAACCTGTGGTCCCAGGTGGCTGAGTGATATGGGCTGCGGGAGGTGCAGCAAATGCTGCCAAAACAAAGCTTGATAGAGTTCAGGTGCATGTAATTGAGTAGATTCAAAACCCACAAGAACATTGTAAACATCTTGACCATGCCTTTGCTTTGCCTCATGGGATCTGGCTATAAAATAAAGACTCGGCTTGCAGGCTGTGGCACTGTCTCTCCATCTGAGAGCAGCATACCACCTAGACCCCGCTTTATTCTCTTGTCTGTCTTCTTTAATCCTTCACTGCCCCCACCCCCTCAGGTTCACCCTTGGCAGTGCTGAGCGCAGCCCAGTGCCCCATTCAATGTATCCTCTGTCATTTTCTCCACTTTTGAGGTTTATATTATTGTTCATATATACATTTTCTATATTTGTAGTAAATGTTTAGAACTCAATCAGTAGACTGAACCACTGCAATTGTCATGCCAAGATAAACCCGTTTTGAAATATATCAGGAAATTGTGTTTGAAAATAGAAGTAGAGGGGGAAAATATGGGATGAGAAGGAGGAGGGGATTGCAGAGATGGAGACACATAGTTCTCTTCCCTAACAATCTAGCAGAGTCGGCACAGATGAATTTGGCCTCTATTTTTCATGAACATATAAGTAACTGCATGTCTCCTGTGCTCTCACTGACAAGCATCTGCAATGCACCTCCTACCCTTTGGCCACCTTCATTCGTGTCAGTAGCAACCATCACGCTCCTCCTACCTCATACCTTTATTTCCATTCAGGCACACCTCGCCCTCCCCTCACGTAACACAATCTAAAAATAAAAACTGCACTGCAAATAAGCCTTCAAGCAAATCACTTCAGTCTGTCCATCCAAACAGATCATCACCCCACAGCACCCACTCTGGAGGAATTCTGGAGGTACTATTACCCTCACACATTTTCTATTGTCAAAATGCAAAACCAGCATTTTAAACAACAAGCTTTTATTCAAAGGTTCTAAGTATAACTGCTATGTTCCACAGGTAGCAGCTACCTTTCAGATCTGCAGAGGGGATCGATCTTTTCCTCCGCTCCCCTGTCCCAGCCACTCTTCTAGACCACTGTCTACAACTGTTTCCCAGCACCATCCACTCTCCTGAAGTTCCAGCATCCATTTCACTTCCTACCTGAAGTTCTCCATGGTGCCCTCTCAAAAAAGTTCTCATTCCTATGTCTCACGCTACTTAAATTTACAGCCAGGCAACAAACTCATAAGTGGAGAGGATATATTTATACAGCAAACTCCTACAATCTAAACCTCAAGTGCTCCCAGATAAGAAATAGCTTAAAGGAGTTCATCACCACCAAACCAATATTACAAGAAATGTTAAAGGGACTTCTTTAAGAAGAAATTTTTTAAAAGATCAAAAACATAAATAATAAAATGGCAATAACCACATACCTATGAATAATTCCTTTAAATGTAAATGTATTCAATGCTCCAATCAAATACATAGGTGGCTGAATGGATAAGAAAATGAGACCTTTACATATGCTGCCTACAAGAGACTCACTTCAGATAGGAACACACAGACGGAAAGGAAAGGGATGGAAAAAGGTATTTCAGGAAAATGGAAACAAACGAACAAAAAGGCTGGGGTGGCAATATTTACTCCAGACTTTAAAACAAAGACTGTAACAAGAGACAAAGAAGGACCCAGCAATTCCACTTCTGGGTATTTATCCGAAGAAACCCCAAACACAAATCCCAAAGACATACACATCCATATGTCCATTGCAGCCTTCCTTATAATAGCTAGGATATGGATGCAACCTAAGTGTCCATCAGTCGATGCATGGATGAAGAAGTGGTGCATATATACAATGGAATATTAGTCAACCATAAAAAATGAAATCTTGCCATCTGCAACAACATGAATGGACTTGGAGGGTATTATGCTAAGTGAAATAAGTCAAAGACAAATGCCATATGATTTCACTTATATGTAGACTCTAATAAACAAAATAAATGAACAAACAAAACAGAAACAAATTCATAGATACAAAGACAGACTGGCGGTTGCCAGAAGGGAAGGGAGTTGGGACCCTGGGTGAAAAAGGGGCAGTGATGAGGAAGTACAAATTCGTAGTTACAAATAGTCATGGGGATGTAAAGTACAGCATAGGGAATATAGTCAATAACATTGTAGTAACTATGCATGGTGTCAGATGGGTACTAGACTTACTGTGGTGATCACTTAATAACATTTATAAGTGTATAATCACCACTATGTTGTACTCACTGAGGTTTATTGCTTTGATAGGTAATTTTCAGATTTAGAATTAACTACACATTTATATATTACTCAGTTAACATTGAGTAATAGACATTTTAAAATATTTTTTATGAATATTAATAACACCAGTAATTAACACTTGAAATTTTACAAACAATAGAAACAACTGTCACTAAACAGCCACAGACTTAATGAAGTTACAGTTATCATAAAGTATATTTTTATCTTTCAGTAGGTGTTACTTTATATAGTGCTTAGCATCAAAAAAGCCTGGATGCACTGTATATAGGTTATCCACAACAGATTATAATTTTCAGAAGAATATAAAATAAATATTGGAAACTCCCCAGATGCATAAGTAATATTTTCTAACATTTTTTTTATTAATTGGGGAGAGAGAGAGAGAGAGACCAATGATGAGAGAGAATCACTGATAGGTATCTGACCCTCTGTCCCTGTCCCAGGGGCATCAAGATGCATGTAAAGACTCAATCAGTGTCTTCTTTACCTGGACCCAAAACCCCTCAGAATCATTTCCTAAAAGCGCACTTCAGGTAGCTGCTGCCAGGAGACCACAGATCAAATATTAAATTAAACTTCTGTTCTCTCCCTAATCCAAGATTTTAGTGACCTGAAATATTTAAACAGATTTTTAGGCAATTATTTTAAAACTAGTGGCCCAGTGCATTGATTCATGCACATTTAAAGGAAATTAATTAGAAGAAATATTTTAATATCGCTATTTGCCCTTTCTCTATAATAGAAGTGTCAGAGATGAAAGAAAATTAGTAAAATATATATGAAAATAATATATAAATTGATTAATAAATAAACAATAAAGACTTGATATGATGTAACAACAAAGACTTGATATAAAAACAATGAAAACATGATATAAAAACAACAAAAATATAATATAAAAACAACACTGATAAAAACAATGACTGATAAATTGATTAAACTTATTCTAATATCTCCCTGTACATCACATTAAGAGTAAAAACACTTTCAGAGTGCTTGACTAATTTCCCTTGGGATGAAGTATTTACAACTTTAACTTTAACATCACATGCTCTTCAAACTCAAGAAAAAGCAACTAGTATAACTGACCATGTTCGAAAATGGTTCAGGTAGGAATATTCCTACTCTGTCTAGAGTTTGTCTTTGTGATTTATTAATAGTCATTGCAAATGCTGGCATCATGGGAAACTGTCTTCAAATTAATTTAAATGGGAAGCCAGTGTCCGACGGGGACAATTGTGCCAAGAGTTGGTCTTCAGACATATTCTGTTAATGACTCTGCTTTCTTTCAGCTTCAGAATGTCAACAAAAACAACCAAATTCATGATTGACAATGACAGATCGAAACACATGTGTGTGATTGGTGCCAGGGAGAGCTTTATATGTGTCACACATGAGCGAGTCAATGTTTATTTTTAAATTGCCAGTGCGCATCATATGTATCGGTTGGTCGGTCGGACGGTCAGACAGATGGTCGGTCAATCACTTAGCCTTTTATATATATAGATAAGAAATTTTTATATTTCCCTATTATTTAGAATTCATTTAAGAAATGGATTCAATAAATTTTTCATTTCAATCAGACAAAAAAAAGTTAAGAGCCAAATGATTTCACTCATATGTGAGATATAAAACTAAAAACAACAAATGAACAAACAAGAAAAACAAACAAAAAACTTATAGACACAGACAACAGTATGGTGGACCAGATGGAAGAGGGTGGACCAGATGGGTCAAATATATGGTGACAAAAGATTTGATTTTAGGTGGTGGGCACACAATGCAATATACAGATGATGTATCATAGAATTGTACACTCGAAACCTATATAATATTATTAACCACTTCACCCCAATAAATGTAATTTAAAAGCAGGCTCTATTACTGAAACACCATGACAAAACTAAATGAATGCAATGGCAGAGTATGTCTTGAGAGCTGACAATGAACATACTTGGGTCATCCTTCATAATAAAAAGGCAATATGCAAATAACCATCACTCCGCTACGCCCACGATTGGGCGGTGGGAGGCTGGGGGGCGGGACTCGGGGTGGCATATCCAGCCATTGAGAGGCGCGGGACTCCCGCCCCCCCCCCCCCGCCTCTCAATGGCTGGATTGGCGGCCGCTGAGGGGGGCTGCCTCGGACACCCTGGACACCCAGCTCCGCTGCCATCAGAGGCGGGGAGCCGGCTGTCCGCACCCGGAACCCTGCCCAGCTCCGCTGCCATCGGAGGCGGGGAGCCGGTTGTCCGCACCCGGACCCCCTGCCCAGCTCCGCTGCCATCGGAGGCGGGGAGCCGGTTGTCCACACCCGGATCCCCTGCCCAGCTCCGCTGCCATCGGAGGCGGGGAGCCGGTTGTCCGCACCCGGATCCCCTGCCGTGCTCCCCTTCGTCAGCGCCTCAAGCCCCAGCAGCAGCGGCAGCGGCTGGGGATGAGCTGGTGATCCCAACAGCCTGGCAGCTCAGTGGCGGCGGCGGAGGCAGCATTGGGCCTGGGGACTGGCGAACAGGCAGAAGATGGCCCTGATCGCAGGAGGCTAGGCCTAGGGACCCTACCCGCACGATTGAATCGTGCGCTGGGCCTCTAGTTAATAAGAATACTGAATAAAACATTAGAAGTAAATACCCTTTTTAATATGAGTAATACATTCTTTCATTCTCTACTCATTACGGTAGGAGAGTGATATAAGACATGAAGGGTCCTGGATTTTCACAATCAACAACAAAATAAAGAGTGAAGGTAGATTTATAGCATTAGCAAAAATACCAAACTTCACACTTACTTTTGCAAAGCCTTCAAAGATGTCAAAGGAAGGTGGCAGTTGAGAAGCATCTTGTATTTCTTCCCTGATGTAAAGTTGAAATGTCATTGCAAGTTGCCTGAGGCCCTCTTTCTTATCTTCAGTCAGTTTGTTAATATCTTTTTTAAAGAGAAAATAAATAGCACAATCACACAGTGAACTTTTAATGGATAATTTTCAGGTGTTCAAAGGTAACTGTTAAACTAGATATTTCCTGCCCTAGATTCCATTCTGACAGAGAGCAAACACATATCTTTTTTATTTTTTGCCAACTACAAGTCATGATACATACATTAGCAATTAAATTCTGCCAATGTTCATCTATACTGTAAGATCAAACATTTATCAAAATAAAATAAATACACATACAGATGAAAAAATATTAGAAACAAAATCAGTAAAGATGTGTTACCACATTTTCTACATCATCCTGTACACATGTTCAAACATGGTAAGTACTTATTAAATCAGTGAATGTAAGCAAACTTTTCTATGAGACAATTTACAACAAGGTCATCTCCCAAGGGGCGGGGAGATAGAAAGTGAAAACTAAAAAGTTCAGCTGAAGTTCAAAGTGGTAAAATTTGTCATTAGAAAGCACATCAACAAGAAAATATGGATAATCTCAAGAAATCTCAACTTCAAATCATTTCTTGGTTGAATGAATAAACAAGATATGGTGCTACTTCAACTGAAACAGAAGAAAGTTCTACAGCCAATATCAGTTCATGTACATCACACAGGAGTGTTAAGATTAAGAATGCACAATTCAATTAATAAAGTTTGAGAGCATTTCACTTAAGGCAGTGTGTATAACATTGCTACTGAGCAAGGCTAATGTTAATAGTGAAACTCATCCCAAGAGATGTTAATTACTTAGCAATAAGATTTTTTAAAAAAAATTACTAATTAGTTCTCTATTAAAACTTGAAAAGATACATCATTTGAACTAGAGCATAACTCGGTTGCTCAAGTCAGGTCTACATATATTCTTTAAATTACTTGTTCAGTAGAACAATTAACCCAGTTATTTCTTCTTTTCTTTTCAAAACAGTGGGAAAACATATATAACATAAAATTTACCACCTTAACCATTTTTAACTGTACAGTTCAGTAGTATCAAATACACTCACATTGTTATGCAAAATCACCACTATCTATCTCTATAATACTTTTCACCTTTTAAACTGAAACTCTATACCCATTAAACAATAATTTCCCATTCATCCCTTCCCACAGCCCCTGTGAACCACCATTTTATGTTCTGTCTTCATGATCTGGACTATTCTAAGTACTTCATAGAAGTGGAATCATACAGTATTTGTCTTTCTGAGATTACCTTATTTCACTTAGTATAATACCCTCAAGATTCATCCATGTTGTAGCATATGTCAGAATTTCCTTCCTTTTTAAGGCTGAATAATATTCCATTGTGTATACATAACACATTCTGCTTATCTATTCATCCATTGATAGACATTTGGTTGCTTCCATGTTTTAGCTATTGTGACTAATACTGCTATAAATATGGATGAATAAATATTTGCTTTCAATTATTTTGAGTGTATAACCAGAATCCAGGGATGTAATGTCATTATAGTTTTAATTTTTTGAGGCACCTCCATACTGTTTGCCCTAGCAGCCATCCCATCCTTCATTCCTACCGACAGTGCACAGGGTTCCAATTCCTCCACATGCTCGCCAACACTTGTTTTCTCTTTTTTTTCCTATAGTTGCCATCCTAATGGGCTGAGATGATTATCTCACTGTAATTTTGATTTGCATCTCTCTAATGATTGGTGATACTTAAACAATAATGTATTATCACTGGCAAGTGGGATCCCATCACCATAAATCTGTACTAGATTCATCTCCAACACAAATCTTAAACTGTGTAGCCAATTTACTCTATGAGCTCTGGCTACTTTTGCGCTGAAGTCATCCACAAACTCAATGAAGAGTATCTGTGCCAATATGAAAGAAAAACAAACCTTTCCATTAACATTCGGACTTGGAAAGCCCAAGTAGCTTGGCCAACAGGAGAAGAACAATGCTCAATGCTGTTAGAGAGCCTAGGTCACCTGTGTTTCGAACAGGGAGCCTAAATGTTCCCTGGAACACCACAACCCCACCCTGTTCACATCACTGTTTCCTGACATCAAAAGGAAATCAAGAGTGGGAAGAAGAGAGGAAGGGAAGGAGAAGCAAGAAAAATTATTTTGTCAACTGAACTAGGGGTTACATTCCCCTCACTGCCTAACCTAGCACTTTACAAACTCCTGTATGGCCAAAGCTACCCCAGAATAAATTAAATACGCTCGTGTTAGATTTCCCTCACATAACAGAGAGACAAAAAACAAAGCAATTCATCAGCTCAGCAAATAAATGACAGGATTTTTTTTTATGCTGATAATCACTTACTTGATTCCAGATCATAAAATGAGTAAAGTTTCTCCGACTCAGAGGGGGTTTCTTCCATCTATGAAGTAAAGGCGGAAAATACCAAAACAATTTCAAGTTTTCCAATATATAAATAAATAAATATGTTTGAGTATCTTTAGACATTTAATGAAAGTCTATTAAAAAAGTAAATTTTTATCCAGTATATTTCTTCTCTTCACCACTTTCTTAGAGTTCAATTATTTAATCAGTAACAACTTTAAAACAAAAATTGTGACTTAACCACCAGCTTAATTTCCAAATGCAAAACTCTCTTATAAGATTTCATTCTTTTATTTTTTCCACAGCTCTATCCACGCTGTAAGAATTTTATTACAAATTATCATAAAAAAGCAAAGATGGATCAATAAAAATAAGAATTTATTACAAACTGTACAACCTTGGGCAAGTTACTTAACCTTGAGTCAAGAGGAATCAATGTTGTTATCTGGGACATGAGAGTAGTAACAGCAGCTGATTCATAGGACTGCTATGGGGTGAAATGAGGTGTATCAGGTAAAGCCATTATCACAGGGCCTGGAGATAGAAAGGGCTCTATGGAAAGTATTTCACAACTAGAAGCCCGGTGCATGGAATTCATACACTTGGGGGGCCGTCCCTCAGCCTGGCCTGGGCCCTCCCGCAGTCCAGGAGCTCTTAGGGGATGTCCGACTGACAGCTTAGGCCCACTCCCCGTTGTACATCCTTAGCACTGCCGTGGAGGCGGGAGAGGCTCCGCCACTGCCACTGTGCTCGCCAGCCTTGAGCCTGGCTTCTGCGTTAAGTGCCTGCCCCCTGGTGGTCAGTGCACATCATAGCGACCAGTTGTTCTGCCGTCGGGCCGAAACCAACTCTCAGACATCCCCCGAGGAGTCCCAGATTGCGAGAAGGTGCATGCCAGGCTGAAGAACCCCACCTGTGCACGTTCAGGGCCAGGGAGGGACACGGGAGGTTGGCCAGCCAGTGAGGGACCGCGGGAGGCCTCCAGAGCGTATCTGGCCTATCTTGCTCGGACCCCAGCAGCAAGCTAACCTACCAGTCAGAGCGTCTGCCCCCTGGTGGTTGGTACATGTCATAGCGACTGGTCGACCAGTTGACTGTCTGCCCCATGGTGGTCAGTGCACATCATAGTGAACGGTTGAGCAGCCTTAGCCTATCATTAGCATATTACGCTTTGATTGGTTGAACGGATGACCAGATTACCAGACACTTAGCATATTAGGCTTTTATTATATAGGATTGCTTCCTTTAGACTTTGATTCAGTAGATCAGGGGTGGTGACTGAGAACTAGGACCTTCGGTGATTCTGAAGCAACCCATTTCTGCTCTAACAGTGGTTGTCTATCTGTTTAATATTAATAAAGTAGAAAAAAAGTTCACACTCAAATATAATGGTGATTAAACTTTTAATATCCAGTGGTTAAACAAATGCATAATGATGAAAATTGCTCTGAATTTATTAATGCTTTGAAATAAATTTGTATGTTTTAACACAATGTACACATAGTAGTAAATATGTATGTTGCATATTCAGTCGAAAGACAATGCCCATTTGGTATTGCAAATCCTTCATTAAGATGTAACTGAAATATAACATTGCATTAGTTTTATGAAATATAATCATACTTTTACATTCTTAAATACCCTATAAAATTTCATAGCCCCCCCAAAAAAGGTCCATACAAAACAGGAGAGAATGGAGCTAGAGCTTGCAATAATTGAGAGGTACTCATGCTAAAGCCTGACCCCAAAAATCTGGACAGCGGGGGATGTCACAGAATCCACTAGCTGCTTTGGCAGAGCAAGGAGAAGAACTGAAGACACAATTTCACTGAATCTTGACTGTAAATAAAAAAATAAGTGCTCTTCCATGTAAGATTAATTATCATAAAATGAAAATCTCAGTTGAAGAGACAACAACAAGAATTACATACAGACCCTGTGCATTAGTTCACAGTAGAAAAGTAATAAAGGCAACGTAACAGATTCCACTAACATCTCAAGTGACAAATGCAGGACCTCCTGTCTCCGATCCCAGGAGATCACACCCAGGGCCTTCAAAGAGGGGCCGTGCACGTCATTACTGCCACTGATGCTGTGACTGAAAACAGCAAGCTGTTGACTTAAGACACTCCCCATAATAATCCACCTTCTACTGGATTTAATAGGGATTTAAATTCAGCCTTAAATAAGAATAATACATGTGTCCTGTCATCCCATGCAGGAAGAGGTCCCCGGGTTCAATTCCCCATCAAGACACATGCCCTGGTTGTGGGCTCCATCCCAAATAGGAGGCAGCCAATCGATGTTTCTCTCTTTCAAATCAATAAAAACGTATTTTTTTAAAGAATAATATATGCAGCCCTAGCCGGTTTTGCTCAGTGGATAGAGCGTCAGCCTGTGAACTGAAAAGTCCCGGGTTCGATTCCGGTTAAGGGCACATGCCTGGGTTGCGGGCTCGATCCCCAGTGGGGGACTTGCAGGAGGCAGCCGATCCATGATTCTCTCTCATCATGGATGTTTCTATCTCTCTCTCCCTCTCCCTTCCTCTCTGAAATCAATAAAAATATATATTTTTTAAAAAGAATAATATATACAAATGTGAGTGCTTTTGTTAAATTACAAACCAAGAATATTTCACACGTTATCTACTCACAAGTTTGACAACAATTCTGCCAAGAAGCCGGACGGAATCGGGAGGATATCTGGGTTTGCAGCTTTTGAGGCATTTGCATTCCCGCTTGTGGTCTGGCCAAGCTTTCTTCTGTGGAGATAAGAGTGGGGAGAGCATACAAGACATAAAAATTTACTTCCATTTACACTGGTTTGGGAGTTATCAACATTAATTTCAAACGCCTAAATATAACTTCAAAATAGAAAATGAAAGCAATATTTTTAAAGATTCAGTCTTTACCCAGTATGCAGTTACCAGGCTTGGGCACTAAGAGTTTCTGCTTCACCTCTGTCCTTTCATTTGCCCCCACCCCCCCCCCACCCCGCCCTGCATTATTACCTGGGTGGTGGAGTCCAAACAAAGAATCATTATGACTTACTTAATAATTCATAAGATGGCCTTTTACAGATTAAACAGGATGGGATAGTAGACAGTGACTTTGAATATAAAAGGAAAATACACTCCAAATTAGAAAACAAAACACATGGTTCAGGAAAATCAAAACAGAGCAGATAGCCTTCTGCATTTCCTGCTACTACAGTGAGCACAGACATATCAGTAGAGCTAACATCACAAAAAATATCAAACCTTTGTGTTTTTTAAGCTAACATAGAAAAGGGGTTATTAGCTAAAATGACCAAATGCCCTGTTTGCCCAGGAATGTCTTATTTATGTTGTCCTTATTACTAGTGCCCCTTTTCATTCAGAAAATGTAGTGTGGGTGATAAATTAGAAGGTCACTTAACCCATGATCCCAGCCATGTGCGGGGGTGGCTGAAGAGAAGAGACGAGTGGGCCAGTCACCAATCTTGTGACTCGGGATGAGAGGGCTAAAGGGAAGGACATCCTCTCTGAGTCTTGGGTCAGAAATGCCCCGGCTCCCCTCCTGTGGGTGACATCCACATGAAAAGAAATGCCAGGCTATCTAATATGAAGCCCTGGGGGAGGAGAGACAGCTAGACCAAATGTCCAGTATGTTCTATTTTCCCAACAGGAGTTGGAAGTCCCATCATTGAAATGCCCAATGCTCACAACACAACACTTCTTATTTCAGAAACTGTAAGTCTGCTTCCCAGATCCTGGGCCTAAAAATCTCCCTAGAAGGAACTCTCTCTTTTCCACTTACAGCACAAACATGCAGCACAACCAAAAACGTCACAAGAGCTGCAGCTACTTTGAAACTGACTTGGATTCAAGTTCAAGCCAGCATTTTGCTCAGAACGGCTACCCCTGTCAAGTTGTTGGGGGAAGGCGTGGTTGGTTGTCTGCGGCTACTTCCTAATAACCCCAATCCTGGAGACCTCGTTTACAGGGGGTACGTCACTTCTTTCATCAACTCTACTCACGGTTGGTTACCTCACCTCATCCTTCATACCCACTGGAGCAATGCTCTGAATGGGATGCTTATAATCTTTTTTCTTAGTATGTATACGTCTCACTTCTAAACAAGACTGAGCTGCTTCAAAGTAAAAATGTATATAAAATAAGGTTGTGAAACTGGAAACAAAAAATGTTAAAATTATGAAAAAAATATTATAGCATTTGCTTCATATTCTACAGTGTGCCACACACATGACCAGGCAATTAACAAAGATTTTCCTTTCACAATAATCCAAAAGGTAGATCCTTACATTATAGATGAAGAAAGTAAAGCTCGACAGCAGGGATCTAACTAATAAGCTACATAAACATGAAAGGGGAGAGTAAAAATCCTTAGTATGCTAAGCATGAGAGCTAAATAATTACTGTGCTGTGAGCTACATTTATTTGAGTTGCCTTACAGGCAAGGAAAAGAAAAAAAAAAAGCATAATAGCTTATCTAATTCTCACTTGACAGAAAAGAAAAACGCACAGCTCTACCAAGTAGTACATCACAGGAGGAATTTATTCTGAGTGCTAATCAACATACTGGACAATGTCTTCAACAATAGTCTACAACTACAATGCCCTTCATACCGCCACTTCTCATGTCAGTACTCACTAACAGGCATAATATTAAAACATAACTCAGTGGGGGAAACGTTTCTATTGTTCAGGGAGCTAGTCCTGGAATAGCAATTAGCAATTGCCAACATGTGTAAGATCCCTAAAAAAAATATGGCTCCATTGTCAAATAAGATTGAAAACCACAACATAATAAAGACCCTGCTGGGAGATTCCAAGTGCTCTGTTTAGCTTACTAGAAGTTGTAAACAGCTCTGCGTTGAAGAAACTTGTATGTATTAGTTAACACAGTTTCCCATGATTGGAACTGCCATCCTGTGGACGTTGGGCTGTCGAGACCGACTCAGACAAACCTGTGTGCTTTCTTTCCTTCATCTGGTCCTGGAATGAGAGTGGGTTCAGCAGTCAAGCCAAATCTCACTCGCAATGAGAGAAAACCAGGGTGCTGAAGTTTCTGACTGCCGACTGAAGAGAGGATCATAAGTGTGGTGGGGAAGTTTGCATTTGAGGTAGACGTCAAGAAGCCCGACAGGTGCCCTCAGTGGGTGGCTGTGTGGGCAGGAATGAGCCACGCGGGGGCAGGGGGGTCTCTGACAGAGAGAGCTCCTTGGGCTCTGTTCAAAGCCGGGGGAACTGTGGGCTGAAAAAGGACTGCACCCCGAAAGTAAGGCTGAGATACAGCTTCTAGTCAACACTTAACTACAAAGGCTCCCTCATGCCTCCTTTGGTAAAACCTCCAGCTTTGAGCAGCTCAGCTTGCCAAAGTGAAGTAACTACAGAATGCTCCCCTAGGTAACGAACCAATTGATCCGTTAGATGACATTTTTTAAACATCCAAATGTTAGTGAATTCTTATCAAAAACAATTTAGGACTTGAGCATAATTAATATTGAGCTTTCATTTCTCAACAATAATTAGAAACTAGACATTATGTTTCTCAAGGCTATTATTCCTAGATCACTGCATGAAAACATCAGACAACATATTTTTCTTCCCATTTACTTTGGCAAAAAAGATACTCATTCTTTTCATCTAAAAGCCAAATCAGATCTATATAAATATTATATTATAAATGATCACATCACTTGAAATTGGTCGGTAATATAGTATCAGCTTTACAGCCTACTCCATTTCTTACCATGATATTAAAATCCATGTTTTTACAACATTAATTGTTAGGACTTAATGTTCACCATCACTTCTTAATAAGGCTTACTAACGGAAGCATACCAAGGAAAGGCTTACAACAAAATCTTTGAAGTTACTGCATTTGACTTTGAATCAAAACCCCACAATCACACAAAAACATTAGGCATTATCTTCACTCTACAAACTTCAACCTGGGTCTAGAACTCAATGGCACATTATAACAGAACATGAAATCTGACAGTTTCTCAAACAACCTTCTTGATTTACTTTTTTCTGTTTTCTTCCATTACTGCAAATACAGGATGTAATTAAGATTTTGTTCACAATACAGCTGTAATGTTTTCTGTTCTCGTAGTTCAAAATGAACAATGATGTACAATAAGCACAAGTTAGCATGAAAGATAAAGGAAATTAAAATACTGTGTTAAGAAACAAAGACAATGGGAGACAAGAGTTTAGATGGAAAAGAAGGAAATGAAAGACATCTATGACTTAATTCCATTTTTTAGTACATGCATGACAAAAACAACTTCAGACTCTATATACAGGGTGGGGCAAAAGTAGGTTTACAGCTGTGAGTATGTAAAACACAAAGATTATTTTTGTATTATTATTTATTAACTAGAGGCCCGGTGCACGAAATTTGTGCACGGGGGGGGGGGGGGGTCAGGGGTCCCTCAGCCTGGCCTGCACCCTCTCGCAATCCAGGACCCCTTGGGGGATGTCCGACTGGCACTCGGACATCCCTCTTGCAATATGGGTTCGCTGGCTCCTAACCACTTGCCTGCCTGCCTGCCTGATCACCCCTAACCACTTGTCTGTCTGCCTGATCACCCCTAACCACTCTGCCTTCCTGCCTGCCTCATTGCCCCTAACTACTCACCTGCCTGCCTCATCACCCCTAATCACTCTGCCTGCCTGCCTCATCGCCCCTAACCACTCACCTACCCACCTGATTGCTCCTAACCACTCTGCATGCCTGCCTGATCACCCCTAACCGCTTGCCTGACTGCCTGATCACCCCAACCACTCACCTGCCTGCCTGATCGCCCCTAACCACTCTGCCTACCTGCCTGATCGCCCCTAACCACCTCTGCCTCAGCCCCCTGCCCGCCGCGGCGGCCAGCTCTGCCTCATCCCATGGCTTCATCTGGAAGGTCGTCCGGAAGGACATCTGGAAGGTCGTTTGGCTGTCCTGTCTAATTAGCATATTACACTTTTATTATTATACATTATTGTATTATTTTCTATACTAACAACTGTAACAACCTACTTTTGTCCCACCCTGAATTTTCATATGTGTTATCATATTTATATTGATTCAGAACATAAACTAATTAACTAAGCCAGTGCTTCCCGACAGGGATAATCCTGGGGTTCTTTGGGAAATGTACAGGGTACTTTTTATAATGGTGCTTGAGGAGTACCTTGGGCACTTAGTGGCCAGGAACCAGAGATGCAGGACATCCTGTGCAGGGCAGTTCCATACAATAAAGAACTGTTCCAAATCCAACATGACTTTTAGATGTCCAATCAGACATTTATGCCTAGACATGTCTCAATAGCACTGAATTTTCTAGGTAAATCAAAGGAAGACTGTTTTAAGAACGTTAGCTAAAGTTATTCAATATTTCATAAAAGCATACCACAAAGGCACCACCACTCATAGTGTTTGCATTAATAATAAAACACATTTTCTGATCTGCATTTTGTACTTCCCTTTACACAGTGATCTGTACATGTGCATGTACATGACTTCTTAGTTGTCTTCTAGTCTAGTCACAACTGAGCATTTACATACTAAAATACACATTGTTTAATTATAAGTTATTTTCATTCTCTCTCTCCTTTATGTTTCACTTATGGAATTATACTGATACTGAATTCTGAAAATAGGTAACTAGTAGATTATATTACCTATGAAATTTCATTTCAAGATAGTAGAGAGTATAATAAAAATTATCATAGAAAGGTGGAGTTGGGTCTGAGAGAGCAGAAAATTCTAGATCTAGAACAATGCTACACAGTTACACACACCACACACATACATAAAAAATATTTTTTAAATACCAGGCCTAAGACCAACCCTGAGATTCTGACCAATGAGACAGAAGCAGGATCTGAATCACTTTCAATCACTGTGGGGATTCTATCTGTAGCTAAGGCTGAAAAACCACTGAGCTAGACTAAACCAGTGGTCGGCAAACTGCAGCTCACAAGCCACATGCAGCTCGCAAGCCGCGGTTTGCCGCTCTGTTGACTAATGAGTTTGCCGACCACTGGACTAAACTAAAAAGGAGGTCATTCTATATGTTAAATAGATGAAACAACAAAACACTATTCTAGACTTATCACTGAACTATTGCACTATGGTATTAACATTTTATAATATTGAGGTGAGGGAAATGTTTCTAAGCAGGACATAAAAACCAGAAACCATAAAAGAAAAGATGTACATATTAAACTACATAAAAATAAATCACTTTTGCACATCAGAAAGAGAAAACCTAATACCATACACAAGATTGGAAGATACAGTACAAACAAGAAAAACAAAATCTAAAACATACATATAGACAATGCTAAAGGTATCTAAAATGCAAGGTCTTACAACGTAACTAAAAGGATGAATATTTCAATTTTAAAAAGACAAAGAAAGGTATAGGGCATGATTAAGAAAAACATGCCTGCCGAAACCGGTTTGGCTCAGTGGATAGAGCGTCGGCCTGTGGACTGAAAGGTCCCAGGTTCGATTCCGGTCAAAGGCATATACCTTGGTTGCGGGCACATCCCCAGTAGGGGGTGTGCAAGAGGCAGCTGATCGATGTTTCTCTCTCATCGATGTTTCTAACTCTCTATCCCTCTCTCTTTCTCTCTGTAAAAAATCAATAAAATATATTTAAAAAAGAAAGAAAGAAAGAAAGAAAGAAAGAAAGAAAGAAAGAAAGAAAGAAAGAAAGAAAGAAAGAAAAGCATGCCTAAGAAAGAAAAAGCAAACAAAAAATAGAAACCATACCAATGACCAAAGAAATGCTAGCAGAAATTAGATAACATAGGTGACCCATTAATTTAGCAAAGTTGAATGAAACTGACGATATTTAGAAATGTCTAGGCTATGTATAGGGAAGTGGGGACTATAACCTTATTGGTAGAATTGTAAGTTTCTCCTAATTTATGACGGGTTTTTGGTAATGAATATCAAAATTTTTAGTGTGCATATTGTTGGCACAGAAGTAACATTTATAATGCAATTAATCCTAACATTTTTTCCTTTTTATTAAATTTATTGGGGTGACACTGGTTAACCAAATTATGCAGGTTTCAGGTGCACAATTCTTCAACACATCATCTGTACACCCTATATGCTATGTTCACCACCCCAAGTCATGATTTTAAGAATACTCTTGGTAAATTTGTTTAACATACTGAAAAACTGGTAATAATTTTTCCAACTTTTCCTTTACAAAAAGGCTGTTTCTGCCTTTCTCCTTATACTTTCCCAATACTGTTTGAATTTGTATAAATATCATGTATCATATTTATAAATAAAAGCAAATTATCCTATGTCTAGTAACTGTGATTTAGGGAGAAGCATTTTTATATAAAAGAAAAAGCAAAATTACTGTTTAATAAACACAACTTTTTAATGATTATTTTGGATAACCTATAATCCAAAGAATGATTTACATGTATTAATATTTAAAAAACACTTCAGTGAATTCTTTTGGTGATACCAATGAAATCTTTTGTAATGTAAAGACTCAGTAAACTGTTTTAACAATTTAGCTTTGTTTATGTTTGATTTCCTTAAATAAGTGTACTACCAATTCATGCATTTTGCATGTAGCAGGTGTTCAATAGATATCTCATAATTTATTCTAAAACTAGTACCATTTAGGAGATATAATTTTCTGTATACTTGTCATCAATTATTTGAAATTAAGGCCATCCAAAAAGTAAAAGGACAGTAAACTTTTTAACAATTATTTTTAAACAATGTGTCTTGATCTTGATTGCTTGATTACAAAAGGAGAGGACTGATGTAATGTTACAATAGAAATAGAAAATTAATTTACTTTTTCATTCTTACTCAAAATAACCTTTGCACTATTAACATAACATTTCCCTCCCTCCTTGGATACAGCTCAATAACATATTTAAATACTGTTAAACATTAGGTTTTCGTTGGAATGAAAACTCAATTTTGAGCAGCTTATTATTGTGGTGGGTGAAAAATGAGAAAGGTCGGCACATACCGAATCTGTTTTGGGTAAAAAAGAACATGTAATTCATGACTTGGGCACAGTAGACATTTATTCAGTAAGAGGAATGGACTCGATAATCTGTAAGGCAGACTCGCAATAATTAAAACCTGTAATTTTGTAATATCCATTCCCAACAAATATCTAAATTGTGTCAAAATAGGTTAGAAACCTGCCCATGTTAGGTTTACACAGAAGTGAAAATTTGTAATGGAGACCACTTAATAGCAAGTAAATAATATCTCCTTCTTTATGCCTCAAATGTAATCCAGCACTGAATTACAAGGTGACAGATAAAGACCTGAAAAGCTGGAATCTGGGAAACGGAAACGGGACAGCTAAGCAGGCTGTCTAACAAGCCGCGCTGACTGACAGGTATTGATTAAAATCTTACGTGAAATCTCCTTCGAGCATGCTGGAGACTGGTGACAGACATGAGACTATCGCTTTAAAGGCTACGGAAAGCGGTATCAAATGAAGAGCCAGAGCACCTTCCCACCAGCCTTGCTCAAATCAGACAGGTCGGGCCAAATATAAAGGGGTGAGGCGGCAGGATGGTCACCGGGCACGAAGTTGATGGAAGAGAAGAAAGAAGAATCAGCTATTACTTCTTAGGAAAATGGTTCATTGAGAAGGCAAATGGTAAGAAAGAACCTCAGTGCTCAAAACTAAGCCAATCATCATCTAGTGCAGGGTGCAGGTCCAATCCATTCTGCCAGTTGTTTTCACCAAGTTTTCCTGAAACAGAGCCACACTCAGTTTCACTCACTCATTTCCGACTGTGCCAACAGAATTGAGAACTTATGACAAAAAAATCTTATGGCCCACAAAGACTAAAATATTTATTATCCAGCCCTTCGACAGAAAGTTTGCCAACCACTCTGATCTGTTAAGAGACATATCAAGGTGGAATGAGCTCGTTGATAGGTTTTATCTGGAAGGGCAAAATAAATCCCTCACGTCTATGGACTTCTAATCTTTGAAAGAAACTTCCGTGCCAGATTAATGTCCATGCTGGGTTCTAGCTGAACATGGCAGGTGAGGCGCAAGCATTTTATCTCCCCAACACAAGTAACTATATAGTGTTTAACTCCCCAAGTGAACTAGCAGGGCCCTCATGGCTGCGAGGGTTAACCAGTTTCTGTAGGTCGGAACGTGGGGGCAAGGGGACAGACTGCAGAAACAGGACAGAGGAGGCCACCTCGGAGGGCAGCTGCCTTCAAAGTCTGGTGCTCGGGAGGAAGGAGGGGCTGCAGATGGCGTCTCAAGGAATTATTAATGTTCAGATGCCAACTGCAGTCACAGGAGTAATGGGGTCACTCGCCAGACAAGTGGAAAATGAGAAAAGAAAATCTCAGGACCCCAGACATCTTTTAAAAATATATTTTCATTGACTTAAGAGAGGAAGGGAGAGGGAGAGAGAGATAGAAGCATCAATGGTAAGAGAGAATCACTGATTGGCTGCCTCTTGCACGCCCCCCACCGGGGATCAAACTGCAACCCGGGCATGTGCCCTGACCGGGAATCGAACCTTGACCTCCTGGGTCATAGGTCGACGCTCAACCATTGAGCCATGCTGGCCAGGCAATCCACAAACATTTTTAGAAGTAAAAAATGTAAATATGATCAAGTAATTTTAACCTTTATACAGTATTAGATATGAAGCCAACTTCTCCACAGAACACTCCGCACGTCCTAACCGTCTAAAGCCTGGCATAGAGGTGTTGCTGAAGTAAACAAAGGGCTTGTCTTTCTTCATTAGCCCCACTTCGGTATGATATTCTAGAAATCACGTTATTAAATCACTCTATTCAGTGCTTACTAAGTATGGGATTCATCAAAAATGAATCAAATCATTCTACAACTAAGCATAAAATACAAACCCAAAAATATGATTCACATTCTTAAAGAGGCCTATAATTATCAACATAAAAGAGCCTCCCTCTGCTAATATAGTACTTTTTAAAAGCGTGTAAATTGCAATTTGATGCAATACCCAGCTGCTTATTTTGCTCCGCAATTAATTCAATTAAAAATGTGCATATTATGAATCATATTAAATCCTACCAAGATGAAATAATAATTTGCAAATTTATTTGAAATTGATTTACTTGCTATCTATATTTCAAATTTTAAGAATGCTGTTTTAGCCCTAACCGGTTTGGCTCAGCGGATAGAGCGTCGGTCTGTGGACTGAAGGGTCCCAGGTTCAATTCCGGTCAAGGGCATGTACCTTGGTTGCGGGCACATCCCCAGTAGGAGGTGTGCAGGAGGCAGTTGATCGATGTTTCTCTCTCATCGATGTTTCTATCTCTCTATCCCTCTCCCTTCCTCTCTGTAAAAAAATCAATAAAGTATATATTTTTTTAAAAGAATGCTGTTTTATAGGAAAACTTCACCTGCTCCTCCCCTTTGGTCTAATAATCATCTTGATGCTCTGATCATGCTAATACAGAAATAAGACTGGCTCCCATACCTAACCCCGCTATACACATGATGCCTCATACTAAGGCATACAGAGTAGTACAAAGGCACTGATGAGAAAACACCTTGGCCAATACCAGAAACAGTGCTGTACACAGCAGTAAACATGTCCCTCCATGTGTACACTATAGCTGAGGCACAGACTAACAGACTGGTGTACATCCGCCTCTCCCAACACGCACACAGAGGTCACCTCTGGGAGCAGAAGTAGAAATAGTGGCAAGAAGCTGGGGGGAGACTTTTCCTGTTTCCTCTGCATTATTTTATGTTGTGTTGTTTTTTGTACTGAAAATTTATTCTTATATTGCTTATGTTTAAAAACAAAAGGTACTGATTCCATCCTTACGGGCACAAGGGACATTACATCCCGTAATACCTCAACAGCCTCTCATAAAGAACTCATTGATGGCATCGCCCCACACATCACACGCTCAGCTAGTGAACTGAAGTTATGGCCCCCCGGGGTGAACATATTATAGGTTTTATGCTATAGACTCACCTCCTCTCTATCAATTTCCACTCCAAGTGCTTGTGCCTCCTGTTCATTACTGTTCATAGTTCAGTTTGTCAGTTTAATTTTGGGCTGCTTTGTAGGTATCCACAATAATTATAATATTTAATGCTGTTCCTTAAGGTTGAGCTAAACAGAGCAGTTTAAATGCATATGTTCTGGCCAATCTTTGACTCCCATCCCACCTCTACACACTCGTCCACCCCCACACACACTCACTGGTGTTATATAAGGTACCTTTCATCATACTAGGTTATTTCCCATTACCTCCTACAGTATATCAGATGGCGACATTATTATTGATGCCACAGTAAATAGCTAATATATGTGATAAAAATACATGGACTATCATGAATCAAAATGACATATCCACCCACCACACTCCCTTTACTCATTCTAATCAGATAACAGGTTTTTCTTCATTGTACTGCAAAAGGAGAAGGTGACTTGGGGAAAAAACACTCATGAAAACAGAGGAAAATCAAAGTAAACGTTCAGGCGATTAAGAACAGAAAGGATGTTCATCTAAAAGATTTGTGTCAAGTGAAATGTGAATTCATCAATTCTATATGTCATCTGCTTAACCTGAAGTCCCCTGACACATGCAGCTCTGCCTCATACGAATAAAACAGACAAAAGATCACCATAAAACGTCTTCCTAGAATTTTTGTTGTAGAAAAAGCATGGGTTTGTTTTCATGTTTTCCTTTTGTTATTACTATTGCTAATGGTCTGACCTAAATCTGGTACCTTTCTAACTTGGACAGAATTTTTGGTTTACAAAATGAGGTAAAAATAATTTAATTTTTTTTCCAATTCCCTACTTTTATTAGGAAGGTGTTATTTCTAACCTTTTGTTTTTATATATTTTGCTTTGTGTTCCTTAGGGATAGAGTGTATCCTTATTATAAAATAAAATAAGACAAAAATCCGGCAAATACAAAAGAAAAAGGGAAATAATACCTAATTAGAATGTTAGAGGAAGAATAAAATTTAGGATTAGAAGAGAAATTAAAAGTCTAAATTCTAACTGCCTCGGTTCATCTCCCAAACTCCAGAGCCTACTAGCTATAGGACATTTAGTAAGTGGCTTGCTAGCCTATAGCTAATAAGTTTCCTTATTAATAATATAGCATAATAATAGTGACCAATCCTCTCAATATTCCTTTAAAAATAAATAGAATAAAACTGTGCCAGGTACATAATAGATGTCTAATAATACAGATTAGGAAGCTGAGGCCCAGAAGTTTAAGTTTTTTCTCCAGGATAACTTCACTAGCTAATGGCAGAATTGTCATAGAAATGTGGGTCCTCTGAGTTTTTTGTACGTTTTAGTTTCTTTTCCATTAAGACCACTTTGGAGAAATCACTTTCAAGAGAGAAAGTGGGATAAAGAAAGTCCCTCAGATAAGCATGGCCTAGATTTTAAAGGAAAAGAAGAAGCTTGAGGAGGTACATGTGCATACACAGAACAGACACACTCACACACACCACACACACCAAAATAAGAAGCAAAAAGGATGGGTGGAGGGTGGGAGCAAGTGACACAGACAGAAAACTTCCAATTAGACTTTTTATTATGACACAATTCATTAGAGCTTAATTACATTTATCACATAATTAATCAGAAGGTAAGAAGTAAAGGTCATGTTGAATGTTAATTATACATCCTTTAAAGAATTTCAAATATGTTAACAGCAGTACTTTCATAGACTGTCAGTTGTTATAAATTAACTCAAACTCTTGGAAAGCAATTTGCCATGATCTTTAAAAGTTCAAAATGCATATATCCTTTTACTAATCAATACAACTGAGAAGTTATCCTACAAACTAATTTGTGGAAGTGTGCAAAGCTGTGCACAGAAGGATGCCCAGTACATTAATGGCATTAGGGAACACTGGGAAATACTTAAGCATTCATTAATGGGAAAATTATGATTGTGGTGTATTCATAATGGAAAAATTGGGATGATACCAAGAGTTCCTCTAGATAGATTATTAAATGAAAAACAAAATCAAGGCATATAAGAATTTGTGCCAAATAACCGGTATCTGTTTTTTTTAAATAAAGGATATAGATATATGACTATGTTTACACAGAAAATGCTACAAAGACACTTAACAGTAGTCATCTCTGAGAAACAGGATTGAGGTCAGGAGGACAGAGGATGGAGAGGAGTAAAAGTTTAATTTTCTGTCTACTAGTATGTGTATGTATGTGTGTGTGTGTGTGTGTGTGTGTAACCTATGTAACTTTTTACCATATACATATGGTATTTTAAACAAAAAGAAAATAAGTTAAAATAAGGCAAAGATTGTGCAGAAGCAGAGAGAGGCCAACAGGCATAGCGGAGGACAGGCTGAAGTTGGAGAACTTGAAGGTCTCACTTACAGCTGGGCATCCTTACCTGACACTTAGCACCACAGTATTTGGCAACTCGGCATTGAGAGCATCGCATCAGCTTCTCCTTCCTGTGAAAATAAATAAATTTCACATTAGGAAACGAGAACCATACCTGGCTGAAGGAAGAAAACATAAAGCAACATATGGACGCCAGCGTGTTCGGCTCACTCCATCTGGACGGTCCCTTAAGATTTAGGTTTTTGCGTTGCTGAACATCTTTCCCCTTCAATGTGAGACATGTACATAAGAATGTTCTTTTTTTATTGTGATAGAATATGTATAACATGAAATTTACCACTTTAACTATTTTTAAATATATACTCCAGTGTGTTAGAAAGATAATTCAAGGGCCAACATGGAGTCCTTTAAGCTAGGCCCCCATCAAACGGAGACTTAAGTTAATCACATTTCCCGCTCTCCCAGAAAGGGAACCTTTAACCAGTCCGTCAGGGACCTCCAGAGCAGCACCAGTTGGTAATCCTATCTAATAATAGACAAATATGCAAATTGACTGCACCTTCGCTACGCCCAAACCACGCCCACCAAACAATCAGTACGAATATGCAAATTACCCCAACAAAGATGGCGGCTAATTTGCATATCAAGACAGCTTAGAAAGAAGCCAAGAGCTGCAGAAGGGAGCAAAGCTTCAGAGAAGCAAGCAAGCTGGGGGGAGGAGAAGGGAGGAGCGGAGGCGGGGCTGAAGGAGAAGGAAGTTGAGCAGGCGGGGCCGGGGGAGAAGGGGCGGGGCTGGGGGAGAAGGGAGGAGCAGAGGCGGGGCTGGGGGAGAAGGGAGGCGCGGAGGCGAGGCCGGGGGAGAAGGGAGGAGTGGAGGCGGGGCCGGGGGAGAAGGAAGGAGAGCAGGCAGGGCGGGGTAGAGTGCAGCAGGAAACCCTATTGCAGGATTTTTCCTGCAACGGGAACGCTAGTCTTCCTGATAAAGCCCTGCCATTGCTTAGATCAGGGGTGGGGAACGTCTGGCCTGAGGGCTGTTTAAGGCCCGAGAAATCATTTGGTCCCGCCAAGGTGCTAGGGGTGAGTTAATTAAATGTGTGATCCAATATCGCAGGCTAATTTTTAAGCTGATCATTAGGTGTGGCCCGCAAATGAAGTTATAAATATCCAAATGGCCCTTGGCAGAAAAAAGGTACCCCACCCCCAGATTAGACCAACCATGAGCCTTTGAGCAATTACCACTTTTCTCTTTGGGGCAATAACATCTTGGTAAGGTTTCCGTGCAGAGAAAAAACTTGGGCAGCAGAGAGGAAAAGAAGTTGCAGAAATAGAGCACCAGACAGTCCTTGAAAATATTACTTTAAAATTTTTAAAAAATCAACTCATCAATTCCACATGAAAGACTAACCCACTTTTCTTTTAAAAAAAGGCAATCAGAAATGTACACGTCAAATAAAAATCAGAATTTATCAGTAGGCCTACAAAAAAGGGACCATGTGCTTTAGGTAGCTCCAAAGGCTGAACCAGGAGATAGTAAATGGAATTAGGGAGGCGTAGGTTGTGTCTGAAGGTGAAGATCTTTCTGGCGGCAGCAACAACCCAAAAGTCAGTGGAGAGCCCCGAGAAGGGTGCGGGCCCAGTCACTCTTCACGTTCAAGGAGAGGCCACCAGGCAGGCGCATTGCTAGGCATGCAGTGCCCGTATGCAGAGGAGCATGAGGTGAGCTTCCTGCCAATTCCAAAACCACGTGGCTCTGTTTCTCCTGTGCAACCGACAAACACACTGAACCTGAAGACGACAGAGGCTGTGCACATTACAAGGCACACGGCGTCCCAGAGAAGCAGAGAGGCGATGAATGTGCCATTTTCACAGACTGCAGAAACATCCTCTTTGCAAAGTAAGAGTCTGGAATTACTGAATGAAAAACAATCTGAAGAAGTAGGTTAGGAATGTTATCAGTGAGAGAAAAGTGTGAAAAAATGTACTTCTTTTTTCTCCCTCTACTTAGGAGGTAAATAGTATTCCACCTCCAACTTGGATAAGATATTAAAATTATTTTATACCAGAATAAATGGGATCTTTAGCTCTCCCCCTTAAAGAAACAAAAAGGATCCTTTATCAGTTGGTCATACAGACTCTGCTCTGCTAACTCAGGCTGCTCAGGGCCCCGGGTCCAGCGGTTCACGGAGCAAAAGAAGCCCTCTCTCCCGGGCCTGGGACTCCATTAGCTTCTCCTACAGCCCAGGCAGCTGACACGTGGGAAGGAAACAGAAACAGCAGAACTCGGCTCTCTCCCAGGACACACGTTCAGGCTACACGCGGCCCCGGAGGGAACCAGTGCCTCTACAAACCCGAAGAGGAAAGAGGTCCACTGGCTGCCTCCAATCCCAGCAACCCGGGTGCTATTTAAGGGAGCCCCTCTCTGTCCTGTAATCAGGGGGAAGTATCCCACTGCCGGACACTCTGCCCTCAGACAAGAAGGCCAGTGGCCAGGCAGAGGGAAAGCAGCTTCCTGATATAGGATATAGGATATAGGATATAGAAAATGAACAAATCCTCATGACTCTCCCATTTCCCCAGATCTGGCACCTGCAGAATCCATTTTAAATTCCCATAAAAAATGCATCTACAGCACATTCGTATGCAGTATATTTATTACACAGGCCTCTTTTCTAGTCAAGTGTCTGGATCCCCTAGAAGTCTCCCCTTATCCACGCACTCACTGTGGGCCAATCAGGGCCAGGCAAAGGCTCAGACTGCACACGGCAGCCGGGCCACCCTCCTCCCTCTGAGCGCACTCTTAGGAACGGAGCACTGCCCTGTCCAACCAGCAACCCCTCTTTCAGCTGAAGACCCCCGCCCTCCAGTCTTTTGCACACTTTTATCCTTCCTCAAGGCCTGAAATTTAGTTTGTGGCTGATCCTTGTGCCCTCTGGAAAGAAATCTGAGCTTAAAAAAAAAAAAGACCAGAGTACATTAGGCGGTCTACACCACTTACAGGTGCTAAAGGAAGTGTTGGTTTGTGTGGTGTCTGATTTAGAACCCCACTTCTTAATACACATTTTAAGGAAGATTCTCTGAATAGAATTTCTATAAACATATTTTTCACACAATTAATACATAAGATGCTCTATGGTATATGAGGAATACTGAATATCATGATGGGCAAACTCTTAAGAATAAAGAGCTCCATTTTTTAATGGGAAAAGCCAAAATAACTGAATGAAATGTAAATACAATTTTTAAAACAAAGAGACCACGAAAATATCTCTTTAAAGAAATTTTATGTTTGTAAATACCTTTGACATCTCAGAATCCTGATTATTAGACATGTAACTGAGTACTTGGCTGTTCCCCATAAAAATTTCTGAAGCAAATGAAATTTTTCACTATGAGAAAGAGATTATCCTCCAAAAAACCATGTTATTCTATCCAATAGTAGTGCAATTACTTTTACTCCAAACAAATAAAATGTTCTGGAAAATGCTAAACATAAAGTACTCCCTTTGGCATAAATATTCATGGTAATACAGTAAAGGGATCTTCCATTTTTGTTTGGAGATGATAATTATGTTGGTGTGGACCCAAAGGCTTCTTTTTTAAATTAAAGAGATTCACATCCACCATCCACCTAACTATCAAATTGTTTTTAATACAGAGCAGCAGATGTGGGCAAAACAAAACAGATTCATAACACAGGAACGTAGAATGGGTGTGGATTCATTTTTCTATGTTCCTTATAGCTTTATTTCACATTTCTAACATTGAAAGTACAAAACAATAAAGTGCAATGGTTAATATTTCAGGGAAGATGAACCTATAATTCACAGGCACCATGCCTTCCTTCCTGGGATAAACACCGGCAATTTAAACCCACATTAGCACTTAAGAGAAAAAGCACAGCCAAGTATTTGAGCCCAGTTAGCCAAGCAAGGCAGACCATCTTATTCAGGCACTTCCCTTCCCACTGTCCTCAGTCCCCTGAATTAAAGCTGTTGTCCTGTGGAGACGGTGCTACCTGATGAACACAAACTCCGGGTGTTAATTCGACAATTGTTCAGTGATTGGCCCCCTGGGGGACATCACCCTGCAAGGTCCTGGGTAGGTGGCTGGCAGGAAGGCACCAGAGTCACTGCTTCATGATAGAGCGGACAGACCGTCACCCATCACATGCAGAACGAGTGACCGTACGAAGCCAAAGGTTTAGAGAAACGGCACACACTGTGGGTCCGAGTTCAGAAGAAGGAAAAGTCACTTTCTGATCAAGAGTGAATGGGAGAGGATGGGAGGGATGTTCTGGGGACAGAGGATGTCCCCATACCTAAGGAGAAAAAAATGGTTTAGCAGTTCAGAGGTCCAAGTCTGCAGCCCAACTGCGATAGTCTGAATGTGTCCCCCAAAATTCACATACTGAATCCTAACCCCCAACGGTAACAGTATTAGGAGGAGAGGCCTTTGGTGGGGGGTGCTTAGGTCATGAGGGTGGAACCTTCGCGAATGATTAGTGTTCTTATCAAAGAGACCCCACAGAGCTCCCTGATCCTTCCACATGAGGACACAACGAGCAGACACCTGTATGAAGCAGGGAGAAGGCCGTCACCAGAATGTGACCACGCTGGCCCCCTGATCATGGACTTCTCAGCTTCCAAAACGGTGAGACATAAACTCTTGTTGTTTAATAAGTTACTCGGTCTATGGTATTTTGTTACAGCAGCCCCAATGGACTGAAACATCAAGGCTACTACTGCCTACCAGCAGTATCCTATGTAACAAAAGGCTAATATGCAAATCGAACAGGGGAAAGACCGGTCGCTATGACACGCACTGACCACCAGGGGGCAGACGCTCAACGCTGGAGCTGCCCCCTGGTGACCAGTGTGCTCCCACAGGGGGAGCGCCGCTCAGCCAGAAGCCAGACTCACGGCTGGTGAGCACAGTGGCAGTGGCGGGAGCCTCTTCCGCCTCCGTGGCAGCGCTAAAAACATCCCACAAGGGGTCCCGGACTGCGAGAGGGCACAGGGTGGGCTGAGGGACACCCTCCCCCCAGTGCACGAATGTCATGCACCGGGCCTCTAGTAACCTTATAACAGCTCTTAGCCTCGATTTTCTCCTTTGTAAAATGGGAATAAAGTGACTACTCATAAAACAAGGTGGCAGGAGCCTCTCCTGCCTCCACGGCAGCACTAAGAATGTCCGACTGCCAGCTTAGGCCATTAGTCAGACATCCCCTGAGGGCTCCCAGACTGCGAGAGGGCACAGGCCGGGCTGAGGAAACCCCCCCCCCCGCCCCCGCCAGTGCACAAATTTCATGCACTGGGCCTCTAATATGAGATAATCTATGTAACGTTCCTGCTAACAGTACCAAACAAGGACTTGAAACTAAATCTGCTGAGTACATTTTCAAAGTGCTCAAGATAATTCTATTTTTATATCATATCTCAAAAGAGCTTCTTATGTACCCATTCTATGGTTGCTAAAAAAGCAAAACCCACATGGGCCACAAGCCTGGTCACCTCCATCCAGGTTATTTTTTAAGACCTACATGGACTACTTGGCTCTAATTTCAAATTTTGACTAGCATCGTAAGTGTTTTTCCTGCTCAGTCTACATTCTCTGAAATTTCTGTTACTGCTATTTTTAATTTAATTAGAATGATTAACTTTAAAATGGTCTGATTCAAGAATCTAAAAACATTCATGAAAGTTTCAAATGAGGAAATTAAAATCAGAGAAGACTGTTACATCTTCAATAATATTAAAAGGCAATTATAACTTCTAACATTTTGTTTGCTTTTATGCGAGATAATATCTATTACAAATTAAAGAGAAAATTGACATTTTTACAAGAGCACACATTGAAACCTTCTCCATTATGTAATGATTCTGTACAACATTGGACATTGTGTGCTGCAGGTCGCTCTAATGATTGAAAACGAGGGACTCAGAGGAGCTTTTTAGGCAGAGCACCTGAGTGGACTGAAGAAAGCTGGGGCCAAAATGACCTGCTGAGGAGGGATTTGTTCCAGCAACAACATCTGTGTTTCTCAGGAGGAAACCTCTTCAGCCTCGTCTAGTAATTCAATTCTGGTAAGTCTAAGAAACATACACAACTTCCCTAAGTCTTCTTGAAATCCAAAATTTTAAAAAACAAATATGATAAAGAACAAAATAACTGATTTCTCCCCAAAGACTGAAATCAGATACCCTTTAAACATGTAAGTACTGCTAATATACAAATCACACAGCATATATAAAAAAATGAAGGTACCAAGGGTCATATTTCAAAGAAGGTATAAGAATAGTTCATCAACACTTTCATCAATGTACCTAAGCCCTCAAAATAGCAGAGAATGCTCACCTTGACTTCAGCTCCAGAAAATACTATGTCACTATTCATGAATTATCTATCGGGCTTTTTCTAGCTAGAAAATGAAACTTAACAGCACCATGTTTCTATTTTAGTTTTAACAGTGAGAAAACCAAAGCCAAATTCACTTATTAGAATAATCTGTTCATTTCAGAAGCCTGGAAGAATCTTTTCCTGCCTACTTTAAAAACTTGCTCTTTTATAATTAAGTATATTACTTTGTGTAACCTTTAGCTATAAATTTCCTCAAGTCCTTTTGAAAGTAAGCAATAATAAAATCTCAAATAACTCATTCTCTCTTTTGGAGAACAAAATGACACTGCTTATAAAGAAATGTGCTGATTTAGTCCCAAAATAAAGAAAGCTTAAAAGACATAGAATTAAATGTTAAACCTGCCAATGCACCATAATTAATTATAAGTTCTTAACAATTTTTATAAAGCGTACTAGAGGTCTGGTGCATGAAAATTCACACACTGGACGGGGGGGGGGGGGGGGGGGGCGGTCCCTCAGCCCGACCTGGCCCCTCTCACAGTCCAGGAGCCCTCTGGGGCGGGAGGCGACCCAGCGATCAGGGGAAGGCGACACCCCCATCACACCTCTGCTGCTGCCACTGCCAGCAGTGCAAGCCTCGGCCGGCCCTGGTTACCTGAGCCTTCCGAGGCTTGCCTGCGCCTCAGGCTGGCCCTGGGCATCTGGGAAGCCAACATCCAAGGCTTGCCTGCGCCTCGGGCCAGCCCTGGGCGGCTGGGGGGCTGAGGGGACTGGGGGACTCCGGATGCAAGCATGCAGAGCAGCCGGACCCACCTGGGGGCGGGCTAGGCCGTGGTGTGCGCCTGCTGCCCCTATGGGTGCCACCATCTTTGTGAGGATGTGATGGTCAATTAGTATATTCCCTTTATCAGATAGGATGATCATTAGCTAACAGCCATTAAATGAGAGTTAACAGGGATGAGGACAAGGTGTTTACGCCTGTGTGGTCCTACAGGAAACAGGTGATATGGCCAATACAAGGCTCGCTCACACCCCAAATATCAACCTCACACATTCTATTCATCAAACACCCACTGAGTTTGAGAATATATTGTGGTAAAATGTAAACATCCCCCCCAAAAAAAAACATTTTATGACTGCCAGTCATTTGTAATATAGCATGAATGACTTTAATGAGATAATCACATTGCTTTTCCCCAAATACTTAGTTGAGATTTTAGGAACAAAATTTTGTTTCGAGTAGATCTAGAAAGGGGCAATTATTATCAGGGTATTGAATATTTAAAGGCCTAGAGGGGGAAAATATGAGATATTATGACAATGCACCAAAATAGAGGTTAGAAATGTACTTGGTAAAATTAAGACTTTTCAATGGGTGGAAAAAAGACTGAAAAGAAAAACGTTGAAATTTTTCTTAGAGTGATATGAATTTTTCTTTGGATGATTTCCTCCCCCCCTTTTTTTTCTCTTCACCAATAACATTACTTTACTTCTATAGTCAGGTAAACATAAACTTGAACAAAAAGGCAATATAGATTATTTAAGCCTTAAATTGTTTTTGGTCTAAGGCAGAGCACAAGAGAGACACCTAAAGACAAACAGAAAGATCAGTGTTAATTATAATTTAACCCAATGTTTGGAATAGTAAACACAAATGCATGTCTTATTTAAACAAAATTTAAATGGAGAGCCATTTGCCAATATACCCACATATATAAAACCTCTTTGGGGTCCTTCAGTAATTTTTAAGTTCAAACTGAAACCAAATAATTTTGAAAATCATTAAAGATTTGGCAATGTAGTGGGATACAAAATTAACACCCAGAAATCTGGCATTTTTATACACCAATAATGAACTCACAGAAAGAGAAACTAAAAAAAAAATCCCATTTACCATTGCAACAAAAAAGATTAAGATACCTAAGAATAAATTTAACCAAGGAGGTAAAGGACCTGTACTCAGAAAACTATAGGACGCTGAAAAAAGAGATAGAGGAAGACATAAACAAATGGAAGAATATACCATGTTCATGGATTGGTAGAATCAACATCATTAAAATGACCATACAACCCAAAGCAATCTATAGATTCAATGCAATCCCCATTAAAATACCAACAGCATATTTCAAAGACCTAAAACAAACTCTCCAAAAATTCATCTGGAATAAAAAAGACCCCGAATAGCTGCAGCAATCCTGGAGAAAGAAGAACAAAGTTGAAGGGATCACAATACCAGATATCAAGCGATACCACAAAGCCACTGTTCTCAAAACTGCCTGGTATTGGCACAAGAACAGACATATAGACTATTGGAATTGAACAGAGAACCAGAAATCAACCCAAGCCATTATGCTCAATTAATATTTGACAAAGGAGACAAGACCATACAATGGAGTCAAGACAGTCTCTTCAATAACTGGTGTTGGGAAAATTGGATAGATACATGCAAAAAAAAATGAATCTAGACCACCAACTTATACCGTACACAAAAATAAACTCAAAATGGATAAAGAACTTAAACGTAAGACAGGAAACCTAAAAATCTTAGAAGAAGCTATAGGCAGCAAATAGCAGACATTTGCCATAGCAATATCTTTACCGATACAGCTCCTAGGGCAATGGAAACTAAGGAGAAAATAAACAAATGGGACTACATCAAAATAAAAACCTCTGCACAGCAAAAGAAACCATCAACAAAACAACAAGAAAGCCCACTGTATGGGAGAACATATTTGCCAATGTTATCACCGATAAGAGTTTAATCTCCAAAATTTATAGGGAACTCATACAACTTAACAAAAGGAAGATAAACAATCCAATCAAAAAATGGGCAAAAGACCTAAATAGATACTTGTCGAAAGAGGACATACAGAAGGCCAAGAGACATGAAAACATGCTCAAAGTCACTAATCATCCGAGAGATGCAAATCAAAACGACAATGTGGTACCACCTCACACCTGTCAGAATGGCTGTCATCAACAAATCAACAAATGACAAGTGCTGGCGAGGTTGTGGAGAAAAAGGAACCCTCTTGCACTGCTGATTGGATTGCAGACTGGTGCAGCTACTGTGGAGTTTCCTCAAAAAATTAAAAATGAAACTCCCATTTGACCCAGTGATCCCACTTCTAGGAATATATCCCAAGAAATCAGAAACACTAATCTGAAAGGATATATGAATCCCTATGTTCATAGCAGCACAATTTACAATAGCTAAGATTTGGAAACAGCCTAAGTGCCCATCAGCAGATGACTGGATTAAAAAATGCTGGTACATCTACACAGTGGAATACTATGCCGCTATAAAAAAGAAGGAACTTTTATGGATGGAACTGGAGAGCATTACGCTTAGGGAAATAAGCCAGTCGGAGAAAGACACATATCACATGACCTCACTCATTTGTGGAATGTAATGAACAACATAAACTGATGAACAAAAATAGAGCCAGAGTTATCGATGCAGAGAACATACCATCCAACCTAAGAGGGAAGGCAGGGGAGGGAGGAGGTAAGAGATCAACCAAAGGACCTGTATGCATGTATATGGGCATAACCAACGGACACAGACAGTAGTGGGGTGAGGCATGTGCTGGGGAGTGGGAGCGGCTGGAAAGAGTTCAATAGGGGGAAAGGAGACTTATGCAATATTTTAAACAATAAAGAATTTTTTTTAAAGTTTCTGAATTCAGTAATTTTGAGGTCCTATTTAGGTTGATTATATCTACCAATATTTACTGTAATAGAGATTAAAACCAAATATTAATTCATTTAAAATCATAATCTAGTACAAGTTGACATAATATATTTTTATGGAAAATAATTATATTTTCTGAAACAAAAATGTGAGTGAGGAGAGTGGCACTGTTTTACATTTTCACAAATCTCTGTAATATTGCTGGCTTAATAGAAGGCAGCTGGATTCTCATTTATGTTTTCTATTTCAATCTGCTGAATAATCGATGTCAAGTAGCTCTGGGAAAGTCCACTGTATACTAGTGAGGGAATGAGGTTTTAAAAGGCAAATAATGTCTTCATAAGATTACTGTGGAAGTTTCTACTTTACAAAGTCCTGCAAGGACCCTGGGGACCCCACTTTGACTTCTGCTGCTTTAGAGTACAAATAGTGACAGTGCCAAGCTGTAGGAACGTGCACCTTGACTATTTTACATAATGACAAATGGCTCTCCAAAGAGGCTAAAAAATGGGAATTACCCTCCCGCAGCAGTGTAATGAGAATTCCCTGAAATCCGTATGTTGTCAACCCTTGATATTGCGGGTCATTTACTTCTCTGCCATGCTGTTATGTGTGAAATGCTCTCTCACTGAACTTCTATTGGGCATTCTCCATCTTTTCAAGTTCATTCACCATGGTTTCTCCTATATGAATTACCTATTCATATCACTTGCCCATTTTCTACTGAGGTGTCTTTTTTTAAGAGATTAAACTTATTGAGCTTAATTTCTTGGTGGCAGCATGCTTTGTAAATTAATATCTCACTGACTGTCTATATTTATTCCTTAACTACGCACTATAAGAGAATATAATACAGTATTAAACCATCAACATTGGAGCCATATAGCCTGGAAGTGAATTCTAGTTTACCATTTAGAAGCTGTGTGATACAAAGCAACTTAATCTCTCAATGCCACTGAACTGAAGTGAAAATAGTAATAGTACTAACATTACTTGGCTGTAATGAGAATTAAATAAAACACATAAAACTCTTAACATTGCGCTTGATTCATAGGATGTGCTCAGTAAATATTAATTATCATCACTTTCATATTCATTTCAGAGATTTTTTAATCGTAAACTCGCAAAAGTTTCTAGATATCATTTAAAATACCACAGTGCTGAGTAAAAATATTCTAGAAATTCAGAATTTCCTAAATTTTTCTTGTTATTTTCAAGTCCTTCATATATATATAACTATAAAAAAATTAGATCAAAAGTATAGTAACAGTACAAATTATTTACTGAAATATTCGTGGATGTAATTAAATAGTAATTACTTCTCAGGTTAAAAGCAACCAAACATCCTATCTAATAAAGAGGTAATATGCAAATTGACCATCATTCCAACACACAAGATGGCCGCCCCCATGTGGACACAAAATGACCGGCAGGGGAGGGCAGTTGTGGGTGATCAGACCAGCAGGGGAGGGCAGTTGGGAGAGACCAGGCCTGCAAGGGAGGGCAGTTGGGGATGACCAGGCCTGCAGGGGAGGGCAGTTGGGGGGACCAGGCCTGCAGGGGAGGGCAGTTGGGGGCAACCAGGCCTGCAGGGAAGGGCAGTTGGGGGTGACCAGGCCTGCAGGGGAGGGCAGTTGGGGGTGACCAGGCCAGCAGGGAAGAGCAGTTAGGGGCGACCAGGCCAGCAGGGGAGGACAGTTGGGGGTGACCAGGCCTGCAGGGGAGGGCAGTTGGGGGTGACCAGGCCAGCAGGGAAGAGCAGTTAGGGGCAACCAGGCCAGCAGGGGAGGGCAGTTGGGGGTGACCAGGCTTGCAGGGGAGGGCAGGTTGGGGCGACCAGGCCAGCAGGGGAGGGCAGTTAGGGGCAATTGGGCCAGCAGAGGAGCAGTTAGGCATTGGTCAGGCTGGCAGAGGAGTGGTTAGGGGGTGATCAGGCTGGCAGGCAAAGCGGTTAAGGGCAATCAGGCAGGCAGGCCAACGGTGGGGAGCCAGCAGTCCTGGATTGTGAGAGGGATCCCAGATTGGAGAGTGTGCAGGCTGTGCTGAGGGACACATACCCCCCCGCCCCCCGTGCACGAATTTCATGCACTGGACCTCTAGTGAATACAATAACAATGAAACTAGTGCTTTTGGAAAAACTGTTGCTTAGTCAACATGAGCTTTAAATGTTCTTAGCAAGGTAATACTCCCAGCCAAATAAGTAGAAAACTTAGATATATCTCTACCTTATTTATGAAGAAAAAAAGAGCCAGAGGGTGCAGTGGTATTGAATACTTTTATTTTTCTACACAGATCATAGGAAAGGCTGACAACATCTTAATCCTCAACTTCCACCTCCCCTCCCTCCTCAGACCAGTAGTGAAAAGTCCTTCAACATAAGAGAGAAAGATAATTAACTCTTTCCAGGTAAGCTAACCCATTTTACTAAAAAGCAATCTCCCTGTTTACAGCTCATCACAGTAATAATCTTTAGAAAATGAAAATTTGTAATTGATCAACCTTGGCTAAACTAAAAGAATCCCAATGGCAATAAATTATAACATCTATTTTCCACCAGAGAAAATGAAAAACCAGTTTCTAAAATGTCATTAACGCAAATGTTTTTAAAACGATGCGACGGTTTAAATTGTAAATTATAATTATCTTCTTTCTAATATAAAGAACTTTTGAATGCCACATCCTTCCTATTGCTGCTCTTTATTTTATTGGGCCCATAAAATCACTAAAGACCTTTTTGTCCCATGAACTGTGATAGGTTCTGGAGAAATAGGATCAATTAGACAGTTTCTGCTTTCAAGAATTGTTGATGCTACAACCGAAACAGAGTAGCAGCAATAGCAGTAACGCTTAGCAAGCACCTAGTCTGTGTTGCCAGGACAGTGCTAGATACTTGTACGATAGCAGCAGATGGAGACTGGGAACCCTAAAATTGAGAAATCATAAGTAATAGTTACTGGTCATCACAGGTTCCAGGGTACAGCCAGGGGAAAAGGCAGCTAAATTGGAATAAAGACAAAGGTATTTACTAGTAGAAGTGGGAATTCAGAGGCCAGGTGCTGGATGGACGGATGTTCACGTCACCAAGAATGATGCCAGGAGTAATGATGAAGAAAGAAAAAGTGAGCCATGAATATAAAGGGGTGGTCAGAAAGGTAAGGGGGTACAATAGCCAAGGCTTCAAAGGAACTGGCAATTTTGAGAGAGGAGAAATGGTATAAAAACAGCAAGTGGGCCGAAACCGGTTTGGCTCAGTGGATAGAGCGTCGGCCTGCGGACTCAAGGGTCCCAGGTTCGATTCCGGTCAAGGGCATGTACCTTGGTTGCGGGCACATCCCCAGTAGGGGGTGTGCAAGAGGCAACTGATCGATGTTTCTCTCTCATCGATGTTTCTAACTCTCTATCCCTCTCTCTTCCTCTCTGTAAAAAATCAATAAAATATATTTTTTTTAAAAAAACAGCAAGTGGAGCAACAAAGGTACATTTGCTCTGTTTCTCAGGCCTTGCGGTACTTGGAAAATGAGGAAGACCAGCCAATACTTGGGAGGTTATGGAGCACTGCCTTCAGGGGCAATCAGGTTTCGGTTGGAGCAAGAAGAGTAAAGAAACATCCAGAGATCTTCAGGATGTAGAGGTTTGTTTGTTTGTATGTTTTTAAATATATTTTTATTGTTTTTCAGAGAGGAAGGGACAGGGAGAGAGAGAAACATTAATGATGAGAGAGAATCTTGATCAGCTGCCTCCTGCACACCCCCTACTGGGGATTGAGCCCGCAACCCGGGCATGTACCCTTGACCGGAATCGAACCCGGGACCCTTCAGTCCGCAGGCCAACACTCTATCCACTGAGCCAAACCAGCTAAGGCAGGATACAGAAGTTTCAAACACGACAGAGCATGGTCCAGGTGATACAGAAGAAAGGATGGGGCTGGCAGTGGTAAGAGGGGGTGAGGAAATAAGTCAGATCAGAGTAGACACAGAGCCACATGGAGCTAAGAGTCTGGTATTAAAAGATAACTTCGGGCCCTAACCAGTTTGGCTCGGTGGATAGAGCGTCGGCCTGCAGACTGAAGGGTCCCAGGTTCGATTCCGGTCAAGGGCATGTACCTTGGTTGCGGGCACATACCCAGTGGAGAGTGTGCAGGAGGCAGCTGATCGATGTTTCTCTCTCATCGATGTTTCTAACTCTCTATCCCTCTCCCTTCCTCTCTGTAAAAAATCAATAAAATATATTTCAAAAAAAAAAGATAACTTCGGATAATATTTGATTTCAGAGGCCATGCTCATTCACCTAATGCTGCTCCAAAAATATCCTTAATGCAAAATGACAAATGTTATAGTCCACGTATGTGACAAAGAACCCAGAAAGCTCAAGAGTGGAGACAGAGTGCTGCCAGAAGGCCACAGCATGCAAATGATGATGCTTTTCCTGATGACGCTGCCCCTAAAAGCTTAAAAATGCTTTCTAAGGTCACATTTGCCCTCAGTGGAGCAGTTTTGAAATGAAAGTGACAAGTAAAAGGAGAAAGCACTTTTAAAAGTGTTTTGAAATGATCTTTCCAAAGTACATCTATCTTTCCCAAGACACAACTGCCATAAAGTCTGGCATCCCTCAATGTTTAATTTTACAGGAGGCCAGGGAGATCCTAATGGAGACCGCCCCTCGCTGGGTGACTAGTTCACTGAGTTATATGTAGGGGCTTACTCCTGTGTTCTGTACCCCACCCCTCTCCTGTGTTTATTTCATCACCATGTGGTACAGGGCCAAGCGTATAAACAGGTGCTCAGTAAATATTTAGTGCATGGGTGAATGAATCAGACAGTGTAGTCTAATGGCAACATTTATAAGAAGACCCCTGTTCAGCCAAATAATTGCTTAACCACAGCCAACCCTCATTCAGCACCGAGTACTCCTTTCACATATGTATCCCTAGTCATAGAGGGAAGTGACCATAAGGAAAAGTGGCAAAACTTTGGGCATAGTATTATCATCTTAATGCATAAACCAGCACTATCACAATGCATTTCTCCTCCTAAATGACAAACCATTCAAGTGGAAAGGGTACGTGAGAGGGCAGCATCCAATTGGATCCAAGAAGTGTTCCCCAGAGGCACATGCACACCAGTGGCTGGCCTACACCCATCCTGGGTAAGCGTCTCACCTTTCTTCCCGCCCCTCTGCCCAGGAATCCTGCTTGGTTAACTGACAAGTAACTCCGGTCAGCAAAACCCTGGTCCTCCTCTGAGGCCACAGCAAATCCCAACTCCTCTGTTTCTACTACTCTGCCCTGCACCTCACACGCGTGTTACCTTCTACTCTGCTCTTGATAGCTACAATGCACGAGACAGGTGAGAGTTACGGCAGAAAAAAATCTAGGTTAACAAAAGATAAAAAACATTAAGCAACATTAAATTATCTGGAAAGTGGATGTGATGACTGTCTGAAAGTGAGCATCTTGAGGTGTCTGCCGGCATCTAATAGGAGAGCCTGATAAAGGTGGAGTCACAGCGAGATGAGGGAGAATGGAAAATGTCTGGCTTGCTTTCACTACAAAAGTATTTCATATAAAGTACTTGCTTCTGGGAAAAGTGGAAAATAAAATATACTATTTTGAAAACATTCTAATATGGAAATACTCAAGGAAAATATGCTTATTTGCCATCATTGTATCTTCTTCGCTGAGATGCCTGTTAAAATCTTTAGCCTATTTTTAATCAGTTGGTTTCTTATTGTTGATTTTTAAAAGTTCTTTGTTTATTGTGGATAGCAGTCCTTTATCATGTGTGTCTTTTGCAAATATTTTCTAGTATCTGGTTTGTCTTCTCATTCTCTTGACACTGTTTTCTGCAGAGCACAAGTTTTCCATTTTAATGAAGTCCAGCTTATCAAGTATGTATTTCTTTAATCATGCCTACAGTGCTGTAGGTTTACTCCTAGGTTGTCTTCTAGGAAAGCATAAAATATTTCCACAGGGATTCTGTTTTTTGCCTTTATTTTTATTTATTTCAGAGAAACAGAAAGCAAGAAAATCCTAATCAGTTATATTATTCCTTCCCAGCATAACATCCTAATAATGATATCCACTGTTGTTCAGGGAGAGGGTTACTCTAGTAGGCAAGTGATATATTTTTTTTATTGCTCTTATTAGTATTTACCTAAAATATTAGGTAACTCACATAACATAGGTGTGTAAATGATAAAACCAACCATCTCTACACATCTGGAACTGAGTTAAGTACTAATTTCCGTAAAGAAGGGAATCCAAACAGTTAGTTCTGACCCATATACACTGAGGGAGCCCTCCCACCACCTCCTCCCCACAGTGAGGGGAAGTTTAGCCCCACTGTACACAAACCTGACTGCGGAGACGGCCCTGATGTCAGAACCGAGCTGGCGCCTGACACTAAGCACACAGCCAGGCCAGGCAGCGCCGGAGTTGTAACCATCCCACCAGCCTGCGACATCCTGCTCGGAACCTGACTGGTCACAGGCTTTGAAACAGAGGTCAGAATTCATCAAAACCAGCAACCACCACGATCAGCCTGAACCCTATTGCTGTCAAGAGGCCGGACGAGAAACAGCAGCAGTCCAGTCACAAATTTAGCGCTGCTTTATTAGTAAGAGGGACAATTTGGTCACTTGTTAGGTAGAACCGTCTGGAACAACCAGTCTTAACACCAAGAAAGGAGTTCAAACTCCCTCCACTTTAAAGCAAAACAGAAGACTACCTTTCTACCACTATCCCCAAGCAAACGATCTATAACCGAGTAGCATGGATCTTAAAACATTGATGTTTGGAATGAGGCCGATTTAACTATATTAACACACAAATCCATACATATAGGCAAACTACAACAGAAATGTGTCATTTTGCTTCATCTAACGTTTACGTTGGCCAAACAGCCACCTCCATACCAACATCACTCATGCAGTCTTATGGGGAAATATTTTTTCTATTTCCCTTCAGCCTGAGACAAAGCATTATCTGAATTGCCCTGAGGGATTCTCTAAAAGTAGACAGGACCCCATCACAGGATGTCCGTGTGCCTTTGAAAAGTTCCCCCATTTTCACAATGGACTCTGTGCATCATTACTTCATGGGACCACCCGTGAGAGAAAGAGAAGGGGACCCCAATCTCTGGCTCTACCCTCTGCCACCACCTACAGAATATGAGCAAGTGTCAAACACCAAGAGCCTTCAGATGTCAAGACACGTACGTCAGAGACACATAGGGTAGAAGTAGCTTTCAAAATGTGATTTTAACAACACAAAGTAAGTAAAAGATAGGAGGGAGTCTACCAGGAAAAAGAAGACGTCAGGAGCAGTAAGAGCTTGGTGGAGAGTCTACATGTGATGATTACTGCAGCTCTTCACGCAGGGGCCTCAGGAACACACCCCAAAATATGAGGTACTGTGGGAAAATAAAAGACCGAATGCACTTTATTTAATTACTAGAGGCCTGGCGCATGAAATTCGTCCACGGGTATGGTCCCTAGTCCTGGCCTGCGATCAGGGCCATCTTCCCCAGCTGCCAGGCAGCCAGCCCTGCCCCCCCGCCACCACCCACCCCCGGTTCCATGTTCGCCATCTTGTACCCCAGGTGGGCCCGGCCCGGCCCAGGAGATACTAGTACTTCAAGCCCGTGTAGGAGGCTGTGATCCGGAGGTGCTCTTTTGTGGAATTTCTTTCAGGTAAGGGAGGGGGAGTAGGCCCAATGCCCAAGAGAGTTCCAGGGGGCGGTGGCACTACCAGGGTCATTCTGGTCACACCTGAACGTTCACTGCGTTTATTCGCTGGAGGATTCTACTTGCAGGGTCCTGGGGCGCGACAACCCATCCCACAAAAAGGTCCCGTTAGGTTTCAGGTCGCATCACCACTGAGGAGGGTAAGATCAGGTGCTTTAAGCAGAGAACACGGAATTCTGAACAGGGTTAGAATTCAGCAGCATCAGGAGACAGGTTTCTCTACAACCCACTTAACCAGCGCCTGCGACCTTGCTGATGGCTTCTCCCTCTCCCTCAGGGAGAGGTGGGGGAGTGAGGAGCAACTGTCTGCAGCTGTGGGCAGGCCTGTGCCTTAGCTGCAAGAAAAAAAAATGGCACCTGGCCTGGGGGAGGGACCAATAAATTGGCCGTTCACACCTGCTCCCCGGCCCCATCCCGCCATCACCCCGCCTTCGCCATCCAGCGATCAGAACCTGCCGGCTGGGGGAAGGAACCGAGAGGTTGGTCTGCAGGCCCTGATCGGGCAACTCCTGCGTAGAGTGTCTGCCCCCTGGTGGTCAGTGCACATCATAGCAACCAGTCGTTCTGCCGGATGGTAGATTTGAATATTACCCTTTTATTATATAGGATCCTAGACACACAAAAAGGACTATGCCCTGTCCGAGTGGCTCAGCTGATTGGAGCCTCATCCCTTACACCAAAAGGTCCCGGGTTAGGTTCCTGGGGGGGCTCCTGCAGGAGGAAAGGGACCAATGTTTTCTCTCTCTCTCTTTCTCTCTCACTCCCACCCAACCTTCCTCTCTCTAAAAATCAATTTAAAAAATTAATTTTATAAAGGACTAAAGATTATGAATTACATGGTATCCGAGCATGTTAAAATTCATATTTCCTTAAATTAATTTTAATGATCATTTTCAAAGCAAAGTTTGCTTGGAATACTAAAAGAATTATTTTATTTTTATTTTTTCTATTTATTTTTGTTGTTAATCCTCATCCAAGGATATTTTTCTGTTGATTTTTAGAGAGAGTGGAAGGGAGGAGGAGAGACACAGAGAGAGAAACGTTGATGTTGGAGAGACACATTGATTGGCTGCCTCCTACACACACCCACCAGGGCCAGAGATCAAGCCTACAACCGATGTACATGCTCATAACCTGAATCAAACCCATGATCCTTCAGTCCAAGGGCCAATGCTCTATCCATTGAGCCAAATCAGCTAGGGCTAAAAGAATTATTTTAAAGTAACCAAAGAGAATCATTAAAATGGAAAACATTGAGACTATTAATCTTTAAATAAAGGGGTTTAATAATCATATAAAGTTTTAAAACTTCCTAGTAAGAATGTTTTTAAAGCCCAGTAACTCAAATGCCATTGTGAGATTACTATTTTAATGTACTAGAGGCCCAGTGCATGAATTCGTGCACGGGTAGGGTCCCTCGGGGTGGCCTGGAGAGATTGCGCCCCAGCTCACGCCCCCAGCCTCGCAGACCCGTAGCCCCACCTGGCACCCCGCCTTGGCCTGATGCCACCCCCTCACCTGCTCCACCATTCCACCTGCAGGGTGATCGATCAGGGCTGGGCCCCCCGCCTGGGTCACTCAGTGCCTGGGAGCCAGGTGGCGGGCCCTCCCCCACACCACCGCTGCCGCTGGTCACTGTCTGTAAGACGATCAATCAGGACCCGGCTCCCCGCCTGGCTCCCTCAGCATCTGGGAGATGTGCGGTGGCCTCACCCCCTGCCGGTCACCGTCTGCTCACACTTGCCTTGGCCTGGCACTGCCCGCTCACCTGCTCCACCATCCCGCTGCATCACCAACGCCTGCCATGTTCCGCACCGCCCCCTGGTGGTCAGCACATGTCATAGTGAGTAGTCGAACTCCCAGTCTCCTGGTCAAATTCCCGGTCAAACAACCGCCCGAGGGGACAATTTTCGTATTAGGCTTTTATTATATAGGATAATAGCCTAGTATAAGAATAACCTCTTTAAACAGTACATACTACCTTCATCATTTCTTTTTCCAACAGAGACAAAAAAATGAATTGCAATATTTTTATGGTAATCAGAAGGACATTAATTCAATATTTATGGGGTTAACATACCAAAATACAATCCATATCAAAATACAGATTTGGCTTATTCATCTTAATGCGTAAATTCAAGATAAGATTTGCTGATTGCATATTTTCCAAATTTATTAAATACCATAATAAAATGTGAAGCAAAACTGCTCAAAACCAGTTAAACTGAGTCTTGATCTGCTAAAATGATTAACAACAGCATGTTAAAGATAATCCCACATCTGAGCACGTGATAGCTCTGTGATTTCAGGGCACAAAGCCCTCTATCCATCAAACTAAATGGAAGGGTTAGAGAGGTTAATAGAGACAGAGTATCCGTAATAGACTCTGCATTTCATTCCCTACTCAATATACTCCAATGGCCATTGAGCTACTTGTAATGTTCTTATGAATCAATGCTGCCTTCACACTCAAGATAGAGGATAGAAGCCACTGTGTGAGGCAATAAAGCTTACCTTTGAAATCCCCCTCAAGCAAATCTACGTGAGGCTTCATAAACAATTAAAGTGCAGGCACGACTTTAATTAGAAACTCAAATGGCACTGCTAACCGCCTAAATAAAACAGGAACACGCACAACAGCCGCTGCAAAGAGCAGTGCCAATCCCCCGCCTCTGTTTACCAACGGGGTTTTTCTCTCCTCAGCGGCACAACTCGGGCTTTATGAGCTCTGGGCTAGCAGTGGCAGTCAATAATTCAAAGTCACAGAAATAAATTCCAAATATGAACTTACATTCTATTATGGGTTGTACTCGCAGCAGTCAAAAATGTCACAGACTGAAAAACCAAGGTCTCTCATTTGCTAGGCTGGCACCCATTCTATCCTAATTCTCATTAAAGAAAAAACCTCATACTGCAAACTGCTGATAAATCAGGGTCAACTGATTCTATTTACGGCTGAATTAAGGGTGATCCTGGGACTACACAGCTTTCCAGTTCATCCCTGACAGAAGGAAATTAGTAGAAGGGTCAGAAGGACAGAGCTAGTCAGATAAGTCACAGCCCACGTCCGAATGTGGGTTCAGGATGACTTGTGTTGAAGAGCAACACGCAGGAGCCTCGAGCACAAAGTTCCTTTTGTTCCGCTTCCTTCACTTGTCTGCCTTGAGTTCACATTTCCCTGGTGCTGTGTACCTTGTTCTTTTACGTGACAGAGCGTGACTGTACCCTCTTCCCACTGATACTTTTCCTCTCCTTAAGGTCATGTAACCCTGACTGTTCTGGTCCGTCCCCTGTACAGACAGCGTAAGGGGCTTAGGTCAGAAAAACTCAGGCTGAACATTTTGCTCCATCTCTTACGATGACAAGATCTTGGGAAAGTTCCTTTTCCTCTCCATATGTCCACTTCTTCACTTAAAGGGAGGTAATAAAAGCTCCACGTGACTGTTAAGAGAAATGAGTGAGATGGCATATGTGACAGTTCAGGCATCCCCGTTCCTTCCCTTCCCCCTAGTTTAAATGCATCCTATATTCCTGGTCCCTCTTCCTACAGGTCCCTCCTTCTGAGATGTGGATAACCTTGCTCCCTTCAAATAATAATGCAATAGAAAGTATAATCGACTGAAAGAACAATTAACTAGGAAACAATGCAGAAGCCCACTGACAGGAGGCTGAATAAGTAAGGAGGGGTCTGTTCTATACAGTGGAATATCATATAGCAGTGGAAATAAATGCATTATATAGGCACATGCAATTAACACAGATGCATCTTAAAAATGTAATGTTGAGTAAAAAATCCCACCGGACTATATTCAGCAATAACACCCTTTTATAAGGCTCAGAAGGAGGAAGAAATAAATGATGTGTAAGCATAGATAACACTAAGCACTGAAACAGCTCCGATGCCCTGATTCAAGGTCAACATTTCCACATAAATTCATTCATGTTTGGATACACACCTGAATTGGAATGTATACTGTTACATACATGGACACACCAAACACAAACAATCCACTTCTGTTCTAAGCTGTTGATTTTTTTTAAACTAAATAAAGCCAACAACATATGCTACCCTTCATTTATCTACCTTGAATTCAAGTCACGATGATGGCTATGGATGGAAATTTTGTTTTTTATCATAAAAGTTCTCCACGCACCATGGCAACCACAGCTGTCGAGGTCAGCAGCATTTAGTTCTCTCGTGTTGAAGCCTCAGCTCAAGATCCCATCTGTGCTGACTCGGGGCTGAAGGGAATAAATCTCCTCCCGCCTGGAAACTGCAACATATGCTGCGGTAATTAAAGGTGTCCGGAGCCAGTGCCGCAGGCCCAGGCGTGCCGAAGCCCGTGGCCTCTGAGCACTCCCGGGACTTCACCAGGGGCACCCACCTGCCAGACAAAGAAGCTCCTGAAGACACGGCGCTCAAGCCTCCGTGTCCAGAGCAGCAGAAGCAGTCCCGTGTCCTACGTGTGTTATTTCTACACCTTACAGCAGGCGCCGGCTCCTGTTCGAATGCAGAGCGGCAGGCAGCTCTGCAAATCCAGGAGCCAGACAAGGCAACAAAAAGGCAGCAGTTAGATGCCCCTGCACGCGCTTCCTTTTTATTCCCTTTACTTACCCGGACCTGTGCTGTCCAATATAACCACCTCTGGCTCTTCAGATTTAAACTAACATGCAGGGACATTTACCAGTAGAATTAACTGCAGCAGTCACACTAACCACATTTCAAGTGCTCAACAGCAGCACAGGGTTGGTGGCTGGTTACCATATAGGACAGAGCAAATAGGTAATATTTCCATCATTACATGAGGCACTTTTGGACAATCCTGATCTGGACACCAACCCACTTCTGAAGCAGAACCCAAACCTCCAGCAGGGTGCGGGACATAAAATACGTCACCCAGCACGTTTGGTCTAAAACTGTCCCCAGGCTGGCCGAAACCAGTTTGGCTCAGTGAATAGAGTGTCAGCCTGCGGACTGAGGGGTCCCGGGTTCGATTCCGGTCAAGGGCATGCGCCTTGGTTGCGGGCACATCCCCGGTGGGGAGTGTGCAGGAGGCAGCTGATCGATGTTTCTCTCTCATCGATGTTTCTGACTCTCTATCGCTCTCTCTTCCTCTCTGTAAAAAATCAATAAAATATATTTTTTAAAAAATAAAAAAAATAAAAATAAAAAATAAATAAATAAATAAATAAAACTGTCCCCAGGCTGGGATGGCTGAGGCTTCGCTCCAGCAGCAGCGGTTTCTTTATTCGCCCATTTCCTTGTTTAGTGTGGCCCAGGGATTAAAAGAATGGACTCGAGTTAGATGATTTGAGTCTGACTCTAAACTGTGACAATGTGAGTTAATTCCTCAACCTGTCTCATTATTCCATATGTAAAAGTGGGGATAATAATAGTAACAACTTCATAGGTTTGTTTAAAAATTAAATAATACAATACTTGTGAAGCTAATTAGTATCCTGCTTGGCACATATTAAGAGCTTTGTAATTATTACCTAGTAATCATTATTATCCCTGCAAAAAGCAAGGTAAAGGAAAGAATGATGATGAATTTTATCCATTAAAATCTATTTAGAACTCTGGTAAAGAGTCCCTCTGAGAGAAAATAAAAATACATAATCTTTTCAATGTTCTGCACTGTATATTTATAATGTAATAATTCTCCTTCTCTCCTTTAGAAAGCCTGTCCTTGCCTGTTCACTACTCTCACAATCTCTCTTCCGCACAGTGTGCACAGTGCTGTGTGTCAAGAATCTTCACATCAAGCCCACGTGGTGGGTAACTCAATGTACTGATCCATTTTCAGATGAGAAAACTGAGGCCTGAGTGGTTAAGAACCTCCTGTCAGTGGCAGGGACTGACTGGAATGCTGGCGGCGTGGATACAGAGTGCCCTCTCACAGACATGTGCAATGAATGAAGTCTCTATATGCTGCCATCTCCCTCCCAAAACAAATACTCCCACGCCACTTGTTAGGTAACAGTATCAGAGAGTTTATGCAATGGGTGTGGCAATGTCAGGGCAGGGGAAGTCTCCTGGGATGTGGGTGTGACTTGACTGTCTGTCTTCTGGAGCCCCCGGCTCATGTGGATGGGAATCAAGCTCTGCTTCTCAGAAGGGTTGGCATTGACCCCTGGGAAGTGTGGGTGGAAGTTGTGAGGATGGTCTGGTTTTCACAATGCTTGGGAGTGTACCATAGACATTCACTCTGAAGGAGACAAGGGTGTTTACTACACTATGTGTCACAACACCACACAGCTTTCCAATGTCCAACTAGGACATTTAGGTCTAGAAGCAAATCCCTTTTACATATAAACAAAAGTAATCTTTATATTCTTTTATTATATTTAATGTATGTTGAATTTTCTAGGATTGCAACTACTAAGTAAGTCAATGGAAATGGTACTATTTTTCTCCAAAATTTTACCAATTGTTGTTCATCATTTCAGATAATTACCAACACAACACTCCTCTGTCAGTCTCCATTAGAGCTGCACATTTACAGTAATTCTTCACATGAATTCTAGTAGTGCCGAACCATGTATATAGGTAACAAACACTCTTTTATGATAGCTTTCCATTTTTTCTTCTTTGTATTATCACTAGAAGCCCAGTGCACAAAATTTGTGCACGGGGGCGGGGGGGAGGGTCCCCTCAGCCCAGCCTGCAACCTCTCCAATCCAGGACCCCTCGGGGGATGTCCGACTGCCGGTTTAAGCTAAACCGGCAGTCGGACATCCCTCTCACAATCCTGGACCGCTGGCTCCTAATCGCTCACCTGCCTGCCTGCCTGGTCGCCCCTAACTGCCCCCCCTGCTGGCCTGATCACCCCTCACTGGCTCTGCGTGCCAGCCTGATCATCCCTAACTGCCCCCCTGCCAACCTGGTCGCCCCTAACTGCCCCCCCACTGTCACCCAGGTCAGCCCCAAATGCCCACTCCCTGCCGGACTGGTCGCTCCTAACTGTCCCCCTACTGGTCACCCCTTATTGCCCACCCTGCCGACCTGGTCACCCCCAACTGCCCCCCTCTGCCAGCCTGGATGCCCCTAACTGCCCCCCCGCCAGCCTGGTAGCTCCGAACTCCCCTCCCCCCGCCAGCCTAGTCGCCCCTCGCTGGCCCCACCTGCCAGCCTAATTGCCCCCAACTGCCCCCCCTGCCAGCCTGGTCACCCCCAACTGCACACCCCCCCGGCAGGCTGGTCACCCCTAACTTCACCCCCTGCCAGCCTGGTCACCCCATGCAGCCTGCTTGTTCAGTCGTTTGGTCGTCCCTCACTAACCTGCCAGCCTGGTCATAGGCAGCCATTTTGTGAGGGCGTGAGGGTTAATTTGCATATTACCTCTTTCTTATATAGGATTAGGGCATTATATTGATATTTTGAAATTGTGTGCACAAGTAGTTATATTAGCTAAGAATTTTTCTTCAGGATTGTGTGTGTATGTGTATGTCTGTTTCAAAGACATACACATGTTCATAAAAAGGAGACATTGTGGCTTACAAGGTTGATGTTCTGTGGAAAAAACTGGTGGTCCATAGACTGAACTCATGTGACACTACTTTGCTGTCTTCTTACCAATTCATATTTCACTCTATAGGAGAACCAGAGCTCCAAGTCCCCCAAGGCCAGCTTTCTGAATGTGTCCAGTGTGGGTAAACAGAGGAAAAAATGAAACCTGTGAGTTCTGGATGCTTCCTATCCAAAAGCCCACCCTGGAGCAAGTCTTGGAGGAATCAATAGAAGCCACTATCCCTCTTCTTTCTAATATCACTGCCTCACCCCTCAACTCCACTGAATCAACTACCACTGTCAACACATCCCCAAGAGGAGACAGAAAAGGACAACGGTCTTAGATGGATCACCACCAGATCATCTCAAACCTCTCAGCACCTTCACCCACTCAGTAAACAGAAGGGCGTTCCCAATCCTTCGGGAAGCTCCTGCAGCGCTCTCCCGGCTTGACTATAGCTTCCTCGTGCGGCTGATGTTGCCGTCAGCAAATCAAAGACAAAACACAGGAATCCTATCTCATCTCCCTGACCCAGGGGGCCCAGCTTTAGTTTCTTACCCTCACCGCTTCTAATGAAAACAAGTCCGCATTGCCTATTCTCTTACTTTCTAATTATTCTTATATAAAACTTTCAAGCTCTTTAATATTTAATCTCTTTTCAGTGCCTTCTATGTATTTCCTATATTTCAGCCAAAAAATAGGGCAGGCATTAAAAAACAGGTTCCAATAAAACTAAACTAAACATATTGAATGGCAGCTACCTCACATGTGTTATAAAAGAATACTAGCTGATTTTTTCTTTCAGGGAATGAAAAGGTTTTCTGATTTTCAGCATTCCCAAACAAAACTAAGAACCAGAAAGAAAGGGAGAAGATAATAACATCGTGACTATGTTCCAGATCTTCTCAATTACCTGATAAGGAAGGTTACCCACAATTTATAGTTAAAGAAATCAATACAGAGAGGTTAGACCATTCGTTCAAGGTTGTGTATAAAAGACACCTCCACACCCCAGTGCTAGGTTATAAACCATATATATCTAATTCCATTACACCATGTTGACTCATAACAATACATTATTATAATTATCATAACTAGTGCTAAAAACATACAAAAAACTGGGCGAAGTATCTCATTTAATCTTCATAATAATGTTATGAGGTAAGTACCCAAGTTAGTCCCATCTATAATAATAAAAGGATAATATGCTAATTAGACTGGATGTCCTTCCAGACGTCCTTCCTTCCGGACAAAGCCGCAGCGGGCAGGGGCCAAGGCAGAGGTGGCAGAGGCCCCCAGCCGTGGTGGCCATGGGCAGGGGCGGGGCCAGGGCCAAGTCCCTTGCACGAATTTCATGCACCGGGCCTCTAGTTTTACAAATAAGAAAACTAGAGAAAAACAGTTAGGTTGCCCAAAGTCACTGAGTAAATAGTGCAGCGTAGAAGCAAACCCAGGCAGTCACACTCCAGACCCATGCTCCTAACCACTAGGCTACACTCTCTGCCAGGACTAACACTCACTAGGCAAAAACTGAGTAAATAGCTAGTTTTCATCAGGAAAGGTTACTGATGAAATTACAATAGTTCTATTCCCAACAGAGTGGTTTATTTATTTTAACAGAGGCTATCTTCATAAAGATGCATTAGCAAATCAAAGTGAGATTTTTTTAGTCACCAAATGATTAAAACTCGTAAAAACCATAAACATTAACCTTAAGAACTAAATATCCTCTTTTGATATGCTAATGTAAATACTGAACACTAAGCTATTAAAGAATAATTTTCTATAACTGCTATTTACAGGTGGAAAGGGAGAGGGGATATTTAATGGTGCAACAAAAAAACATGTCTGCTTATATCTGCCCAGCTGGAAATCCATTTTTCTCCTTGGACTCCAGGCACCACTCTCTGTAGAATACGCATAGAGAAGTGGCCCCCAAATGCAAAAGAGAGAGAATACCAAGCTCAGTTATCACACTCTGATTTATAAATGAAACCAGCAGTGAGATGTGTAAAGGATTATTAACATATCAGAGGAAGAAAGCAGAAGTTCTAAATAAATTGATTTTAATGGATTTAAAGCTTGTTCTTGGAAAATAACTAAGAACTTTTTCTGATAAATTAAAACCTTAGGCAAGGATCAGATATCCCAACTCAGTCAAGTGGGACACAGACAAGAAGAGAACCATTCTCTTCTCCACACAGGTTCAGGTTTAGCACAAGTTTGCGAGGAGAAGACCCACAATGTGTGTATCATGTAAATAGTTCCCATTGCCACCAGTCTGAAGGTTGTTTTTGTTTTGTTTTGTTTTTTAAATATATTTTATTGATTTTTTACAGAGAGGAAGGGAGAGGCTTAGAGAGTTAGAAACATCGATGAGAGAGAAACATCGATCAGCTGCCTCCTGCACATCCCCTACTGGGGATGTGCCCGCAACCAAGGTACATGCCCTTGACCGGAATCGAACCTGAGACCCTTCAGTCCGCAGGTCAACGCTCTATCCACTGAGCCAAACCGGTTAGGGCAGTCTGAAGGTTTTTAATGTATTTATTTCATCTGCATAATATCTACGTAGAAAAATACATGCATATATATTCTCACATATATTCACATATATACAAATATGTAAATGAAAATACATATCTGGATCAGGTAAACCATACCTGAATATTGGAGCCAGGATTCTGACATCCACAATGGGCAAATCCCATTACAAAATGCTGTCTTAATTTAAGGCTGACTGCTTAGGTTTAGGTGTATTTCATATTACACTAATGAGGACACTATCCAAAAGAGGATAATAAAACTAATAAACCCTTGGAACTGTTGACACAGATATGTTCTTAGCAATGTTTGGCCAAAAAACTTCCCTGGCAGTTTTTAAGTGATCTTTCCTTCTCTAAACTCAGCATTTACCGTCTCTAGGCTCAGGATTCCAGTTCCACAGACGGGAGGAGAAAGGCTGGTGCTGTGGGTCCACCCCTTCTCTTCCAATAGAACAGCAATATTAATAGATAAGATGTATTTAGATCTCAGAGTGTTCCAGATGGCTGTAATGCTTTACAAACTCGATTATTTTTAGTCCTCACAACAACCCCACTATTAATCCCATTTGCTAATAAGGAAATTGACCTAGGGTTTACGTAGAGTCTCTGGTCATATCTGGCTGGAATCCTGGCTTCTAGCAGTAAAAAAAAAAAAGTCTTCGCTCACTTTTATTTTTACATATTTGGGTTTAGTTTAAGATTTCATTTGGGGGGGTGAGGAGGTTCCACTATTTAAAATAAAAATATTGAACACCAATAGTCTACCTACTTCCTTTAATTATTATTATTATTATTATTATTTATCCTTTGATATCACTTTTATTGCATTATTGATACATTATTTAATTCTATGTTGTTGTTCAACTTTCTGCATGCTTGTGATAAATCTATTTATATCTTGAACTGCACCCATTCAGGTATGAACTCCCCACAAGTAAGTGTACTAGGCTGGAAGTTCCTTCTATTGCTTTCTATCTCCTATGTGGCACCCTTCACATATAAATTTTTCAGCAAGTCAACTTGGTTTAACTGGTTGAATAAACCATATATTTTGTTCTGGGGGGAAAAAATCTGGTATAAAACATGCTACTGACAATAATGAACAATCTTGAAATCTTCATATGAGCAGCAGTTCTGCCCCATCCTGCCCCAAATTCTTTATCCATACAGTGACACCTACCAAGAAAAAAGTTTTAAGCTACAAAACGAGGAGAACATATGTTCCCTGCAGAGGGACCGCTAATGTGACTTGTGTGTTATAATTAAGTTTGTTTTGACATAGCATTCAAATTTGCATTCTCACTTGATTAATATACACCACCATTATTTTTATGCAGATCACATGAAAAATAAGCCCCACGTACCAGGAAAATTTGCAAGAAATTACTATTCATCAGCATGAATCAACAAGCTCACAATTATAACAGTATCCACTGGGAAAAGTTAACAAAAAGCTGTTACTAAGGTCACAAAATATGAAAGAAAAAGGAGGAAAATAAATAATTCTTTTCTGCATTGAAAACCATACAAATGTTTCAAGAGAAAATTAGTATCACTATCCAAGATCAAAAACCAAGAGGTAAAGTTCTGATATTTATTACAACTTGGATGAACCTTGAAATTTTTAGGCTAAATGAAGTAACCCACACATGAAATGACAATATGGTATGATTCCACTTATATGAAATATCTCAAAACAGGCAAATTCAGAGAGACAGAAAGTAGATTACAGGTTACCACAGGCTGAGTGGAGAAGGAAAAGGGGGTGTATTGCTTAATGGTTACAGAACTTTGGGGTGATGAAAAATTTTTAGAAATTGACAGTGGTAATGACTGTACAACACTGTAAATTAATTAAGGACACTGAATTAATTGTATTTAAGATGGTTGAAGTGGAAAATTTTATGTTATATGTATTTTACCTCAATTATATATATATATATAAAAAGCCAGCGACCAGAACGCCATAACTACCTAAAAGACCAATCGCTATGACGCCCACTGCGACCAGCAAACCAGCCCGATCAAGGGGACCCCGCCACCCCCCCACATGGCCCTTCCCCCTAGCCAGCCTCACCCCCGATGGGCCACACCATCCCAATCAGCGGCAGAGCCGGCTGGCCAACCTCCTGCAGCCCCTCGCTCCAGCCAGCTCCACCCCAGATCAGCCCCCCGCCCCCCCCCCACTCCAATCAGGGGCAGGGCCAGCTGGCCAACCACCCATGGCTCCTCCCCCAGGCCGCTGACTGCCGACTGGCCCCTCCCACCCTATTCGGGGGTGGGGCCGGCCAGCCCACCACCCACGGCCCCTCCCCACGGTCAGCCCAACACCCGATCAGCCCCCACCACCCCAACTGGCCCGCAGCCCCTCCCCTCAGCCAGTTCCACCCCCAATCGGCCCCCCCACACCAATCAGGGTGAGGCTGGCCAGCCAACCTCCCACGGCCCCTCCTCCAGCACCATTCGGGGGCAGGGCCGGCTGGCCCACTGCCCACAGCCCTTTCCCCCGGCCAACCCCACCCCCAATCAGCTGCCTCACCCCAATCGGGGGCAGGGCCCACTGGGCAATCACCCATGGCCCCTCCCCCGAGATGGCCTGGCCCTGATCAGGCCCCGATTGGGGTGGGCCAGCTGGCCAACCTCCCACCGTCTTCTTCTCCTGACAGGCCCAGCCCCCATCCCCTGATTGGGGTCCAGGCTAGCTGGACCCCACCCATGCACGAATTTGTGCACTGGGCCTCTAGTAAAAAACATAAAATTATTTATATGGAATTCTTAAACTTTTTCTTCCACATTTGAATTAAGAAAGTAACTAATTTCACAACAGTGGACCAGCTGATGTGGCTAGCCCAGGCATACTCTCAGCCATGAGTGAGCCTTGCAGGGCATGTCTCAGGGTTTGCATGATGTTGGAGACCTGTGAGGTGGGTCAAGTGGTCAGGAATACACATGAAGAACTGCCTGGCCAGCGTGGCTTAGTTGGTTGAATGTTGTCCCATGCACCAAAAAGGTAGCCTTTTGATTCAAAATCAGGGCACACACACAAAATAAAAAATAAAATAAAATAAAAGTGGAGAGCTTCCTAGAAATCATGCGTGGAAATGTTAATAAGAAGGTTAATTCCCATTAAAATTTTAGCATAAGTTGGGAAGAAAAGCTATATGGAGAACAGCAAAAAATGGTTAACTGGAAGGACAACCAGGCAGATTTGATGGGAATAAAGAAATTGATGAACTTTGTTTCTGGTCCAGGTTCTGAAGTATGCCTATTTTTATATGATAGAGCTTTTCAGGCAGTCCAGTTACTACTTGTCAAGACATCCTTATAAAAGCATGGTATCTTAGGTTGAAATAAACTCTAAACTCCTCAAGTATCTTTCTGTCAGGCAAACACTTAGCCTGTTTGAATGAGGGGGAAGGAAGAGGAAATGAGGTCGAAGAGTCTCAAAGTTTCAGACCTGGCAAACCTTACAGGCCCCTGTAAAGACTTATCCACTGAAATTCCCTCAGAAGCAATGCAAACCAGAAGACAATGTTACATCGTTAAAGTGCTGAAAGGCCAAAGAAGAAAAAAATTAAGTCAAAATTCCATAGCTAACAAAAACATCATTTCAGACAAATGCAAAGAGAATTTGATACAAGTAGACCTGAAACAAAAAATTTTCAAGGAAGCTAAAAGGAAACGAATAACAGATAAATTTTCAGATAAACACAAAGATGTGAAGAGCACTAGAAATGTTAAGTATGTGGGCAAATGAAAATAACTTTTTTCACATTTTAAAATTTTACTCAAAAGATAATTTACTATTTTTTTAAATGACAATATGCTGTGGTGTTTATAACATGTACAAGTAAAATTATGGAATAGCAAAAAATGGGAGGAGGAAATGGAAGTATACTATGACAAGGTCCTTACATTATATGTTAAGTTTATAATATTATTTAAAAGTAGATTATAGTATGTTAGAGATAAATACTTTAAATCCACTATCAACAACCAAAAATAAAACATAACAGACCAACAGAAGAGATAAAATGGAACATTTAAAAATGCTCGATTCAGAGGAAAGTAGAAAAAGGAAGAACTGGAACAACAAGAAACAGAAAATAAGAATAAGTAATAAAACTTGGCAAGAAAATGCCTACCAAGCAATATATTTAGTCTGTGTTAGTGTGTCTGTTGGGAATAAAACTGAAAACTAACATCTTTACTAATGGATATAAATGTCTGCCTGCAGGTTTCACAGATGACTTACTGTAATATAGTCATTTTGCATTGCTTCTCTTTCAATCTGTCACAAAATACCTGTGCACAGTAAGAATATTTCAACAAGAGATATTTTTTTAATTAGCCAACTGAGATCTTCTCATTCAAATAAGCTTTTTTAAATACTAGGCATCATCAAATAAAAACAGCAGTTGAGGATTTATAATAAGAAAATCAAGTAAATTACCAAACTGAAACAGTTACTTGTAAAATCCTGAAACTGTGGTTCACAGAACCACTATATACCTTATACACTATAGAGTTTCTTGATCAACATTAAAAAAGTTTTCACATTAACGTATTTGTTTGCAAAAAAAATACAATTATGCTTCCTTATTTCATATTGTGATAATAGGGATCACAAATATATTAGAATTCATAGGCAGGGGCTAAAGGAGCAAAAAAAATTTTGTTTGCTTTTTTTAAAACAAATAATTGCCACCCAGCTGGTGCGGCTCAGTGGTTGAGCATCAACCCATGAACCAGGAGGTAACGGTTTGATTCTCGATCGGGGCATGTGCCCAGGGTTGCTGGCTCAATCCCCAATAGGGGGCATGCAGAAGGCAGCCAATCGATGATTCTCTCTCATCATTGATGTTTCTATCTCTCTCTCCCTCTCCCTTCCTCTCTCTGAAATCAATAAAAACATATTTTTAAAAAAAAATTTAAATAATTACCTTGTTACTATTACAATTTACCCTATTTAAGTTTAATCGCCAAAAACCCGAGGCTCAATGTAAAACTAGTCACCACACAAATAGCTAAGTTCCCTTTCCAAGAGCCAGTCCAGACTTCTGAGCAGGCGTGGACAGAGCACATGTGGAGAGGCCCTGTGGTGGACGGAGCAGCCCACCAAGCTTTCAACACAGAAGAAGCAAACTGCTCCCTGACTCTGGAACGGTCTCACTCAGAGAAGACTATAGCTCTCCAAGTACAGAGATATGGCAGCAACCAGACAACAAAGACCACGAGTTCATCCATTCCCCAGTTTAATTTGAAACTGGAATATTTTCTACATGTCAACAGCACAGACCTGGAAAAGCACTGTAGCATAAGCACTCACCATTCCCTGCATGCTAATGGCTCTCGACTGAAGGCCACAATATCAGGGAGAAACCAGCCACTGAAGCTGGACCGGAGTTGTGGAATAAATACTCCAACTTCTTTGCCCTCAGGTCATATAACTCTGAGGTTAACTTCACAAGGGTCCCCAACAGGACGGAGCGCCAGCTGCCAAAAGCGGGAGCCCATTCATTAACACACCTGGACAGGTTTCATTCCCCCCCATTTCTTCCCCACGCCCATCCCTCTTAGGTTCTCCCTGGGATCACCTCCCACATAAACTACTCACACCCAAGTCCTGGATTACAACTTTATAGTGTTGTCATCCAGCCCTTGAACAAAGCAAAAGGCTTTAAGAAGAGAATAAATAGGATATGGGCAGGTTCAGGGCATACTGGTAGAAAGCCAAGTATTTTAGTTTCACTAAAGCAAAGGTATAAATTTGTGTGGCACAATGAAAAATGCAGCTAGAAATATAGCTTTAGGTCAGACACTGGGTAGGCAGGAAGAGGCACCAAATGCCAGAAAAGGGGAAGGAGGGGAGAATCCCTACAGAGCTGTCTGCAGACACTGGGTTTAAAGGGCTTATGGGCCCTCTTAGTGATTTTTCTCACTTATTGGAACCACCAGAAGCCAGCTAGGTCTGAGTCAGGAATCCAGAGGGGAAATCTGGGCTGGTTATCTGGGAGTCATCAGAACCAGATGATAGGTGAAGCTACGAAAATAAAAGACATTTCAGCGAGAGGGTTTGACAGATTAAAAAAAAAAAAAAGGAACCTAGAGAAATAACCCAAGGACCAAACCGTTAGTGGATACACAGAAAAGGAGCTCACGAGGAATAAGCAGCAGCAACCACGTAAGTGGAAAGAAAATCAGGAGATAGGAAAACAATGTTTAAGGAAAACGGAGAAGCTGGTACTGACAAGTTTCACAGCAAGATGGAATAAGATAAGAACCAAAACATAACCCCTGAGATTTTAGGTTGTTGCTGACATGGCTGAAAGCAGTGTAAGGGGAGTGACAGGGGAACAGGGGAGGAGTACACACAGGGAGGGCAGAAATGACCGCCCTTGAGCTGAGCTGGTCACCAGATGGACAGGGAGTCATCGGGTGGAAGGAAGGGAAACAGTACCTGCTATGCTGGGCAGGATCCAATTCCAAGATGTTAATTCTGAACAAAAAAACAACAACCGTAAAGCACACATAAAACTTTCAAATTTTACAAGTATAACTAACTTGTTACTTTGAGCAAACTAATCTTTTATTTTAATTATAATGGTACGTTTTTGAGAAAAACAACCCAATTAAAAATCTGGAAAATATGCTGCTCAGCAAAATTTGATGAAAAGGTTATGTCAATGGGGCCACGCCTTTCGTATGACCGCTTCTTAAAATAGCAAATTTATGTAAATCTGCTACATAAATTATTTTCTAATTCTGACTTCAGGCAACCAAACTTCAATCTTAAACTTCATTTTTGCTCAGTTCTTCTTTTCTTAAAAAGGAATATTTTATGAGAGAAGGTGCCGTTAAAATTTTCAAAATTTCCTATACTTACTGGAATTGAGAAAATCAGTCAGTACCTTAAAACTGCATCTCTGGCTACACTGTGGGAGAAGAAAAACAGACAGCACAATATACCTGTATGTTTTTGCCCTCACTGCAAATGCAACATAAGAATAAAAAAGCTATGTCAAACTCAGATTGGACTAAAGTATAAAAGTACTACTACCTCTTCTAGCACTTTCTCCAAGGAAAATATCAGAACCAGTTATTATCAAATGCATGTACATAGAAGAACTATCAGTTATGTGATGCCCTATAAAAACAGACACAATTTCCAATTATATCTATTCATTCATTTTAATTTCTCTGGAGAGTGATTACATAGTTAAGTTGGCTGTCTTTAAAAAATTAAGTTGCTTTAATGGAAGTATTGTAGATAGCTATCCCACCACACATCAATTAGAAAGTTAATCATTCTCCTTGTTCTCACAAAGAGATCTTAAAGGAGGTGGGGAGGTGGCAATGGTTGGTGATTCTGAAAAGTTAATTAGAGGGCATTGAGTAAGAGATCATCCAGGAAATAAAGTTTATCAAAAAACTCAAAATATGTAAACTGTGTAAAGTAAAAAACAGCAAGAGAGTCTCTTTAATGAGTTTATTCATGTTCACTTAAGAAGAAAAATGTCTCTTCACTGTGTGAGGTTCAATTTTCAAAATGCTGTGAGACCTCACAATATGATAAAATGACTACTCTAGACTTTTTCTTAGAATATTTCAGAGACAAAAGGCAAACAAAATCATAATGTATGACTAACAAAGCTCAAAATTAGCTCAAATATGTTACAAATTAAACTATAAGTAAGAAAGTTTCACATAATGGAACCCATGAGATTACCAATCAGCAAGTAACTCACGAGTGACAACCATAATAAAAATACATTTCCCTCCTCCTAAATGCATGAATAATAAAGCAATTTATGTCTATGATGAGTACTCCATCTTCAAATGTAAACTCATTATGGTTTTATGTAGGCAAATGTGTCATCACTAGCATTTAGTATTAGAAGTGAATTTCAAAACACACACACAACTCCATCTTCCGCTATCTTACTGGCCTTCCTGTATGTCACTTTATTCAAACTGTATGCCATTCTTCCGCTGCGTTCCATAATCCTATGAGTAACACTTAGAAGACCAATTTAAGTTTCGCACACACGTCTCTCAAGACAACTCAGCCCACACAACAAAATGGTATTGTGCCTCAGCTATATTTCACAACCTCATTTAATTAAGTGAGATGAAATGAAATAAGGCATATAAAAGTGGATTTTGCAGTCTGCCAACAGGAGACATTTAATAAAGGCTTGGAATCTGAAATCAGCACACCAAAACATTCAGAACTAGAAGTTTCACATTTACAATCAAATTAGACCAATGTCAAGGCAATAGCATAAGGGCAAGGGGAACACATTAAGAATGGCGAGTGGGAAGGAGTAAAAGAATGTGACCTCACTGCGTAATTGCAGGTGAAGTCAGAGTAACGTAAAGATCCCCAGGTCTACCATCCTTCAGCTGTGTTCCTTGCTCCTTCCGCTGAAGGAAGAAGAGAAGGGCACTCACTTGCTTGGTGTCGCTGCCTAATTGATGGCAGACTATTTTCTACACTGTATTCCTACTCTGAGGGCGGCCTTCTCATTTACAACGTTCCTGCTGAATGCCTTCACGGACTTCATCACAAAACATTCCACAGTCCTTTTTTTATATAACTTGTCACTGTTTGTGTTGTCATAATTACCCCCAATATATATTTACTAATGTGATAAGACTCAAACCAAACCCTATATAAGCGTAGTATGCAAACTGTCCCCTCGACTGGGAGTTAGTCTGGGAATCTGACCAGGGGGCGGGGCCAGCCAGGGGGAGGGAGGGAGTACCCGGCCAGCAGTTGGCAGTCGCTCTGGACCCTACCAGTGCACAAATTTTGTGCACTGGGCCTCTGGTATCAAGATAAATTGATGCTTCATTTTTGCCCCAAAACATCACTCTTTACCTAGGTCAAATGTATAAGCTATGGTGAAATCTGGTTACCCGAAATTATAGCCAAAAAAAAATACACACACACACACACACACACACACACACACACACACACACACATATATCTACAAAGAGAGTCCACAGGCTTCCTACATTATTCTCTTATTCCATAAATAGGCCAGGGAATAAATAAAACAAAGCAGCAGAATTTAAGTGAGGGTATTTTATTTATATTCCAAAGTTTCTTTGGTAATAGTAGTGTGTTAAGCCAAGAGGTATGCTATTCTGAATAACTGTAATACTAGCTAATGTACATCTAGGACATGACTTACCGATGGCCGCTCTTCCCTAAGTTAGGAAAACCATCAGGGACTGTGGAGAATTCCAAAATGACTTTAATGGAATGGGGGTGCAGGGAGAGGAAGAGAATTAGTGCTCAGATTCTAAGTAACAGGAGAATTCCCAGCAGAAGGTACAGGAAAGAAGAAGAAACATGCTCACTAAGACCACATGATTAAATGTCCCCACGACACCGGCTTTCACTGCAGTGTTTTCCATTTTCTGCAAATAAATGCAAGTTCATCAGAGAGAGACTTCCCTTAATAATCTCTGTACCATGGGTCCCAGCACCTGTCACATAGCTGTTACTCAACATTTCGTGAATCACTAATGCAAATAGCAGAAGGAATTAAGTGTAAAGTCTAAAAACTTTCTGATTCTGAAGCTTTTAGTAATAGCTACATGTTCAAATTTCCTTCATACCTACTTGAGAGATAAAATGTAAAGGCCCTACAATATTATGGGAGAAAATGTATTTATGAAACCTTCTCCCTTGTTTTAATAAAACTAACACAAGAGTAGGGGATGAAAAAGACCCTAATCTTCCTGAAGTGAACTTAAAGTCACAGATTTAAATCTCTAGGGATTGGGGTAGGAGCTAGTTTTCACAGACTATCTCAGGAATCAGGCAACAGTGTTGTTTTTTTTAATTCTTTTTTTCCCTTTAGCTTTTTATTTTTAAATAATTTTAAACTTACAGCAAAGTTGTAGTAATGGTACAGAGAATTCCCACATACTCTTCACCCAGCTCCCCAAATATTGGCATCTTACTTAACCACACCATAATTATCAGAGCTAGGAAACACGGATGCAATATTATCAACAAAACTACAGGCTTGACTCAGATGTCACCCAAGTGAATTTTCCCACTAACACCTTTGTTCTGTCCATGATTCTACAATGTATTTAAGGTCTCCTGTCTCCTTTTCTCTTCCTATCTGTGACAATCCCTAAATCCTTCCTTGTCTTTGCGACTTGATATTTTTGAAGAGGAATGATAAAGTATTTTGGGTTCATCTGATGGTTTCTCACACGGAGACTGAGGTTATGCATTTTGGCAAGAGTATCAGGAGAAGCTGTGTTCTTCTCTTAGTGAAGGTGTATCTGCTGGTTTATTCACTGTAAAGTTACTCTTTCCCTAGTAACTAATACCGTGGAAGAGCTACTCCGGGAGTCTGCATATATCCTGTTTCTTCTCCTCTCCATCCACTAATTTTGGCATCCATCCCTGGATCTTGCCTGCAGTAACTATTACTGTGGGGCTCTAGCTGTGATTTTCCATTGCCCTCAGGCCTCCGACATTTATAATTCAAAGTCTTCTGTATGCTACCTCTCCATTTATTCATTCCTTTCATTATGTACTTATATCAGTAAGGGCTTGTAGATATTTACTTTATCCTTCGAGTTACAATCCAGAACTACGATGGTATTTTATTGCTCAGACTGTCCTAGCTTTGGCCACCGAGAGCCCTTTCAGGTTGCTCCTGTGCCTCTCAACATGCCCCAGGTCTTTTTAACAACTTCCTTCGTCCTGGCACCACAAGATGTTCCAGGTCCATCTTCTCTTTCTCTAACCCAGTCCTAGAATCACCCACTTCTCCAAGGAACCTGCTTTCTTTCACTGGAGAATGATACTTAGCAAACAAGATCTAGGAGCCAGGTGTACTCATTGCCACTGGGATATCCTCCCTTCCAGACCCTCTCAGCAGCCAGAAATAGGAAACATCTACCTAATAAAAGAGTAACATGCAATTTGACCATACCTTCATGACACCCACCAGCCAATCAGGAGTGAGTATGCAAATTAACCAACAAAGATTGGTGGGTTAATTTGCATATGCCGGCGCCCAACGGCCGAGGCGAGGCGGGACTCTTGCGTCGTCGCCATGGTGATGACACAGGCATTCCACACCACCCCAGCCACTCCAGGCCTCTGGGCAGCGTGGGAAGGCGGAAAGGCAGCTCCGGCCAGAGCGAAGGCGGTGCCAGCAGCCAGGGAAAGGAAGGCCCATTCTTACACGAATCTTCGTGTATCGGGCTTCTAGTATGTATATATACTAACCCATGCATACACATATATCTGTATCTATTTTTGAATCTATCTATTTACACATATTGATAAAATATTCAGAATGAATTCGTACCGATATTTCTAAGTGCAACGCAACCCATAGGGTTCATTCTAACCTGTCACCTTTCTCTACAAGAATTTCCCTGGTAAGTTCTCTGGCAGTCAGAAACCCGGCTCTTGTTACCTACTGTACCTATTTTTTCAACCCTAGAAAACTTAGTTTCAGAACCCATCTTCCATGAAAATTTAGTGACTAGAGTACAGTACTTGTGCGCAGCTTTTTTCTGTCCTCAGATTTACAGTTTTCAGTCAAAATACTATTTTCTAACACTCATTCTATTCATTCCCACTCCCTTCAATGAAGTTATGTCATTTTTTGGTAATATAGTTAGGTTCTGAAGTAAATGTGTCTTCCCCTTACATCCTGGTTGTTGGGTCTGTAATTTACATAGAGGAAAATTCACTCTGAGGTATGTAGTTCTGTGGGTTTTAATAAATGGAGGCTCATGTAGCTACATTATCCCCCAAATCCCCTCAGGTTGTCCCTTGGAATCAACTTCTTCCCATCCCCAATCTTGGTAACCCCTAATCTGTATTCACCCCTACAGTTTTGCCTTTTCCAGTTTACAGTATTCCAACTGTGCTTATGTTAGACCTGCCGATACTGCTCCATAGCTGTTAGATGCTGTATTCTGTGTTTTTCCCCCAACTCTTTTTTTCTCTTTTCATATTTTTTTATCTTTTTCGGTAATTTCTATTAACCAGTTCTCAAGTTCAGTGATTCTTTCCTTGTGTCAGAACTATTGATAAGCCCACCAAAGGCATTCTTCATTTCTGCCATTTTTTCTCACCTTTAGCATTCTATTTAACTATTTTTTGTAGTTCCTATCCTTCTGTTAAAACTACCCATCTAATTCATCATGCTGTCAAGCTTTTTCATTAGAGCTTTTGATGCAGTAATCATAGTTATTTTAAATTCTCTACCAGGTAGTTCCACTATCTGTGTCATGTCTGAATCTGATCTGTTGATTGCTTTGTCTGCTGGCCATGTGCTGGACTTTTTGTTGCCTTTTTGTATGCCTCCCGTTTTTGCTGTTGAACGTGGAACACCTTGTGGAAAAGCAGGGACTGAGATAATGGAAACAGGCACACCTCTTCTGTTACTAGGCCGTTAGGGTGGGTTTAAATCAGTCTAGTCAGAAGCCAAGCTGAGCTGACGTTCATGATGAGTATGTTACCCTCCGTGCAACAGCCTCCAATCTCCTCTTCGGGTAACTTGTGATTAGAGTGGAGCCTATTTGCCGAGGCTTCTTCTCAGTCCACCACATGCTCAGCTCTAGGTCTTCCCTTTGTGCTGCACCTCAGAGAGGCTCCGATGGCATGGTCTCCCCTCTCCCAGCAGTACCCCGCTGTTCCTTGTTACCTGATGTTTACCACTCTGGGACAGGAGGCAAGAACTGGGGTTTTCTGTTGTTCTGATTAAGCATCAAACCTTAGACAGTCCCTGGGTCTCAGGGATGTGGCCTTCTCAATGCTCCTGCCCCTTACCCAGCTGCGGTTTTGGACCCAACATGTACCCCAGAGTGGGTTTGATTCTATTCGCCAACCCCAGGTGCGAAGGGTCTTTACATGTGCCCTGAAGGCAACAGTGCTTTCTCCACCCTTCGCCCTGCTTCCAGCCAGTAGAGGGCAGAGGGGTGATAGGGAAAAGGGTCCTGGCAGAATTTCTTGCTCCATCGGTAGCAGCTGCTCTTTTCCTCAAGCCCTCAACCCAAGGATGCTTTCTCCGGAATCTCACTGTCTTTTTTGGGAACAGTTAGTAGAGTCTGCAGAGAAAAGCCTGCAAGCGGATATTAAACTCCCCTTACATGTGCAGCCGCCCTGGACATCCTATTCTCTTGCTAGCCCCGTTCAGCATCCATCAATCTCTTCAACTATGCCAGCTAAATCCTCACCCGTGCCCAGGGTGCCGGCCCCAGGTAAGCAAGTGCTCATGGCTCTCTCTGCAGGCACCTGGTTCTCCTTAGTCCTCCAGGTGCCCTGTAACCTAAGCTCTGATGGGTTCAAAAAAACAGTCATAAACTTGCAGCTTTCCAGCTTTTATTTGTTTGCTTTGTCTTGTTTTAAGGGTAGAAACAATGCTCTTTCTGCACCACAATTTTGTTTTTATTAATGCCTGAACTTGTCTGCTAAAAGATAAAACTATGAAACAAATGTAAAGCTTATTGAAAAGTCAACTTAAAAGCAACATTCCAAATTAAAATACTCTAATATAACTTTTAGTCTTAAAACCTAATTAGAGAGTTTTGGGCTGTTCATGAATGTGATTTTTTCCAGCTGTTGATATATCAAGAAAAGTCTCATTTCCTAACAATAAAATGAATTCAAAACTAAATTGCAATAATGCACTTAGACATAAACTACACCGAGAATTCAGCCTAATAAAAACACATAACAGCTGATAATGATTTCTTAAAAGTATTTAGTTTACATTTGACAGAATGCTTTGAGAACACCAATTACGTGTTCATAGCCCCCATAATTTTGTTTTACAAAATATTTCCTCAAATCTCTTGAGCGATTACCACAGGGTTAAAAGTTGTCCTAAGATCAAAGATCAAACAGAGGGGGGGAAATCCTGTAATTCGCTAGAGCAGTTCTTGATCTTTTCCATCTGCTATGCAAAAAGGAGGTGTACGTTGAATTTGAAAAGAGAAAACCTTTTAACTAAAAATGGCAGTAAACTGACTCTGGCACACATCCAGAAGGAATGTTTCCATATGAAATCCAAGTCCCTTTTGCAAAAATATAAACAATGTCAACAATAGAAAAATAAAATCGAGTCGGTGAAGTACTGTCTTTTATTTATATCTGTCTTCCTATAAATGTATCACATGATCAGATTTCTATTATAAAACCACACAGTAAACAAATTTTTAACCACCAAGATAACTTTATAAGCACAAGCTTATGGGTGAATGATGCGAGACAGCTGCAGCAAGACAGTGGGAACTGCAGTGAGCTCAGACCTAGAGACATTACTTTCCTGGCGCAGGAAACAATTCACAGATTCCCCGGACTTTCCTTCATGTGAAAACCTAGAAGCCCTGTCTACCTTCATCTTGGAAACAATCAAGAAACTCCCAGAAGACAAGTGATATGGCACATTTTTTAGAACAGAGGAAGCACTTCCTATCTCCTGAGACAAATGCTCACAGGCCTACCAACAAGTATGGCCTTTAGGATCCATCCCAGTATTCTAGAATGAGGTCTGCTTCTTTCCTTGATGTGCCTTTACCTTCTCTCTCCTCTCACAATTATTGAACTATACACCCTAAAATGGGTGAATTTCATGATATATATGTTCTTAATGAAGTTAAGAAAAAAAATATTATTGGATCTTATGTTGAATCAATGAGTCTACAAATAATTCCCATTCTCTTTTCCACATACAACGTACAGATAGGTCTCAAAAACAATGGGGGTGGGAACAGTCTTTTAAGCAAATGGCACTGGGACGATGGATATACACATGTAGAAGAATGAATCTGAACCCCCTACCTCACCCCAGATATGAAAATTAACTCAAAATGGATCAAAGAACTAAATGGAAGAGCTAAAACTCTTAAAAGGAGCAGAGATATAAATATTAGTCGCCTTGAATTAGACAAAAGTTCCTTAAATATGATACCAAACACACAAATAACAACAACAAAAAGGTAAGCTGGACTTCATCAAAATTAAAAGCTTTTGGACATCAAAGAATGCTATCAAGAAAGTGAGAAGACAACCCACAAAATGGGAGAGAATATTTGAAAAAGCATATATCTGATAAAAATCTAATTTCCAGAATATATAAAGAACTCTTACAATTCAACAATAGAGACAAACAACCCAATAAAAAACAAAGTATTTGAGCAATTCTCCAAATAAGAGATAAAATGGCCAACAAGCACATTAAAAAGGTGCTCAACATCATTTATCATTAGGGAAATGCAAATCAAAGCACCTACTATATGGCTATAATAATTTTTTTTTAAATAGAAACAAGTTTGGTTGAGGATGTAGACAAATTGGAACCCTCATCATTACTGATATAAAATAGTGCAGCCACTGTGGAAAACAATTTGGCAGTTCTTAAAAAGATAGTTACTATATGACCCAGCAATTCCACTCCTAGATAAATAGATGACAGATATAGATAGATAGATAGATAGATAGATAGATAGATAGATAGATAAAGGAAAATAAAAGCATACGTCCACGCAAGAAATTGTTGATTAATGTTCACAGAAACATTATTCATAATGGTCAGAAAGTGGAAAAAACAGAAATGTCCACCAACTGATGAATGGATAAACAAAATGTGGTGGTATATTCATACAATGGAATATTATTCAGCCATAAAAGGAGTGAATTCACAATGTATACTAATATAGAATCATTATTATACACCTGAAGCTAATATATATCTACTATATCTCAATTTTTTAAAAAAAGGAATGAAGTACTAATACATGCTACAACATGGATGAACCTTGAAAATATTATGTTAAGTGAAAGAAGTCCGTCACAAATCCTTTGTGTTTGAGGTTTTTTAAATTTCAGTTTGCATTCAATATGATCTTGTATTAATTTCAGATGTACAGCATAGTGGTTAAACAATCATCTTCTTTACGAAGTGCCCCCTCCCCGATATTTCAGATACCATCTGGCACCATACAGAGTTTTTACAATATTGTCGACTATATTCCCTTGTGCTTTGCATCCCTGTGACTATTTTATAACTAACAATTACTATTTCTAATGCCTTCACCTTTTTCACCAAGCCCCCCAACCTACCTCACTTCTGGCATCCCTTAGTCTATTCTCTGTATCTATAAATCTGTTTCGATTTTGTTTATTTTGTTCTTTAAATTCCACATGTAAGTGAAATCATATGGTGTTTGTCTTTCTCTGCCTGGCTTATTTCACTTCACATAATACCCTCTAGGCCCACCCAAGCTGCCATAAATAGTAAGATTTCATTTTTTTTTTTTATGGCTGAGAAATATTTCATTGTATATATATACCACAGCCTTTTTATCCACTCATATATTGATGGGTGCTTGCATTCCTTCCATGTCTTGGCTATCTATGCTAATGAAAGGGTAATATGCTAATTAGACCAGACATCTTCCAGACAAAGCCACGGTGGTGGGGGCCGAGGCAGAGGTAGTTAGGGGCGATCAGGCCAGCAGGGGGGGCAGTTAGGGGGCTATCAGGCCGGCGGCAGTTAGGGAGTGATCAGGCCATCAGGGGAGAGCAGTTAGGGGGCGATCAGGCCGGCAGGGGGGAGCAGTTAGGGGGCGATCAGGCCATCCGGTAGAGGCAGTTAGGGGCAATCAGGCTGCCAGGCAGAGGCGGTTAGGGGTGATCAGGCAGGCAGGCAAGCGAGCAGTTAGGAACCAACGGTACCGGATTGCGAGAGGGATGTCTGACTGCCAGTTTTGGACATCCCCCGAGGGGTCCCAGATTGGAGAGGGTGCAGGCTGGGCTGAGGGACCAACCCTCCCCGCTGTGCATGAATTTCGTGCACCAGGCCTCTAGTCATAAACAAAGGGGTGCATATATGCTTCAAATTAGTGTTTTGGGTTTCTTCAGACATATACCCAGAAGTGGAATTGCTGGGTCATAAGGCACTTCCATTTTTTTAATTGATTTTTTTTAGAGGGAGAGAGAGAAATATCAATGTGAGAGCAAAACATTAATTTGACTGCCTCCTACACACCCCTATCAAGCCAACAACCCGGGCATGTGCCCTGACTGGGAATCGAAACAGTAACCTCTTGGTTCATGGGTTGATGCTCAACCACTGAGCCACACTAGCCAGGCATCCATTTTTAATTTTTAAGGAACCCCTACACTGCTTTCCATAGTGGCTGCACCAATCTTTCCTTTTCTCTACATCCTTGCTAACATTTGCTGAGTTTTTTGAAGAGTACATTGTTGCTGTTGTTTTGTCTTGTTGGATGGGCTTTTCTTATTCTAAATTTTTACCTTCAGATATAAAAAACAAACAAACAAAACAAAAAAAAACACCTTTTCTGGCCCCATAGCTTTATTCAGCAAATCACCTCCACAAATGACACATGGCAGTTTTGACATACTTCATGTAGGTCACACACAAAAACATCCTAATGTCTTAGACCCTCCACGTGAGCACCGCCCGGTGAACTTTCTGCAACACGGGAAATGTTCTATATCTACACTGCCCAGTACAGTGGCACGAGCCACATGTGGCTACTGAACATGCAAAATGTAGATGTGTGGTTAAAGTGCTAAATTTTTTTTATTTCAATTAACTTAAATGAAATACCCACTCGTGGTTAGTAACTGTTACACTGGACAGTGTGGCTCTAGGTAACGCCTAACATTTTCCTGCTTTGCAGACCTCAAGCTGTGCTTCCATTTTGTTAGTCAGAGGTACCTGGCTCACTGTGACTACGACAGCCACAAGCAGCAAGCATCTCTGGATATCTCTCCCTCACATTTGAAAACCATCTTCTGTTTCATTAGTATCAAACGACTAAAATAAACAAGTCTGTAAGTCTAAGACTAAAATAATTAAAACCCCCTAGAGAAACCGCTAAAACAACAGCTCCCACTAATTACAAGCAGATAGGCTGTGGTATGCACATAGAAAACAAAAGGCCCCTTTCACATGGGGATTAATTGATAGCCAAGGCCTGACCATGTTAAGTATGGCTGTAAATCACTGCATCTAATAAGATCATTCTGCAGTAAAATTTTCAGAATGGTAGTTTTCCCATGGAATGAGAGTTAAGAAACATTTGTCTAAATCAGTATTTGCCAAAGTATGTTTTAAGGAATAATAGCACAGTATAAGAAGTTAAGCAAGCTACCAAGAATGCTCATGGTTTAGCTGGGAAAAAATGCTGGGCTATCCGAAAACAAAATGTCTTGGCAAGATTTTACATATTTTTTAATAAGCTAATGTTCATTGCGAATCTCCAAGAGAAAGATTACGGAAACTTTATGAAACCTACCTGACCAATAATTATGGAAAATAAAGGTCTAATCAGTATTTCTGAAATCTGCCTCGTTATGAGGATCAAATCAGCACATGCATTCAAGTGCTTGTCGAATGCATGGATCTCCAGGCCTGGTGACTCGGATTCAATAGGTCTGGGGCAAGGAGTCTTTCCACAGGGAAGCCTAAGGGTTCAGATCAAGTTTAGGAAACACTGGACTAGTTCATGCGGAGGACCCAAAAACATCTGAAACAACACATACACTAAAAACGTACACTGACCATCACATATACATGCAACCATTTTCTGTCTGTTTGCTGAAAAAAACAACAGAAAATCACAAGCATTGACAAGGATGTGGAGAAACTGGAACCCTTACGGACTGTTGGTGGGAGAGTCAGTTGGTACAGACCCTTTGGAAAACAGTAAGGCAGTTCTTCAAAAACTTAAAAACAGAACTACCATATGTTCCAGCAATTACATTTCTGAACACATTAACAAAGTAATTTAAAGCAGCGTCTTGAACAGATATTGGTACATCCATGTTCATAGCTCTATTACACACAATACCCAAAAGGTGAAGGCAATCCAAGTGTCCATCTACAAATGAGTGGATAAGCAAAATGTTTGTATATCTAATGTAATATTATTCATTTAAAAAGGAAATTATGACACATGCTACCACAGGGATAAACCTTGAGACATCACACTAAGGGGAAAAAGACAACCACACACACAAAAAATATTCTAAATGAACAACATAGACTGATGAATAAGAACAGACCCAGAAACAAGGAGGCATGGATCAGACTGTCGGGCCTCAGAGGGAGGGGAGGGGAAGGGAGGGTGGGGCTAAAGGGGAGAGATCAACCCAAGGACTTGTGTGCAAGCATACGAGCCTAACCAGTGGTTAAGGACAACAGGGGGGTGGGGGCATGCGTGGGGAGGGGTGTGGGATGGGAATGGGGGGATGAGGGCAAATATGTGATACCTTAATCAATAAAGAAATTAATAAAAAAAATTCTATATGATTCCATTTACAAGAGGCACCTAGGGTAGTCAAAGTCACAGAGACACCGACAGAAAAGGGTGTACAGTTATTTTTAATGGACACAAAGTTTCAGATTTGCAAAATGAAAACAACTCAAATGGATGGTGGTGATGGTCGCACAATGTGAATGTACTAAATGCCACTGAACTATATGCTTAAAATTTGTTAAGATGATAAATTTGAGGGTATATGTATTTTACCATAACTTTAAGAAGAAAGAAAAAAAAGAAATCAGAATTGTCGGTTACGTAGGAGAGATTAGTGCTGCAGGCAGCCTAGAGCCTTGTGACTTCCCGGCCACCGTCGTTACCACCACACCTTGCCTCTAAAGACAGACAGACAGCCAGCTAGGTATGGTCCGAATAGGAAGTCACAGGGCTGGCATGTCCCAGGTCTCAGGACATGTCACTTCTCTAGTTCTGCTATATTATAATTACCCCAGGAAAAACTTCAGTTCACCCAAATGATCTAATTATGAAGAAAGTGTTTACTGATATACAAAATATATGTAACCTGCTTAAGAAATCAAACTTCTTTAGTACTTCCAGCATATTTATCATATTTATAGTCTCAAGAGTCCACAACTACCATTTCTTGAATTATATTGTAGAAATAAAAAGAAAATGTTAACTCTTCTCTTTCTCTCCCTTCCTCTCCCTCCTCCCTCCCTCCCTCTCTTTCTCTCCCCCTTCTTCCTCCCTTCCACTCTCTCTAGAAATCAATGAGGAATAAATTCTCGGGCGAGGATTACCCAAAAAAAGGTTAACTTTTACCTTAAATTTAATATCTCCATCACTTTCTTTTTAAGTTATTCTGGCACCAATGCATATTTTCCCACTGTTACTACTGAGTCCAGTTTGTGTTCTATCGAAGATACACTAACAAATGCTGGAAATGAAGCTGCTATGTTATATATTATAAAATGTTTAATATCTTTACATGAAAACAGTGATCACTACTTTCTGCTTTTTATATTAAACTTTGATAGAAATTTTACCATCATAAGATCAGTCAGGGTTTTATCTTCTTTTAACCCAAATGTAATACATAAGAAATAAAAATTTGATTGACAGATCATTTAATATTACTTCAGACAGGTAAAACCCTAATTTAATTTTTTTTCAAAAAGTCAAAATAGTTTTTTGAGAGAGGTTTATGATGATCAGCCATCCTATAATTCTGCATGTTTCCACCAGTACTATCAGTGCACCAAACACAATGTCACCCACACATACCCTGCAAAGCAAACAGATCCTATCCCAAAGCAACTGGGGGCTGGGAGAGGATCCTCAATGCACCCTCTGGGTGAAAAATGTTAAACATTATTTCTCCAGACAGTTATGACAGTTTTCAACAGCATTCTGTAAGAAAAAAATAAATAAATAAGCTTTCACTCAGAAAATAGTCATGTTTGTGAGGATTTTTTAAATTGTAAAAGAACGGGAAGGGGAGGAGACAAGAATATGATACCATCACACACAAAAAAACACCACCTTTGTTAAATGGTACACACACAAAATATATATGCAATTTTATTTTTCAAGACCTGGGATACTATTTTGTAATTGATTTTTATCACTCAATAGGATTATTTGCCCCCATTATCACTAAATTGCATTAAAAATAAACAATAACAAATACCTACCAAATATCTACCACAAACACTAGACTTAGCACTTTCCATAAATTCTTTCATCCTCACACTCATTATACTAATGAACAGACTAGTGTTAATATCTATACTAATAAAAGGGTAATATGCTACTTAGACCAGATATCTTCCGGATATCCTTCCTGATAAACCTGGGGCCAGAGGGAAGCCAGCCAAGTCCCAGCAGTTGGGGGAAGGAAGGCCTACTCTTGCATGATTTTCGTGCATCGGGCCTCTAGTTTAATGATACTTAGGGTCACTGCCAAATAATCACGGTAGTACTGTTTTTAAAATTACAAAGTCAGCCGGTTTGGCTCAGTGGATAGAGCATCGGCCTGCGGACTGAAGGGTCCCAGGTTCAATTCCTGGTCAGGGCATGTGCCTGGATTGTGGGCTTGGTCCCCAGTAGGGGGCATGCAGGAGGCAGCTGATCAATGATTCTCTCTCATCACTGATGTTTCTATCTCTCCCTCCCTCTCTAAAATCAATAAAAATAAAATTACAAAGTCAAATTTATAGAAGCCTTTTTCAGGCAGAACCTAATGATGTAGGAACTCTCTCCTCAAATCAACAAGTACATGTCTATGAAAAAAAGAGTTTGGGGGGAGCAACCCTAAATTAAAAGAAGTATACAAACATATACAAGTCGAAAATCTTGACTTTGATGTGACTACAGGCAAAGTCTCGTTTTTTCTGCTAGAGAGGAGCAGAGGGGCAATTCAAACAAGCTGCAGCTTTCAGAGAAACCGTTCACAAACCCCTTTCACAATCACAGGGCTGGAGCTTCCCCCGGTGACCGTCCTCCTGAATGTGCTGGCATCCCCCCTCTGTGTTTTCCTGAGAGAGGGAGAAGTCCCTCTGTGAGTGGAACAACACCCCGCTGCCCGGGGTGTGAGGCTACCTATGCCTGTTGCCTGGCTGAAGGCCTTTGGGAATTATGCACACCTGTCCGTGGGGGGAAACGTGGCCCCCAAATCTGGTCAGATTGTGCAGAAGCCAATTACAGGTAACCCTTCATCTCTGTTTTGTGTCTCTCCCCTCGACCTGCCATTCATAAGCACGTACAGAGTCTAGATAAATGAGAAGGAACATTTCCCCAAAGACGTTGCAAGAGTTCACTAGAGAGACTTGTAGAGAGTAACCACTGGAGGTAAAATTCGTTCTAAGTGGTTCTTTCTTAAACCTCATTCAGGGACTTTTACTTCATTAAAGTACCCAAGTATCTGTTTCAAGGTCACTTCACCTGCAGGGCAAAGTCATGGTCCATCCATAGGTTTAGCCCTTATGCTGTAATGCCACCTAGGGTGGGTCACATAGACCACAGAAGCTAGCTGTATTTTCACTTAAGAATGAACTAAAGCTGAGTTTCCAAGCCACTCGCACTTGACTTGAAGCTATGAAATAAAATCTGAGAAGTAATTCACAGCTCGGGGTGAGGATCCCACGAGTTAGTACACACAAAGCACTTATCACAGTACATAATAAACACTCTACAAATGTTAGCTGATACTATTACTAGGTGTTTTTTCACTTCTTTCCCTTCAGTGTCTTTGATGTTCGGATGTCGCTCATTCAGTTAACCAGCATGAAATGCCTATCATGTGATAGGCTCCATGGAAAGCACTGAAGAGTCCCAGGCTCCCAAAACCTAGCTGAGGAATCCAATGCACACACCACCATGTACTCCATTAGACGGTAAGTGCCATAATACGTAAGTGCTGGGAACTCAGGGGAGGTGGTATTTGTGTCATGCAGTCAAGTACCCTTTCCTCAGGCAAGGGGGGTAATGTACTAGTCCACTAGAGCTACAGCACAGATGACAAGAATAATGGACCCTTGAGGAAAATGTTTCAGTGAGACTATTGAAAAGGTTTAGTGAAAAGAAGTAAAAGAGTAAAAGCCGTCACAGAAAATGAGAAAAGGAAAATCTATGATAAAGAAATGTGCTGATATGGAACTGAAGATCAGGTGGAGGTTAAGTTAAACACAATGTTTTTGAACTGGGGGTTGAACAAGGCCAGAGGTTCATAGCTTCCCAATGAATACATGCAAAAGCTCACTGGTGAAGCAGAACCATTGAGGCCAACTCAAAGCTTTTGTGAGATGAAGCAGGTATGGGCGGATGATCATGGGAGATAAACCCAGGCAGGAATCTAATGCCTTGGGAAGGAACGCTCATTTCCCGACTCCCTACAACTGACCGTTACACGCCCCCCCCCCCCCCACCCAACAAACTAACCTCAGATGCCTTCTCTACCTCCCAGGATTCTTGCCATACAAAGTGCTCCAAGGACCTGGCTTCAGAACTGAAGCTCTACTGTGCTTAAAATGTTCTTATTTAAATGAAAATCTTGTGGCAGCTCTGTCTATTTTGGGTTTTGTGTATTCCCTACAGTTGTTTTTGGTTTTTTACTCTCTTACTTCTTGCATTAAAATTGTGGTTGACATACACATATTTTGGCATTACTTCCTCTAATCTGCTCAGCTTCCTCTTATCTACCAATCAATTCCACTGGTTTCACTGAGGAATAAGATCATAATAAATGCTAACTCTTTAATACCTTTGAGCATCACTAATGCCTTTTGAGTATTTATCCTCCAATTGGACATTTCTCCATCTACTAAAGTATCTATCTATAATAATAAAAGTGTAATATGCAAATCGACCAAATGATCGAACAGCAGAACGACTGTCCAGACGACCTTCCGGACAACCACATTATGACATGCACTGGCGCCAGGACAGCCAAGATGGGTGCAATGTGATTGGTTGGGTTGCCCCGCCATTGCCCTGCAGAGGGAGGCCCAGGCCACCCTCTGCAGGGCAATCGATGTCGGGGCTCCGCAATCGATCGCCCCAAAGAGGGAGGCCAAGACCACTAGCCAGTGGGGCGATCGATGGAGGGGAGACTCCGCAATCACCCCAAAGAGGGAGGCCCAGGCCACCCTCATCAATTGCCCCAAAGAGGGAGGCCTAGGCTACCAGGCCGGCAGCGCTGCGGTGGGTGGACGGGGACTCCCTCTGCAGGGCAATCAATCTGGGGGCCCCACGATCGATCGCCCCACAGAGGGAGGCCCAGGCCACCGGCCAGTGACACTGTGGCACGTGTGCAGGGCCGGCCAGCGATCACCCTGCAGAGGGAGGCCCAGGCCAGCCAAGCAATCACACCCTACAGATGGCAAGCAGTGGCAGCGGCAGGGGTGGGGCCAGCTGCCAGCAGCCGGGGGGAGGAAAGCCCCAATAGGCCCTGATCGCCGGCCAGGCCTACGGACCCTACCTGAAGGATCCTGGATTGCGAGAGGGCGCAGGCCAGGCTGAGGGACACCCCCCCCCCATGTGCACGAATTTCGTGCACTAGGCCTCTTATATATATAAAAGCCTAAGCGGCCGGAACGCCAGAACAACCGGTCACACTGACCACTAGGGGGCAGACACTCAATGCAGAAGCTGCCTCCTGGTGTCAGTGCACTCCCACGGTCAACCTCCCGTGGCGGGCCAACCTTCCCTGCTCCTTCCCCCCATCCAGCAGGCCCCAGCCAGCAGCCAGCAGCTGGCAGGCAGGAAGGCCCCAGCCGGCAGCCGGAAGGCCCCGATCACCCCTGATCACCGGCCAGGCCTAGGGACCCCACCCATGCATGAATTTCCTGCACCAGGCCTCTAGTAGTATAATATTCACCAACTTCTCCAATGGAATTTAATACACAGTCAGACATCAATAAATATTAGTTGATTCTGAATCTACTTACAAAGCTCTAGAACATAACTCCTCAAACAGCAATAGTCTCCTATAGCATCAGCACACATGTAACATTAACAGGCAGTGTTTCAAGTAGATAATCTAATTTTAAAACACTTGGAAGAAATAAGTCCTAACTCCTTACTCAAACAGGGATTCTAGGCAGCTTCGGGCAAAGGAGGGTTAGGCTAGGGTGGGGTAAGATAGGCACAATGATCCAACACCATGTGCTTCAATTTGCCTCTGCACCTCCTAAAACAATCTTGTGCTCTTCTACACTTTAGGTTGACATCTTAAATTTTTATCATAAATTTAGTGGAGGCAGAGGATATGATTTTCAGCATAATATTTATGTATTTTACTTTTCCAACTTTATTAAAGTATAATTCACAAATAAAACTGTAAGTCTGGGCCCTACAACAAGATAATTTAATATATTTTTACACTGTGAAATGATTACCTCAACAAAGCTAATTAAGCACATCCATTTCCTCACACAGTTATCTCCTTTTTTGTGATGAGAACATTTAAGGTCTACTCTCTACAATACAGTATTAGTAACTATAGTCACCTCAAAACTTATCCTTCCTAATAATAGACAAATATGCAAATTGACCATACCTTCGCTATGCCCACGATTGGCCAGGAGGCGCGGGGGGGCGGGACTTGGGGTGGCCGGGGGGACCGATTGGGCCGGCGGGACGCTGAGCTCGCGTTGCCAGCGGCGGCGCGAGCTCAGCGTCTGCGCCATGGCTGTGCTGCGGCACAGAAGGGGCCTCTGGGGCAGCGAGCTCACGTCCCGCCGCGGACCATCAAAAGCGGGGGAGCTGGGTGCCTGTCTGCTCCGGCACCAGGCCTTTCAGAAGCCTCCGCCGCTGGTGCACCAGCAGACAGGCACCCAGCTCCCCCGCGATCAAAAGCGAAAGCGTGTAGGGGACCCTACACGTGCATGATTTAATCATGCACTGGGCCTCTAGTCTATATATATAAAAGGCTAAGTGACCTACCGTACATCCATCTGACCATCCAACCGACCCATTGGCCGGTACATATAAAGCGCACTGGCAATTTAAAAATAAGCATGCGCAATACACATAAACCTCTCCCTGGGGCCAATCTAGACAGAGTAGGAATATTCCTATCTGAACCCGTTTTTGGACATGGTCAGTTATATAGTGCTTTCTCTCGAGTTTGAAGAGTGTGTGACATTAAAGTTAAAGTTGTAAATACTTCATCACAAGGGAAATTAGTCAAGCACTCTGAAAGTGTTTTTACTCTTAATGTATAAATCATGGTATACTGGGAGATATTAGAATAAGTTTAATCAATTTATCAGTCATTGTTTTTATCAATGTTGTTTTTATATGTTTTTGTTGTTTTTATATCATGTCTTTGTTGTTACTGTTTATTTATTAATCAATTTATATGTTATTTTCATATACATTTTACTAATTTTCTTTCATCTCTGACATTTCTATTATAGAGAGAGGGTGAATAGTGATATTAAAATATTTATTCTAATTAATTTCCTTTCAATGTGCACAAATCCATGCACCAGGCCACTAGTTCTTCTTATAACTGAAAATGTTAACCAACATCTCCCCATTTCCTCCACCTCTCAGCCCCTGGCAGCTACCATTCTACCCCTATGAGTTTATGGACTGATATTTCACACATGAATGATACAGTATTTGTCTTTCTCTGTCTGGCTTATTTGATTTAGCATAATGACCTCCAGGTTCAATGTAGGCTCAAATGGCAGAATTTCCTTCTTTTTCATGCTAAATACTATTTTAGTGTATTCACACACACATACAAATAAATGCCACATTTTATATGCATTTTAAATATATTATTGTTGCAACCCTGGAAGCTGTAGACTTCATTCATTTATGTAATGAAATATGTGCACCAAACAATCTAATTCCTAGCCTGTCCTCATTGTCAAATCAATAAACCAAATCAAACTTACTTTCTGTCAAAAAAGCCTGACTTCATTTTTCAATTCAAATAAATGTGCTAATCTGCCTTCCCTATAAGCCTCCCTATACACCCAACAATCCAGTCCAATTCTATTTGTTACCAACATGAAGGAAGGCTCTGCCCCATCTATGATCCTGATCAAAGCTCTCTTTATTTTGTTGTTTACAAGTTCTCACTCAGGAGCTAGGAATTCTTAAATTATTCCTTTAGAGGGTAAACCAGACAGAGGTTTACTCCCTGAGGCAAAGACAGAAAGATTCATGCAAGGTGAGAGCCAAGACTGACTGTCTGCCAAAGGGGAGAAAAGCCATTTGTGAATGAGAAGGTAGGAAAGGAGAATCAGCCACAAGTGCGCTCAGGCAACCAATTTCAGGAAAGTAAATATGTACACTGGCCATCTGAATACCATTAAGACTATCTCTGCATGCAAAATCCCTGGAAAATTTGCATGGAACCTCAGGCATGCACATGTTCCGGTAGGAAGACTACAACTCTAAGAAAAAGCTCCAGAGCTGAAGTCAAAATTGAAAGCCAGGCACCCACTGCAAAACCTGTCAATCCTAATGTCCTAAGCATAGAAGCAGAATCAAGACAGAGGGCAACAGGGTGAACGCTCTGGGATGTGTAAGTTCAGCCTGGGCATGCAGAGCGTGGGCTCTGGAGCCAGGAAGCCCAGGGTTTGGATTCTAGCTCTACCACTTAGGAAACATGTGACCCTGAAAAAAAGTCCTTTATCTCCTTGTTGTCATTTTTATTGAGATACAATTGACATATAACATTGTATAAGTTTAAGGTATACAACATAATGACGTAATATGTGTATATACTGGGAAATGACTACCACAATCAGGCTAGTTAACACATCCATCACCATGATGTGTTACTTTTAAGATCTACTCTCTTAGGCCCTGGCCTGTGTGCTCAGTTGGTTGGGCGTCATCCCTTGCACTGAAAGGGTGCAGACTCTATTCCTGGTCAGGGCTCAATCCCCGGTAGGGGGCATGCAGGAGGCAGTGATCAATGTTTCACTCTCACATCAATATTTCTCTCTCTTCCTCTCCCTCCCTCTCTCCCTAAAAATAACTGTTACAACAATAGATTTATTCTCTTAGTAACTTTCAAATATAAGATATAGTACTGTTAACTATAGTCACCATGCTCCACATTGGATTAGATTTTGTGCCCTGCAACCCTACTGAATTCGTTTATTAGTTCTAACAGTTTTTTAGTAGAGTCTTCAGTATTTTCTATGTAGAAATTAGATCATTCATCTGCAAATGGGGACAATTTTAACTTCCTCCTCTGTGGTTCATACGCCTTTATTCTTTTCTTGCCTGATTGCTCTGGCTATGTTTATTTATTATATATTGCTCTGCAATACTATGTTGAATAGTAGTGGTGAGACTGGGCATTTTCTTGTTCCTGATCTTAGAGGAAAAACTTTCAACCTTTCATCATTGAGTTCAACCTACACATTTAAATAAATCTGATACATCATATTAAATGGAAAATAAAAGGTGCAGAAAATACATTTGACAAGACTGAACATCCACTCATGATAAAAAATGTTCAACAAATTGGGTAAGGAAGGAATGTTCCTAAACATTAAAAAAAAAATAAAGCCTTATATGACACATCCTTTATCTCTTTAAGGCTCAGTGTCCTCATCTACAAAGCAGGAGTGGATGTGATGACGATGACGACAATGACGATGATGATGACGACGACGATGATGACAATGATGATGATGATGACGACGATGATGACGATGACAATGATGACGACGACGACGATGATGACGATGATGATGATGATGATATGAAAATAATGTTATAAGGAACAGTGCTTCACTGATTATACATAAGATAACATGAGGCACTTACCACAAAACCAAGCATGCAGTTAACATTCAATAAATGCTAACAGCCAGCAGTTGGAGCTGTAAGAAAAGGATTGTTAAAAGCAACAAGTCAAGTCAGACAAAATGGAGACATTATTTTCAATTACAGGCCTATCCCATGTCTCTAAAACTGCCTTCCATGAATCTAACTCCAATCAGAGAACAGTTTAGGGAGAACATAAGAATGTTCCCTTCTTACTATTACCCTAAGGGATAAACAGCACCAATAAGATTCTGCTATTTTTAAAGCCACTCTCAAATCTTTATCTGAATTTCAAATTGTGTTTAAGGTACTCAGTCTAACAGCATATGACAGAGTTACCAACAAAGAAAATGAACTGAAGAGAGAGCTGAGTTAGAAAACCCCTACAGGTGTTAAAACGTAGTCTTTTGCAAACCAAGAGATTAGGAATTTAATTTGTGCAAGGATGGAGGGGACGTCCAGTCATTTGTCTGGGAGAGCTTAGTGCAGATAAGAACTTAATTTGCCTGAATAACCTAGACTTCATTCTGCAAACATTCTCACTTCTAAAATGGGCCTGGAGCTTTGCCTTTAAGTGGATATCCAAAAAAAGAAAAAAATCCTGGAAATGCAGGAATTAACTTAATGACTCATAAAAGTGTAAGGCATGCCTGGCCAGAATGGCTCAGTTGGTTTAGCACTGTTCCATGCACCAAGAGTTCTCCGGTTCGATTCCTGGTCAGGGCACATGCCTGGGTTTCAGGCTCCATCACCAGTGGTGGGGGAGGGGGCGCAGGAGGCAGCCAATCAATGATTCTCTCTCATCAATGTTTCTATCTCTCTCTATAAAATCAATAAAACATATTTTTAAAAGTAAGGCATTACTAGACATGCTAAAATTGAACAACATATGAATAAATAACCAATGAATTGTCCCACAGATCAAGTTCATTAAAGATCATGTGCAGTTAATTCCATTTCATACTTTTAAGTTTTGCTAGAACTGGTCTGGTTTATCTTTAGCTCTCCATTTACTAAGGTAAATCATAAGATTCAGGATATAATTATCCCAACTGCTTCTTAAAAACAAAGACCAAATATTGAGATACTGAAGAGGATACTACATTCTCCCAGTGCTTCTGTGGAGGCAGAGCCCAAAATCACGGCCTATTTTTCTGCTGGACAAACTATGAAACAGAGTGCGTCACCCACTACCCGTAGCAAATAGCAAGTACGCAGAGAATCAAGGCATCACAACACGACGACACCCATAAGATGATGTGTTACCTCATTTGTCCAAAAGAGAACTCTAGGAATAATTCTATCTATATAATAATAAAAGGTATGACAACTGATCATATACAAACAACATAATCCTTCAAAGATTGTCAAAAATTAAATAGCTGTATTATCTAATAAATTCTTTTATCTGGGAGAAAAAATGTACTAATCTTTAGTAAATGGAACTTTCACATTAGAGATATTATCTAAGAGGCACTGTTTTTCTAACCCCAATGAAGCTGGCTCTTTGAGCTTGTAATAGGAGCGCTCGCTATGAGAAGTTCCATTTCTAAAACTTCAATTATAGCTTATCTATGATTTAGATTGGTACCATATGGGGATAAATGTTATGAACCTCTGTAAGTTGAGGCATCTGATCACACTGCATTATTAAAAGGAACTTTCTATTTCTGCAGTAACCCAGTAATTTGGAAATGGCATCCTAGCTAATTTTATCATAACTTAGAGCAAGTGCTACACTTTAAGCTAAATAGCTTTCAAGAAGCAATTCCAAATCCTATAAGTGAAAATTAAAGTGTTAAATGCATTATCATGATAACATATACTTTGGAAACCAGATTTGTCAGATAATGTGTGATGTTTTGCCTTTTTCTGAAAAATTGGGTGGGTGATTAAATAAATTAGAGTGTGCACTACCCTTTTCTGGTCCTATTAACTTTCTTAATGTCAACTAACAAAGTGCAGTATGAAAAAAGAATATTTGTAAAAGCAGTACCATAACACAAATATTGGTTGCATCAAAACAGAAAAATTGATTATTGGCTATAAAAGCCAGAGGAAATTTTCAGTCTTATGACAAAAGGGAAATACTAGAAATGTGTGCTATTTGAAGACAAACCTAACCGCCCCCCCCCCCCCCATTTAGTTTCTCCCATAATACGAGAGCGGGGGGGAGGGAGAGAGAGAGAAAGAGAAACTGCACGTGCGCCTGGCCAACCCACAGGCCACATACCTGCAGTTGTTTCACCTGTCTTTTAAGATGGATTCTCCCAATACAAGGATGATTCGTTCCAATATTTCTTTTCAGCCTTATCGTTTACAGAGATACCCACCACCAAAGGAGAGCTAGAAGGACACGTACACATCATAAATCACAGTGGACAGGTCAGCTTCATGCTTAGTCAGTTCTTCACTCAATATCCTTTCCCAGTTCAAGGCAGCCTCGTCTCCTCTTGGAATTAATTGCCATGTAATCATCACTTGGATTACTGATCTACTCTTTCACATCCAGCTTTTTAAGAAAACTGTTTTCATCCCACTTTTTTCAAATAGGAAAGTTGAGGGAGGAAATACAATGATCATGAATATAGCCTTCCCCCCCAGATTCAACATTTGTTAACGATTTGCTATGTCTGCTTCACCTCTCTACATATGCAGAAACATGTATGTTCTTTTCCTCATTCATTTGAAAGTTGCAAACATCATAATTCATCCCTAAAGCCTTCAGCATGTGATTCCTAAGAATAACATCTCTTATATGATCACACTATTACCCCACCCAATAAAACAAACAATAATTACATACTATTCTCTAGTATTCGGTCTGTGTTCAACTATCTACAGTTGGTGAAAGAACGTTTGTTATAACTTCTCCCTTCAACCTGAATCCAATCTAAATTCATACATCACAACTGGTAATCAAATCTCCTTCGTTTCCTCCGGACTAGAGAATTGTGCAAACCCCGCCCCCCTTTCTTTCTCTCCCCTTTGTACAACAATGGCTTTTGAGAAGCCCCAGAAAATTGCCTGATTAAATATCATGCATTTTGAACTTCTGTGATTGTTTACTGCTAGGGGCCATTTACCTTGTTTCTCTACCTGCCGTGTTTCCTAAAACCTTGAAGTTTTTTTGTTTGTTTGTTTGTTTGTTTGTTTTTATTGAGGTATTATATGTGTACATATCTTACCATTACCCCCCCCCACCCTAAAACCTTGAAGTTTGGTACAGGCTCAATTACATTCAAGTTAAACATTTTTGCAAGAATACCTCAAAATGGTGATTTTCTACCATTTATCTATACCAGCAATTTCCAATCTTTTTCATCTCACAGCACACAAATTAATTAGTAAAATTCTGTGGCACACCAAAAAATATGATTTTTGCCGATCTGACAAAAAATAGGTATAATTTTAATATTCAGTCACATTGGACAACTATAGTTGGCTGGTGTCATTTTTCATTTGACAATCTAAGTGAAGAGAGTCCAGTACTACTAACTAGTCAGGTATTGTTTGTTTTAAAAATTCTTCTAGCACACCAGTTGAAAATCTCTGGTCTATACCTATTAGAAGGCATCCTATATAATAAAAGCCTAATTTGAAAAGTATCCCCTTGACCGGGAATTCCACCAGGAGTTTAACCAGGAGTTCAACCAGTTCGACCGCTCGCTATGACGTGCGCTGACCACCAGGGGGCAGCGCGGAACATGGCAGGTATCAGCGATGCAGCACTGGCAGCAAGCAGCAGTGGAGGTGCTGCCGGCCCCAATGGGCCCTGACGAGAGCGGGACCACAGCAGGATGGTGGAGCAACTGAGCGGGCAGCGCCAGGCCAAGGCGGGTGCGTGTGGAGCCCAATCGCCCAGCCAATCGCCCCGCAGACAGCAACCAGCAGTGGTGGTGGGGGGAGGGGCCGCCGCCCAGCTCCCAGGCGCTGAGGGAGCCGGGCGGGGGCCTGATGACTCAAGCGGAGGGGGGCGCACAGGGGCCCGGGGGCCCAGGTGCTGCTCAGGGCCCGGAGGTCGGCTGGGACCTGCCCTTCCATGCCAGACGCTCATGCTTCAATCGCCGGCCAGACCTAGGGACCTCACCCGTGCACAAATTTCATGCACCGGGCCTCTAGTCTTATCTATATAAAAGGCTAATTTGCTAAGTGTCCTTCCCACCTTCCGACTGGTAGCTATGATGTGCAATGACCACCGGGGGCAGACGGTCAATGCACAAGCTGCCGTGATGCACACAGAGAAATGGCACCACGGACCTGGCGCCCAAAAAGCAACACTCGGTTCCCCCCAAGCGGGACACAGGCCCCGCCACCACCCCGAAGCCACAGCCCACCTAATTTCAGCCGACGCTGCCGAGACCCCATGGCGCAAAATGCAGCCCACAGCCCAGCCCAGCCCGGAAACAGTCGCTGTGGGTGCCAGGTAATGACGTCACATAGCAATGCCCGGCTTCCTCTCCCTAACGACTACCCTCCTTGGAGTTTCTGCAGCCCAGGAATACAACTTGCTTCATAGCCAGGTGGAAACACTTTATACTTTAACCAAATGTCTGTGAAGCGTTTTCCTGTGCCTCATCTCATTTGATCCTCACAGAAGTCCTGGAGTAGGTAGATAGGAGACTTGGTGGAATCCTATTTTCTTTTCATTAGCCAGAAAACGGAGATTTAGAAAGCTTAGAAACTTGACCCGACTGAAAAGAAGAAATGGTGGACCTTGAAAATGACTTCAGGTTTTCTCACTGCGCAGAATGTAGTCAAACAGTGCTGCAGTTAAATATTTTACCCTTTGTTCTCCCTGTGTGATCTACAATAATAATCTGCTTCGTGTTGATATTTACTGCTGTGTTGCTGACAATTACCTGAAAGAGAAATTGGGGTGCTTCACTGGGCTGGAAAAAGTTTAGCTACATCAGAAAGCAGGTCTAGCCCTAACTGGTTTGGCTCAGTGGATAGAGCATTGGCCTGTGGACTGAAGGGTCCCAGGTTTGATTCCGGTCAAGGGCATGTACCTTGGTTTCGGGCACATCCCCAGTAGGGGGTGTGCAGGAGGCAGCTGATCGATGTTTTTAACTCTCTATTCCTCTCCCTTCCTCTCTGTAAAAAAATCAATAAAATATTTTTTAAAAAAAGAAAGAAAGAAAGCAGGTCTAATTAAGCAAGTTTGTTCTATATCTATAAAAGGCTAAGTTGACTCGCGCATGCGTGATACATACAAAGCTCTCGCTGGCACCAATCGCACGTGTGTTTCCATCTGTCATTGTCGATCGTGAATTTGGTTGACACTTCTATTATAGAGAAAGGGCGAACAGCGATATTAAAATATTTCCTCTAATTAAGTTCCTTTCAATGTGCACAAATTCATGCACTGGGCCACTAGTTCTATAAGGCAGAGCTTTGCTGTTTTTCTCTGTCCTCCCCGCTCCCCTGCCCCACTACCCTTTACTATGGACTAATGGATTTTTACTTATTCAAAATGTTTCAGTCGATTAAGTTATTATTCTTTCTTAATACTCAAATTTTCCAAAATTTAATAATTAGGAGCTTCTTTAAAAAGTAATTTTTTAAAGTCCTCTCCTTTGTTAAGGGGTACTTCTCTACTAAAGAAAATCACCCACTCATTCATTTAATAAATTCAAAAAAATGTGCTAAGTATTTACCATGTGTCAGGTGCTTTTTTAGGTGTTGGGAATATATTAATGAACAACAGAGTCCCTACTATTATGGGGCTCACATTACAATTTCTGGAAACAAACAATAGACAGAGGGTTAATTAGGAAAGATATCAGATGGTGGTAAGTGCTCAGAAGAAAAAGAAAGCAGTGGAGAGCATATAGAACGATAGAGAGTTGGTATTTTAGACAGGGTAGAGAGAGCCGTCCGATATGATGACATTGGGCAGAGACCCAAATGACTTTGAGGGAGAGCTTGTAGCATCAGGAGGGTGAGACCCAGGCAATGGGAGAGGGTCGAGACTGCTTGGAGTGTTTAATAAACAGCAACAAAGCAATGTGGCTGGAGTCCAGTGAGGTGAAGACAGTTGTAAGAGATGAGATCAGAGAAGAAGGGATCCTAACATACTCAGATACTCAGTATGTAAATATGGCTTGCTTCTGTTTGCTATTTTTACCATAAAGTAACAATTTTTCTAGCAGGCTGAATGGCTCTCAAAAAGATATGAACATGCCCTCATCCCAGGAACTTATAAATGTGACCTTATTTGAAAAAGAATATTTGCAGATGTAATTAAGTTAAGGACCTCAAAATGAGATCACTCTGGATTACCTGGGTGGGCCCTAAATCTAGTGACAGCTGTCCTTATAAGAAGAGGCGAAGATGCAGAGAGAAGAGAAGGCCAGGGCAAAATGGAGATAGAGATTGGAGCTGTACAACCACAGGCCAAGGAACACCTCAAGCCCCTTATGAAACATTAGCAAAAACAGACCTAAATAAATGAATCAGAAAACTCAATTAATAGTAAGAAATAAAACTGATCAACAGATTCAAAGCAATCCAAATAAAAATCCCAGCAGTTCGTTTTACAGCAATTGACAAGCTGATTCTAAAATTGATATGGAAAAGCAAAGGACCTAAAATTGCTAAAGCGATTTTTACAAGGAACTAAGTTGGGGACTCACATTACCTGATGTCAAGACTTAATATAAAGCTAAGTGATCAAAACGGTATAGCACTGACATAAAGACGGATACATACATCAGTGGAGTGGAATACAGTCTCCAAAAACAGACTCAGACTCTCGTATATTGTCAATTGGTTTTCTACAAAGGTGCTATGGTATGAACAGTATGAACAGTATGCCCCCCAAAATCATGTCCACCCAGAACTCAGAATGTGACCTTATCTGTAAACAGGTCAAGGTCATTAGTTGAGATGTCATTAGTTAAGATGAGGTCATACCGGATTAGGTGGGCCCTAAACACAATGATTGGTGTCCTTTAAGAAAAGAACACAGAGACTCCGACACACAGAGAGGAATACTGTGACAACCAAGGCGGAGACTGGAGTCAGGCAATTACAAGGCAAGAAATGACAAGGATTGACAGGAGTCACCAGAAGTTCCAAAGAGTCGAGGAAGAATTCTCCACTCCAGCCTTTACAGAAAGTCCTGCCAACACCTTGGCTTCAGACTTCTAGCCTCTGGAGCTGTGGGAGAAGAGATTTCTCTTTTAAGCCACCAAGTTTTAATGTGTTAAGACAGCCTGGGAAACCAATACAGGTTTTTTTGTTGGTAGTGATGGTTCGGTTGGTTTTCACTGAGTTAAAATTCACCTAACATAAAGTTCACCTGGTCATGGGTTTCATGGTCAGACTGGCCTGGATTCCACTCCGTATCTTCCACTTCCTGTACCTACAAGAGCAAGTTGCCAATCTGAACCTCATTTTCTGACCTATAAAATGGGAATATAGTCGATGTGGCCCTGTGATCGTTAGGAGTCCTTGATGTAAAGCAGTGGTTCTCTACTTTGGCATGCATCAGAGCCACCTATAGGGCTTGTGAAAACATCAATTGCTGGGTCCCACTCCCAGTTTCTGAATCACTGGGTCTGGGGTGAGGCCTGACAATTTGCATTGCTAACATGCTGCTGCTCCTGAGTCCACACTTTGAGAGCCAATGCATAGAGCTTGGGGGGAAGGGGACAGGGAGACCCTACTTTGGAACCAGAGAAACCTGGGTATCAAATTCTGACTCCTCTGGCTATGATCCTAGACAAGTTCGATAACCTCCTTGAACACCAGTTACCCAGTGAAGTTCTTGGCCGAGGGAACAACAGCCACCTACAGCTTAGGGCTGCCCTGAAAGAGGTGATGACCACAAAGAGGCAGGGTGCCTGGCTCACAGTGAGTGCGCAATGAAGCTGACTGCTCTGACTAGGCTATGGTTTGCAGCACTGAAGCACTGAATCCTGCTAGTCAATAACCTATTGCTATTAGGTTTGGAAGGGATTTTTTGTTCTGCGTGGTTTTAAGTTATGTTGTCAGGAGTACAGAGTCAAGTCCCTCATCTTAGAAATTAAAGGACGTACTGTTCTGACTACTAGTGACAGAAAACCACCAAAACCAGTTCATGTAAAACCTCCTGGACAAAACCAAGACGCATCCAGGACTCACATAGACTAAATTTGAACTGATAAATAACAACTCAAGAAACCAGGATACTATCTCAGGAAATGCTTGGCTTCATCATCTCCATTTTTCTCTCAACTGGCTTCCTCTGCTTACTCAGCCTGCTCACGGCCCTTAAAAATAGCCACCCCAAGATGATAATGATCTATATTTGATGGGGATTTGGGTTACACAAGTGTATGCATCTGTCAAAACTCATGTAATGGTACACTTAAGACACATATAAATCAGTGTGTTTTGGACTTCTCTTCATGTCTGTCTCCCTCATTGAACTGTGACATGTAAAGGACAAAAAGGGAATCATAGTCAACTCTGAATACCCAACTCACACATAGCCCAATCTCAATAATGTTTCATTCTTAAACAAAGGAAGACAAAGTTAAGAATGTGAGAAATTTTACCCATTAAGATTCATTCTGAAAAATGTGTTAAAAGTTTTCATTTTAATTAGTCTAGTGAGTTCACATGAAGATATTTAAATTTTACATATTATGAAGAGAACTACATTTATAAGCAAACAATTAGTGTCTTAATTATGGTGCAAACTGTTCTGGGGACATGACTCTACCACCACCTAGTGGAAATAAACGCATATTACCATGTTCGGAAACTAAAGAAGACAAAGAATCTCCAAAGGATGTGCATGAGCAAACACGTTCACCAGGCACCTGTTAGGTTCTAGAAAGTGTGCCAGGTTCCAGGAGGACAGGCATTGATCGTGTCTGTTTTGATCACTGCCTTACCACCAGAGTGACAAAGCACTTCGTTGGCTTTCAATTAAAATTTATTAGCTGATGGACTAGATTCTGGGATTAAAAGGAGACTGAGATATGATCTTCAGGAAAGACATTCAGCCATCCAAAGCCAATCGAATTTTATCCTGACAATGGAATATTGCTCAGAACTTACAAAAACGAGCTATCGAGCCACAAAAAGACATGGAGAATTTTTAAATGCATGTTACTAAGTGAGAGAAGTCAATCTGAAAAGACTACATACTATTTGACTCCAACTGTAAGGCATTCTGGGAAAAGGCAAAACTGTGGAGACCGTTTTGGGAAAGGAGAGATGAACAGGCAGAGCAGAGAATTTTTAGAGCAGGGAAACTATTCTGTGTGATACCATATTGGTGGATAAATGTCATTACACATTTGTCAAAACCCAATACCATGAATAAACCCTAATGTAAACTATAGACTTTGGGTGATAATGAGGTGTCAATGTAGGTTCACCAATTACCACAAACGTACCACTCTGGTGGGGGGTGTAGATAGTGGGTGAGGCTGTTCATGTGCATGGGGCAGATGGGAACTCTGTACTTTCCACTCAATGTTGTTATGAATCTAAAACTGCTCTTACAAAAAAGTCTATTTTTTAAAAATCATAATTTTTTATTCTGACTTTAGATATTCAAATAAGCAAACTCACATCTAATGAGTACATGAAAATATGTTATTGTTCATTTTGGGTGATACTGTTTCTAAACACCTGAGTAAATTCTCAATAAAGGTTATTTCCCCAAACCAAGTAGTTACCATTAAGTAGCTATAAACAAGCCACTGTTCCACCTATAGAATTAAGATAGCTAGACTAAAGTTCTTAGTTCCCTTCCTAATTTAACATTCTTTTAATTTTAAAAGAAGAAATAACTGAATTTAAACTTTTCTATGGTAAAGAGAAAGAAGGAAAAACTGTCAGATATTTACAGCATCACAAACACCAAAAAACACATTAAAAATTACTGTCAGATCTCACAAATATTAATGTAAAAATTTTACAAGTAATACCAAAAAGAACTCAGAAGTGCTATAAATGAAATATAAGCTAGGAGCGCAAACTATTCATTCTAATTTAGGAAGTTCACTAATATAAATAACCATATAAACAGATCAAAAAAGAAAAGTTAATGATCATCTATGCCAAAAAAAGCATATGACAAAATTTTAAACCATTCTTGATCTTTAATCCTTATCAAAATGGCAATAGACGATTGCTAATATAATTTTAATATAATTGAAAAAATGCAAAATTTATATCAGTCCATAACTTTCTAATGTTTTGTTTGAAACAATGAAACATTAGAAGTATTTTAGAAACATTTCTGTTGAAGTCTAGAAGGAATAAAGAAAGCTTGCCATTATTTTTTAATATGAATCTAGATTACAAAGCATAAAGATTTACGCATGGGCCTTAGGGTTTGCAAACTGGAAACACAACTAGGCAATACCCAGAGTGTTCCAAAGAAGAAAGAAAAGCTAAGAGTTTTTATAGTAAAAAGTACATTTTTTAGGAAAATCTGTACTGAATTCTTAGTCTCTGGATTGATCCAAGATGGTGATCCTCTAGATGACTGGATAATGGGTGTCAGGTGGTCTAGATACATGCACATTCTTTTGTTTGTCCTTCATGGGGTAATCAGAGGGTTCTCTGGAGATTTGATGTATATCTATCTGGGCATTAATACAGGTCTAGAAAGTTCAAAAGTTTAAATTCCCAGGCTAGTTCAAACAAGAATAGAATCGTTTCCTCGAACCTCAATCTACTTGACTGCAGTAACTCAGCAGCTTGTCTATAGTGACTATTTTATTTCTTCACTCTATTTTTCATGAGAAAATTGTTCACATTGCAAAAAGAGAAATCCTGAAAAAATATAGAGATATGCTTCCTAAAAAGTAAGGATCATTCAACTATGAAATGAGTTAAGAAGGGAAACTGGGATTCTCTGTAGGAAATATTTTTATAAGACAGATATGCATCCATCAAGAAACTGTGATGCATTGAGATAGGGGCAAATGCTTCCACTGTGAAGGTTAGCCCCATAACTCATCAGCCAGCCAAGAGACCAATCAACAATTTATAAAGTTCTTAACTATGTGCACAACTCTGTAGCAGCTATAATAAAGTGTGAGCTATGGCTCCATCAGGAGAAATATGTATTACATGGTTGGGGAGATAAAATAAACACATGAAGAAAACCCAAAGCAATGTATAAAATGAATCAGGCAAACTAATAATGGGAGAATTTCTCTCTCTGCTTTCCAATATATGTTTTAGGAATAAGAATACAAGAAGTAGAAGTAGTCAATCAGAACAGAATTTTATTTCCTCCAAGTTTTAGAAGCTGAAAGGATTTGAAGCTTGTTAAATATGCACAGGTAAATCATCTATAGCAATGGTAATAACTAATCAGAGATTACTAAAAAATCCTAAAATCTCAAAGAAAACTCAGCAGTGTTTATACTCCTACTTCATTAAAGCATATTTACTAATTAATTTAAGTAACCACTACTATACACACACCACTGTGCTAGGCTTCTATGGAATGAGCCACAGTGAAACAGGTAAAAATACTCAAAGAAGTCTATACAGGACAACAGGACTGGACGCAAGTTTTGAGGGCAGCTCTTCAACAACGAAAGAACTGTCCCTGCCATTGTGGCTCGGTGATGAGCGTCGACCTATAAACCAGGAGGTCACTGTTCCCTTCCCCATCAGGGCGCATGTCTGGGTTGTGGGCTCAATCCCCAGTGGGGGGCATGCAGGAGGCAGCCAATCAAGGATTCTCTCTTCTCATTGATGTTTCTACCTCTCTTGCCCTCTCTCTTTCTCTTTGAAATCAATAAAAATACATTTTTAAAAAGAAAAAACTGGGACTGAAAATCTTAAGTTTGCAACTTAAAGTAATCACATTGAGCTATGTAGTCACCTCTGTTTATATTGCTAAAATAAAAACCACATCCCTAAGATAACCCACTTCTCAGTACCACAAACTTATAATTGAGAAAGTGCAGGTGATAGTTCACAATTCAATTCAGTGAATATTTACTGAGTTATAATACTATGCTCAGTGTCAGAAATGTGAAGTTGGATAAGACAGGGGCCCAGTTTTTTGTTTTAAATACAGATAAAGTCAAGTCCAAGACCTTGAACTGAAAGAGCATGTTACAGAGTTCTTCTCTCAGTTGGGGGTGAGGGTGGGAGTGGTATGCCTTTAAAAAGTAGGATTCCTTAAAACAGTCCTATTTTTCTAATCATTAACTACCTAACCAAGAGGCTAGAGAGCTGGAAAACTGCTACACTTTACTTGCAAGAAGTGAATGGAATATAAATTGGAAATAAAAATTAAATATCACTGAAACTATAATGCGGTACTGGTCCAATGTAAAGCTGTAATGTCCTACTTCGAGAAATTTTATTTGTACAAAATGTATTACACAAAGCAAAATATAACCAACTAATGTTCACTGTGCTATTATAAGTGCAAAGAGGTTTCCAAGTAAGAAATGTGCTCTATTAAAAGCATTAGGGACAGTGGCTTCCAAATCCTGAAGAGAAGACCAATGTAGAAAGACAGGTACAGCCATGAGGCAAAATGCTAGGAAGTGATAGAATGCCTCTTTACAATTTGCAGCTAGGTTATTACCCATGATAAATTGATAATCATTCATTAACTCTGAGAGCAATAGACAACTGGCAGGCTATTTCATGCCTCAAAGAATTTATGACAAAAATGACAGGTGACTTTGAATTCAGAAAATAAAATGGATTCTTAGAAACTGTTACTTTCATGCATTCTTCTTTTAAATAAACTTGGAGGCAGATATAGGTACTTGCTGCTGATAAGAAGTAAAGGTCATGATTTCCACATCAATGATAAACGGATTAATGTTTGCCAGTTGCACAAGCCTGTCAATCAACAATATACAGGTGAATTAGGCATCTAAGGCATCGGTCACCAAGTGGTGGTCCGTGAGGTTCAAAAGGTTGGCGACCGCTGATCTAAGGTATATCCTGATACATAATCCACTCTAGGTCATAAGAGGGAAGGATTGTGCAAAATATCCATCAAAAGCCTAAATTAAACAGGGCGCAATTAAGATTCAGGGGTTATGTTTGCAGGTTTTCCTTGGCGGGCACCTCCTTGCCGCCACCACAATGCTGGTGTTTCCTAATTAGGGCTTTTGTCTGGTTCTATTTCCTTCCAATTCTCCATGTTCCCAAATTGATCTGCACCTAAGGGGTCAGCCATCACCTACCCTCCACTCTCTCTAGGAAAACTTCTCTCCTGGACCAGTGATTGTCAACCCTGGCTGCATATCAGCATCACCTCAGTTGCTGTTAAAACATACCGATCAAGCCCAGGCTAGTTACATCAGAGTCTCTGAGTTTCCCTAAAGAACAGTCACGGTCCAGATCCTGTAGATCTATCATTCCAGCCCTCTCCTGGTCATCAACTCCTGAACCCACAGGCACCTCAAACGTCTCTCCTATCAGAGACACTCACCTACCAGCTCTAAGCTAGAGCATTTTCCCTCTTCCTTATCTGACCCCAGGAGCATCCGTGGTCCTTCTTCCTGGCTTCTACACTATTCTGTCCATGCCTCCATTAAAGCATTCACCACCATTTATTTTAACTGATTGTGTATATCTCTATCTGCCCCATAAGGCAGGGGTGTTTTCTTTTGTTTTTTACATTTTAGTGTCTGAAGCATCCCCAATGGGTGGCACCAGAGTGTGAGTTACAGCCAAAAGCCAAAGAGACTAACCAGATTTCTATAGTCAGGTCTAAGAAGTAACTACAAGACTGGAAAACTGGAGACAAGGCTAAGGATGATTAACCTGGCAGACACAGGATCAGAGTCACGAAGGCGGACACGGGAGAAGGGGTGCTGTACCTGAAGCTCAGCTCATTTGCCTCCACCCTGTACACTGACTAAACCGACTGAGTAAACCTGACCCTGCGTTGGGGCAAACACTCCTGACAAGTCTATCTCCCCAAAGTACACCAAATTTAAGTCTTTTCACCCTTACTGTTACTACACCTTTCGGCCTTCATCATCTCTTGCCTAGACTTTTAAAACAGCATCTTGCTTCATGCCCATACTGCTCATTTCTTGCCACTCCAGGCTAGAACAGACCACAGTCGCCTTTAAAAGAACAAATCTCTTCCCCTTACCCCTGCACTGGAAATTCTCCCGTAGCTCTTAGAGAATGAAGTCTAAATTCTCTACCATGGCCTATCAGGCCTCTCAGCCAGGCCCTACCCGATTCCTTGAGCTATTCCCCCACCATAATCAATACATTCTCACTCAACAGCTCTCCATCAGTTCACAATTTGGGTCCTACACACAGGCTGTCCTTACAGTGAAAATACCCAATCCACTGCACACCCATTAGCCCAATTTTAGAGATCCCATAAAAACCAGCTCCAACACTACCCCATTCATTTATTAATTCTTTTCAAAAAAAATTTTTTTTTTGGGGGGGGGGTCCTACTATGTGACAGGCATTGGCATAAACATTCCTATAGTACTTCATTCAAATGTGAGTTATGACAGTTAAAATGTTGTATTTAAAAACACTTGTGAGTTTATCTTCTCCATCCATCTATAAAGATAACAGCCATATATTCTGGTCCAGCTGTCTTGTTCTGACGGGTCCAAGAGGGGCCAGGATGCCAGGCAATGTCTAGTAAAGACTCCCTTGGAGGCCCCGGGATCAGGCTACAAGGATCACTATTAGAATAAAGGCCTGAGTCTACATGTAGAATACAAACAATGAGCCAAAGTGAAGAAGGCTCAAAGCAAGCCTTCATCCCAGATGAGAAGGCTAGAGGTAAAAGTAACAAATAAACAAGGCAGAGATGAAACTGAAGTATGGAAAAACTGAAGACTAATTTTGAGCTAACACCATGAACACAGACTTGGTACACTTTTCTGGACCAGGGCCATAACCTTCAAGGGATAAAACCATTCTAAATACATTACATTCATCTTCATAACAACCCTACAGCCTAACCTAGTACAAAGAATGCATGCTGCAAAAGTGTGAATTAATTAACATTTTGCAAGCAATGATTACACATGTACTCATGTGCACAATGTGTATTCATATGACCCAGAAGGTAAAACAGAGCCATTGAAATACTAAATTTTAGCACAGGATATCAGAGATCTAATCTAAAACTAGGGAGTTGAGATAACACCTTGCATACAATACCTACCAAAAGACTAATTTATTCTACCATATTCAAATTACAGGCAAAACTAAAGGATGGACTGAAAGTTGGACATAAATTGTCACGTGGACTGAGCAACAGAGGAAACCATTCTGCGTTGGGGGCGGGGGGGACATCCAAGCAGAGAGAAGCAGATAACATGCCTGGGCTCTTGAAGGCTGTCCAGTTCCTAGTTTCAATCCCTTCCCAAGTTGCAAGATACAGTCCTGCCCATCAGTTCTGAGATGCTCTGAATCCTTTTAATATATGCTTCTTAGCTTAAGCTAGCTCAAGCTGGTTTATGTTACCCCAAAACAAAAATCTAACACCAAACATAAATACCAGAAGTACCTGGCCTCTGCTGCCATGCCTATATCCAAGGTAACTACTCCCTTGATAACTATTTCATTTCTTACTCCTCTTTCCAACCACAACTCATTCAATAACATCCAGGAGCCCCTCCTTCATGCCAGGTGCTGCCAGCACCTAGCAACGGGAAGATGATGAAGCCATGGTCTCTGTACTCCAGGTCAAAATCTATTGCAGCACTTTTTCAAAATGTGAATCTTGATCAATTTGTAAAATCAATGTAGTCAGTCCCAAAAAGCACTTTCTAAAATTTAAGACATCTATATAATAAAAGCCTAAGCAACCGTTAGGGCGGAACAACCAGAATGACCCGTCACTATGATGTGCACTGATCACCAGGGGGCAGACTCTCAACGCAGGAACTGCCCCCTGGTGGTCAGTGCACTCCCACAGGGGGAGCACTGCTCATCCAGAAGCCAGGTTCATGGCTGACGAGCGCAGCGGCAGTGGCAGGAGCCTCTCCCACCTGCGCGGCAGCACTAAGGAGCAGCGAGCAGACAGGTGGTAAGGAGTGAGGGGTCCCAGACTTTGAGAGGGCACAGGCCAGGCTGAGGGACCTTCCCCCGACCCCAATGCACGAATTCCGTGCACCAGGCCTCTAGTAAGAGAATAAAACTAGAGAGCATCACAAGAGGCAAGTTAAATGTTGTTTTCTATAACTTTTGTTTCAGTTACGCATGTGTGTTGGAAAGCAATATAGTATGTATTTCTTTTGTTTGTTTGTTAATCCTCACCTGAGGATATTTTTTCATTGATTTTTAGAGCGAGTGGAAAGGGGGGTGGAGAGACAGAGAGAGAGAAACATCAATGTGAGAGAGAAACATCGATTGGTTGCCTCCAACATGACTGGGACTGGGGATTGAACCTGCAACCCAAGTAGTACATGCACCTGACTGGAATCTAACCTGAGACCCTTCAGTCTGCGGGCCAACACTCTAACCACTTAGCAACACTGGCCAGGGCTACTATGTATTTCTTACTCTGAGTCATGAACAGAGTTTGAAAAATACCAGTAGGTCCCTATTTCCTAATTAATCACAACAAATGCGAAAGAAGAGGATGGTCAAAAGTTGTGCCTTAGAGAATCCATTAGTGCTTTAATTAATAAAAATAATAATTTTAATTGGCATATCCTTAGTTTGTGTTGATTTTACAAACTCTTGGAAACAGTCGTTTGCCTCAAGTAGATTAAACATTGCTTCTTGTTTAGATTTAATTTGCTAAGCAAATCTTTTTCTCTTTGCCTTCAACAAAGAAAGTTCAAATCAGCATGTCAGAATTATTATAAAATCTTAATTAGCTAAGTATAAATTTAGTAAGTTCCTATCATACTAACAATGAATGCTGACCAGTCAAAACCCCAACTATCTACCTATAAGAGATGACAAGTTAGCCTGCAGAAAAGAAGACCATGCGACAAAAGATAGCTGTGTGCAAAAATGTCACAGGCATATGGTAACTCTAAATTGTTTAAGGTAACTTCCGAAAAACATTAATTAAAGAGAATGTAAAAGAATATCAAGTAAGCCTTGGGCATTTTCTGGTATTTCTTATATTTTCCAAGTGTCTAGAGTCTACGAATCTTATTTCGCTACAAAAAAAAACAAAAACTGAATTAAAACATAATTATTCTCTAATGTAAAGATTGTCAATCTCCAATACATAGTGGAAGTTATGATACTCTTGATTAGTCAACAAGAATATTTACTGAATGCCAGGATATTATGCAGAACTGCCGGAAGCTAATTCCAGCGTGTCATAAATGCAAGAAGTTTCATCAAAAGGTTGATGGAACTTGGGGGTTCAGTATGGCTGAATACATAATCTGCTGCTGGAAATGGCTAAGGGCATTTCCCCACACCTAAAGATTTGCATAGATGATTGCTTGCTGCCAGACAGCTGGGGCATTTCAATCTACACGTTATTGCCTCCTGCTGGCCAAACACCTGAACAGCCGAAGGCAGTTCCCCCAATCTAACCATGCCTACTGTATACCAAACTTACCTTTGATATGTATATCTACTTTGCCTTAGGACAAGCTGTGTTAATAAAGAGCAAGGTGTCTGGAGATTCAGGAGAACTTGGTTCCTAGAGCTAAGCGCCTCTGCTTTCGTCTCTAGACTCTTTAATAATTTACCGCAGCCTTTCTCCGGATTCCTGAACCCTTCTAGATGCTGGGCAAGACCCCCGGCATTACAGAACACCATAAAAAATGTGAGATGTCATGAAATACTAATTGTTAAAAACCATCATTGCTGAAACCGGTTTGGCTCAGTGGATAGAGCGTCGGTCTGGGGGCTGAGGGGTCCCAGGTTCGATTCCGGTCAAGGGCATGTACCTTGGTTGCGGGCACATCCCCAGTGGGGGGTGTGCAGGAGGCAGCTGATCTATGTTTCTCTCTCATCGATGTTTCTAACTCTCTATCCCTCTCCCTTCCTCTCTGTACAAAATCAATAAAATATATTAAAAAAAAAAAAAAGAACAGGTTTAGTGGCAGAAAATGATCATGTCACAAGCATGTCTCTATAGAAAAATCTATTGTACAAAGCATGGCAATCAATTTCTATCTTTTTTTCAAAAACATGTATTTGCTGCTTATTTATTCATTCTATTAGGAAAAAGTATGTAATTAAAGGTTAAGAATAACATACATGACGTCCTGAGGATACACCATCACTTATGTAATACTGGGGCTGGGGATGAATAATTCAACTCTCATTATGAGGAAATACCAGAAAAACCCCTATGAGGAACATCCTATAAAATACCCAGCTTGAATTCTTCAAAAAAGTATTAATGTCATGAAAGACTAAGAAAGGCTGAGGAACTATTCCAGATTAAAGAGACTAAAAAGTCATGACAACTACATGTAACATGTGATCCTATACTGATCTTGGACTGAAAAAAAATACAAGAAAGACATTACTGGAATAATTGACAAAATTGGAAATAGGGACTATAGATAGAAATATTGTGTGCATGTTAAATTTCCTGGATTTCAGTAAGTGTGCAGTGATGATGTAAGAGAATACCCTTGTTCTTAGGAAACACATACTAAAGTAGTAAGGAGAGGGACACGTGTGGAGTCTACTCTCAAATGGCTTAGAAAACAATAGTGTGTGTGCAGATAGAGATAAAAAATAAGTACGATAAATCAAATATGGCAAAATGCTAAAATTTACTGAATTTGGGTAAAGGGCATATGAGAATTCTCTGTACTATTCCCTCAACTTTCTATAAATCTGAAATTATTTCAATATAAGGAGTCCCCCAAAAAAGGTATACACATTTTTAATAATTATTCATTCCAATGAGTTAAATCTGAAAAAAAACATCAATTGAGCTATCAGAAAAAAAAAGTGTGTATACATTTTTGAGACACCTTGTATATAATGTTTTTAAGTGGTCTGACCAATTTTAAAACATATTTAAAAATATGAATGCAGTTATACTTCATCTTAAATTTCAACACTAATTAGAAAGCTAACAAAATATACTTTCCAATGGAAAAGATCTAAAAAATCAACGTAGATAAATATTTTATGAGAAGATTAAAGCATCAGCTAGCACAGCAATTATGCACTGGTGCTCAGCTTATTTTTCCACTTGGATTTCATTTTGGGCTCATCAAGGATCCCCTGAGCAAGATTAAAACACTTTATCTCTTATCTATAAATAGATTATTACCTTTGAATGAAACGAAGTTCCATAAAAATATAGGAAGACTGCTCCTAGTCACCTGGGTGAAGAACTGCACAGGTACCAAATTGGCTCCTACTCTCATTCGCCTTTGAAAGCTCATTAGCAGGAAACACAATTCAAATACAGAAGGTGGAAGGCATTCAAACCAATCTCCAGAAAAAAAACCTACTGAAGGTGCTACTTAGGATGTCTTAACCTGTGAATAATTCTATAAAAAAATACATAAGCATTCAACCAATACTTAATTTTAGTTTTCCAATGATTCCTGGTATTTTTTGAGGTAATAAAAATATGGGAAGAATACAAACTAAAGGTTAATTACTCAGCACAAACCACAAGAGCCTCAGGAAAGCACATGCCACATTTTACAACTCCACTCCCCTCGAACCCATACAGAAAGTGCCACATGCCATTACAATAATCAGAGGCTTTCACCCGTGGGAAGAAGAGCCCAGAAAAGTGGCAAGCAGCCCTTTCTGTAATTTAGTAAGTATATATTCCTCACAATAGACTGAAGCACTTTTTTAAAAAATGTTAATCAAAGTAATATATAGCATACTAGAGGCCTGGTGCACGAAATTCATGCACTTGGAGGTGGGGAGGGGGGTCCCTCAGCCCGAATTGCAAGAGGGCACAGGCCAGGCCATGGGACCCCACCAGTGCAGGTGCACGATCGGGGCCGGGGAGTGACTGAGGGAGGTCTCCAGGGTGTGTCTAGACCGTCTCGCTCAGTCCCGATTGGCCGGACCCCAGCAGCAAGCTAACCTACTGTTGGAGTGTCTGCCCCCTGGTGGTCAGTGCACGTCATAGTGAGCGGTTGAGCAGCCTTAGCATATCATTAGAATATTACGCTTTGTTTGGTTGAATGGCTGACCGGATGACCAGACACTTAGCATATCTGGCTTTTATTATATAGAATGGTTAAAAAGTCAAAGAGTACAAAATGGCTCCCCCCAAAGCAATCATATATACCATTGCATTTTTGGGAACTTCTGGCAATTATTCCCAATTTTCTAATATACTTTTTCCACTAGTTCACTTATCACCTTTAAATACCTATAAGACATGACCTGTTAGGACACGATGCTTTAGTCAACTTAGACTTCCCCTGAACACCCCCCTCCCTTCCTCTCAATGGGTAACTATTTTAGTTGTCCTGTTGGCTACTTTTAAGACATACTTCCAATTTTATTTTTGTTCTATCAACTGCAAAATATCTTGACTCCTCCTTCACAAACAAGGTTATCAGAACCTTTACCCGTTCTTCTACTCCTCCTCCCAACTGCTGTCAGCTGTGCTTTCCCCCATTGTCAAGACCTAAGATTCACATTCCAGTATGTAGCCATAATTAAATAAGTCTTGCATGCATTGTCTGTAGCAATGGTTTTTAAACGGCAACGTGCATCAGAATCATCGCCTGGAGAACTTGTTAAAACACAGACGGATGGGCCGCACCCAGTGAGTTTCTGATTCAGTACATCTGGGGTGTGGCCTGAGACTTCGCATTTCTAACAAGTTCCCAAGTACAGTGCACGTAGTTTTGTTGGTCCATTTCTTCTCTTAAAATACACACACACACACACCTCATCCAAGCAGAGATACTTGCGCACATACACACTAAAACACACAGGCATGTATGTACATGGATACATTCGTGTGTGTGTGTGTGTGTGTGTGTGTGTGTGTGTGTGTGTACATGTGCATCTGCTTGGATGAGGTTGGCTGCAGTGAAAACAGAAATATACAAATTCAAGTTACAGTTGAAGAAATAGGAGACAGGACTTGATGTTTAACTGAAGGTAGAGAAACAGTTCCCTTTAAAGATTTACCCTGTTTTCAACAGCTTGGTTATTGTTAAAGATTCATATGAGACTTTTTGGTCAATCTGGTCTTCTCTGATGAATCCTTTCATTCCCTCATTTAGTAGGCATCTTAACTTTTTAGTTGACCATTTTTCACGGCTTAGATTCTGGCAATAAGGAAAACCACTAAACTAAGTCTAACTTGTTTTATATCTTGGAGATAAATAATAATTTAGCAGTTTGGGTTCAGAATATATTTAGAGTAAATCTGATTTATTATGGCTTTATTTATTACATTTTTTTAACTTGGAAAAGTACCTTGACTCCATATTACTTTTGCTGATGGGTATTCTGTTGATCTCAGAGGAAAAAAGTCTTTTATGACTAGCTCTATAAATTATTGCTCTAGGCTTATTTCAGAACCATTTTCTAAAAACACTGTTTTACAAGTTCAGTTGCTCCTAGCTAGGCATATTACTGACTTCCTAATGGGCCCTGTAGGGTTTGAGAAACATCTTTATGTACTCAATCGCCCCCCTCCCACGGCAGACAGACACGTGGGAGTGCTTTAATGCTTTGGAAGTCCAAAAGCCATTAATGACTGTTATGACTGTGACTTTGGGAAGCTGGACACACACGACTCAACCCCTTTCGAGTTCTTTTTGGGGCAACTCCTCCATGTCCTACGTTTTAGAGAGGAAGGTTCTGCCCTTGAGGGAGCCTCTGATGGTCCAGCGTTGGCAAGAACTAAGTGTGCTTTTGTTGCCTAATCCTGTGGAAGCCAATTGATGTCAGATACCAAGGCTGTGTTTTCTAAATGCTCAATCACTAACAAAGCTGAAACTTTCATCTTCAAAGCAAAACAAAACAAATCTATATGGCCACTCAAACTCACTAAACCTCAGGCCTGCCAGAAGTTACCAAAGACTTATTTTTAACCTAATGTGGTTGGGCCTAAGATTATATATTTCTAAAATCCATGACGTTACACCAATGCTAATGGCCCACAGAACACACTTTTAGTAACAAGATTCTGAAAGACTTTGCTCTGCGGCCCAAGTAGCACTAGGAAGAGGGTAATATCTAAGGACCTAGAGACCTAAGCAAAAATACATTTATATCTAAATTCAAGTACTGAACTGAGGTGCTATTTTCAAGCTCTGTGAAGAGTTTCAAACTACAATCAAGTTCAAGACCCACCTAAAATAAACTTGACTTGTGCAATGTCCTTTTTTCTACTCTCAGGACAAAAACCTATTTCTCCTTATTCCCATGCAAATATACAGAAGAAAAACAACTCTATTTTTCTTGGGGGTAGGGTGGGGGGAGCAGACAAGCTTTTCAACTTGGCATTTGACTGAAAATTACATGTAAAAACAGACACGTCATTAAGGCTCAAAACTCTTTGACTATTCAATTCTCAAATATGCCACAAAAAGCTACAAAAGACAGCTTGTCTCTGGATTACTCCAGCTCAGCAACTTTTTAAAGGAGGGATTACATAAAGAAATTGTTCCAACTAGTCATACTTCTCCATTAAAAACAACATGCTTTAGGCCCTTACATTTAAAGACATCTCTGACATGAATTGAAACCGATTTGTTTGCCTGAATCTAGACCAATCTTAAAATATGGTTAATTGCTAATATACTTCAACCTCATTTCTCTTTCTCAAAATCAATGTTTCTAAAAATAATCTTGTACCGTCTCTTTTGACTATTCAGTTTTCTTTGTGCATTCTATTTTTCCTCTTTTTGTGATACTTGAATAAATACAATCAAGGAATGTAGAGATTTTGAAATTAAAATTTAGTCTTATTGACAAAATTAACTATAAAGCTTTATCCAACAGGTACCATTCTTTTTTTAAGTCCCATATTTTAAAATCATCTCTTAATATGAATATAGTCTAATGTTCTTTTTGAAACCTGGAGAAACTACTTGAAGAAAAAGAAGGGAGCTATTATTCATGGCCATACCTTCCCGAAAGTAGTCACAGGCTTGGTAATTAGGCAGACCTGGCTGCAGTCACCCTAATGACTCTGTAACCAATGGGCAAGTTTACCTTAACTTACTCCATCATAACCCTCTGCTTTGCATGTAGCAAACACTCAGTTACATCGTTATTATCGCAATAGATACTAGAGAACCCTTTCTTTATAAAAGAGAAAATTAAAGGTCATGAAATTTACACAACTGCTGAAGGGGACAAAATAACTAAAAAACCTAGAATAGGTCCAGCTCTATCTGACTGTAAAGCCCAGTGTCTCCTCTGACCTACACAGCACTGCCATTTCTAATGTGAAACTGTTGACGGCTTAACTGAGAAAAGTGTTTCTCGCACACTAAGAATGGCTCTTTCTTTAATTTTAAAAAGCCTATACTGGCACTGCAACACAAAAGCAACCTACATCTAAGACAACCAATTATTACGTATCAACTAGCTGCAGAGAAAACAATCTCAGTAAAAGTCAACTCAAGTAACCTAGTACATACACATGCAGCTAAGGGATAAGATGATAAAAAAAAATTCATTTCTTCATTATAACAAATACCCACTGAAGACCTACTATGAGAACATGGTGCTGGGTACTAAGTTCTTTTCTACCAAATATGATGACTACAAGTCAGGGCAACTTAAAACAAGAAAAATAAACTAACCTAAGCCACAAGAACAGTATCTAATAACTGATGCTTTAAATGACCGGAGACTTGATTTAATTGCATCTCAGGACAGGCACCTGAAAGTATAGCTAAACCCGAAGGATGCTCTGCATAAAACTGTCAGTGTGTGTGTGCAAGTGCATACTGTCCTCCACCCTGGAGGCAGTCCAGGTCACAGTGCATAGCCTGGGCTTGATAACACAGAGACCTGAGTCCAATATCCAGCGCTGCCATTCAAAGCTGTGTGACTGTGGTCCAGAAACCGCTTCAAGACTCAGTCACCTCAATGGTCAAATGGGGATAAAACAGCACTTCCTTTAAAATGCTGTTCATCTAGGTCACTTTTACTGAAGGTACACCTTGCCATCGGGCATTGTGCTAAGCACTGTGAATTACATGTAAACACGCAGTGCTTGGCATGTGTTAAGAACAAAGCAGGGATTTTGTCCGTTTTGTTCCCAGTTCCAAGCTCAGTATTTAGAACAGTGACTAGCATGTAGGAGGCTTACAATAAATATTGAGTAAGTGTTCTGTGTCAGGTGGGTCAGAAACTATCCCCCACCCCCAAACCTTGTTTGGATTCAGCCTTCTTGTGCATATACATTTGTAAACACCGCTAAAAGTTCAAGTCTCTTTTTTTTTTTTCAATTGATTTCAGAGAGGAAGGGAGAGAGAGAGATAGAAACATCAATGATGAGAGAGAACCATCAACTACTGCCTCCTGCACGCCCCTCCATTGGGGGGATCAAGCCCACAATCTGGGCATGTGCCCCTGGCCAGAATTGAACCTGGGACCCTTTAGTCCGCAGGCCGATGCTCTATCTACTGAGCCAAACCGGCTAGGACTCAAGTCTCTTATTTTTAATAAGCGTTACAAGTGTAACTCCTGGGACCCTCTATGAGATTTTCTGTCACACATGTTTAAAGTACCTTTAATTGAACATTTTGTACAATAAAACATTAAGCATACACGGAATTAAAGTATAATGCACCCTCATGTACTCATCAGCCAGCTTCAATAATAACCAATTTTTGCTGTATTAAAAAATGTTTCCCAGACCTTAGCAAATTAAGACAAATAAACACCTATCTATTCACACATACCTACTAGCTGTTAGTCTAAGAGAAGGGGAAGGAATATTGAAATTCTCTGACATAATTGTGGTTCTCACATCAGCTCTCTTGAGATGACACTGCACAGCAAAAATCAACTTTATTAGCAATGAGCATTCAGAGAAAACAGTAATCAGTCCTCCCCTGCTCCCTTCTACTCTGCTATTTTGTGCCTTTCTGATAAAATGAAAGCATATCTCCATACAATTCATGTAACCTTTTGTCAAAAGATCTCTTTAGATCTCAATTTTTTAAGTAGCCAACAGAAAAAGAGTGCTACTCATGAATTATGGATGTAATAAATCTTCTCCAATACCTTCAGGTCAATATGCTATCTTCCTTTTGAGGAGGCCAAAACTTCTAAAACTTCTATCATCAAAGTGATTCTGTTTGCCATGCAAGGTGACATGGCATTCTGGGTCAGGCCAGGGCGTTTAATCTTTACACCAATGGTCTCACTTAAGGGTGTTGTATGTAAAGCCAATGGCAGCCCTCCTCACTGATCTGACCCTCAGTGTTGCAGATCTGCATCTTATCATTCTATACAGATGCTTCTTATCACTACTAGAGGCCCAGTACACGGGGTCCTTCAGCCTGGCCTGCGCCCTCTCGCAATCCGGGACCGTTTGGGGGATGTCGGACTGCCGGTTTCGGCAGGATCCCCGCAGTAGGGCCAAAATCAGCAGTCTGTCATCACCCGAGGGATGTAGCAGTGCTCCTGCTGTGGGAGCACACTGACCACCAGGGGGCAGCTCCTGCATTGAGCGTCTGCCCCTTGGTGGTCAGTGCACGTCATAGCTACCAGTTGACCAGTTGAGCTGTCAATCAGTCGCTTAGGCTTTCATATCCTATCTAATAAAGAGGGAATATGCTAACTGACCATCACTCCATCACAAAGATGGCTACACCCACAGCTGAGGCCAAGTTCCCATAAGGAGCCTTAACGAGCAATCAGCAGGGGCCTGAGGCTACACCCTCCCCTGCCCCCGTGGGGCTTGACAGGGGACTTCAGGCCGCGCCTCCCACCCAGCAGGGCTTGACGGGAGACCTCAGGCTGTGCCCCCCACCCAGCAGGGCTTGACAGGGGACCTCAGGCTGTGTCCCCCACCCGGCAGGGCTTGATGGAGGACCTCAAGGTGCATTTCCCGTCCTGGTGCTGGGCTAGAGGACCTCAGGCTGCTCCCCCTGCCCCAGCGCCAGGCCAGGGGACCTGAGGCCGCGCCCCCCACCCGACAGGGCTTGACGGGGGACCTCAAGATGCGCTTCCCGTCCTGGTGCTGGGGGACCTCAGGCCACACACCCCATCCTGGCACCAGGCCAGGGGACCTGAGGCTACGTCCCCTGCCTGGCGGGGCTTGACAAGAGTGGGACTGACCGGGTCTAGATCTAGCCCAAAGGGGAGTGGGGCGGCCAGGTCTGGGTCTCACGCGATTTTGAGGCGCATGTGGGTGGGCAGGGACTTGACTCTGGGTTCTCTGGTGTGCCCCAGACTCTGACAGGAGGAAGGTTTTCATATACATTTTACTGATTTTCTTTCATCTCTGACACTTCTATTATAGAGAAAAGGCAAATAGCAATATTAAATTATTTCCTCTAATTAATCCCCTTTTAATGTGCACGAATTTCGTGCACCGGGCCACTAGTATATAATAAACTGATTCATCCAGTAACTATATCCATCTTGTACATAACCATCCATTTGGTACCAGCTGGTATTTTATCCCTCAGATTACTTTCAAAGCTACACTGGCCCAGAGCAGGCCAAGTACAAGCCTTCCCCTCACTCAGACGCACAAGTGCCCATCCGCACCCACCAGGCAATGAACAACTACTCAATCCCAGTACAGCACTTTTCCCTAAAGATGCATCCAACTCTTGAACAAAAGATATTAGCCAATAAAGTTAATACATTGCAAACGGATCACGAGAATTCTCGTGTTTTCTGTTCTAAGGCTTGTGGCCAATCACGAGAATTCTTTAAAAAGATATTAGCTTGTAAGAAATAACTTCAAAATGCAATGGGTATTTAATTTTTAAGTGTGCCTTTAACATTTATGTAAAACGCTTTTTGTACTCATTCAATAGAAACTTATCTGGCCACTGGGTAAAGCTAGCAATAAAACTACTGGTCCGCAATGTGATAAGTTAACAAGTTCCATATGTTTTATAAACACGATAACTAAGGACACGGCGAGAAACAAGTACTGATCCAAATTCAGGTGCAGGAACATCAAAGCCGTCTACTTCTCAGTAGGGGAAACATACAATATGATTCCGGAAAACTGCCCGTCAGGGACAAAGAGAAGAAAACATTGCACCACAAGCAAGGGTGGACCAGGGAACCTTTCAGATTCCCAAGAGTCTGTGGTTACAAGTAGTTTTCCCAAAGGGATAAACTAGCTATCCCAAATTACAGGGTTTTCCTAACTGAGACCTATGTTCCTATACCACCACGTTCATCCCAATGCCCTCCTCTTGAACCTAAACAAAGCCCAGCTGCACACATAGGAAAGGACTTAGTGTTCACAGCAACAAACTGATTGTCTACTGCACCCAGGTGACATTTTTTTTTTAATGTTCCTTTTTAAGTTACCCAAGTTAAGGTAAGCAAGGGAGGATTTCCCCGGTGATGATATGTACCCTGGTTGATGTGCTTTAACATTAAACTAAGAATTAAACTGCTGATAAGTCATTGAAGTCTGGCATTCTTACAAAACATTCACATTAATTCAAGCAAAACATTAAAGAGCATTACCTAATGAGTCATACTGAAATGGCAATGAAAAGAACAACCATTAAGACTCCCAGAGCACCAGTGGATCACAAGTTATCACCACTCCCAGCCTGAAATGTTTTAAGACTAACATCAAACTACCTACCTGAGCCCCCACAGGCACCCTGTTCCTCCCCTGAAATACATAACACTTACCAACGCACTGCTGTATGCAAATGCAGAGACTTCCTTCTCTAAAATGAAACTGAAGGACTTCTTTGGAAGAACAGCCACTAAGTTATCGCTATTGCTGACCTGAAGGCTCAAGGGGTCATGGGGAAAGGGGGTTGTGTAATTGTGTAATTATGTTCTCTCAGACGACTGTGACCCTCACATCAGCTTTCTTTTTTTTTTTTTCCAAGTTATTACAGTTTTATTTAATGAAGCAAAAAATATCAAAATGTCTGAAACATAGATTAAAGGTAAATTTTCTATGAAAATTCTTTCATAATGGTAATCTTGAACATAAGAATTGTCCCCTCCCAAGCTACCAGCAACCTTCTGCAGATTGGTCAACTAGGAAGACGTAAAACCCAAAGTAAAATTATAAAGAAGATTACATTTGCGTTAAGCTCAATGTTACCCCTTAATTTGTGTTCATAAAGCATAATAATGTATATGCATTAAAAAGAAAACAGAATTTTAAATTAGTTGGATCAAAATGAGGCAAGCATCTTCAAACCTCCATGATGCTGGTTACTTGTCCTTGTCCCATTTAACTTTCATGGGCTCAGAAAGAGTAATGTGGTTCACAACGCAGCTGTACTCAGCTCCTGCGCTGGGAGTGAAGTTTGCATGCACCAGAAGATAGAAAGACCAGTCCTTGCTGAAAGACAGGTCTGACCTCTCCACTGGCATCTTCTCGTCATTCTTCATCAAGTCAATTTCAATCTCAGGAGGATGGAACCCAGACACATAGCAGTTCAGGAAATTTGGTTTTCCATTCTCTGGTGGATGCCGCGAGTAAACCTGGATCCTCGGTTTCCGCTGTTCGGCGTCCAGACCAGACAGACAGAGCAACCCGAGCAGGACCAGGGCCACCGGGAGAGCCATGGCCACCACGGGAGCGGAGGGCGAGGAAGTCCACATCAGCTTTCTTACAAGAGCAAGGAGCAATTAAGATGGCACAACATAGGGAAAATATCCAATGAACAGTCACAAAAAAACACAGTAATTGGTACCTCTTTCTTTCTCTCTCCCCCAACCCTTTCATCTACTCTACTGTTTGGGGCTTTTCTGATAAAAGAAAAGAACATTTCAATGCAGTCCAAGTATATTTATGGCTAAGTCCACATCATGTTTTATATTTTAGTAAGTCTACCATTGTTTTTTTAACAATTTTAACAGAAGCCATTCACACAAAAATTTAAAGATACCAGAGAACAAAAATATACATAACTTTAACTTAAATCCCTAAGTTACTGGACTAGCTGCACATTACCAAAGAGGGTTTTATATTAAACCAACATTTTTTCTAATCTGAAAGACATGTTATCTTATTATAGCCTTTACTGTATCACAGAATGTACAATTACTGTTAACATCTGACAAGTTTCCAATAGGAATGAAAAGTTAATCTATATATATAAAAGCCTAAGCAACTGGCCGACCGGCCAATAGTTATGATGTGCAATGACCACCAGGGGGCAGATGCTCAATGCACAGGCATGGAAACATGGAACAGACTGATGAATCTCAGAGGGAAGGGGAGAGGGGGGAGGGCGGGAAGAGATTAATCAAAGATCTTACATGCATACTAGAGGCCTGGTGCACAGATTCGTGCACTGGTGGGGTCCCTTGGCCTGGCCTGTGGGAATCAGGCCAAAACCGGCTCTTCCGACATCCCCCGAGGGGTCCCACATTGAAAGAGGGCGCAGGCCAGGCTGAGGGTCTCCACTGGTGCACGAATCCATGCACTGGGCCTCTAGTTAGTAATAAAGATTGTCGTCTCCGAATTCAAGTAGAATAAGCTATACAGGTTGGGCAAGTTATAATCTGAATTCCAGTTCCTTTATCTAAATACATAAAAGCCTAATATGCAAATTGTCCCCTCAGGAGTTTGACCAAGAGACCAGGAGTTCAGTAGCTTACTATGATGTGCGCTGACTACCAGAGGGCGTCGTGAAACAAAGGAAGGCCCAAATCGGCAACCAGAAGGACCCGATCAGCCTTGATCACCGGCCAGGCCTAGGGACCCTACCATGCACGAATTTTGTGCACCAGGCCTCTAGTCTATCTATAAAATGGGAATATGAAGAATACTTATAGAGACCTTGAGAGATTTTGCAAGATTATATGAGATAATGCACATTAGAGCCCTTGGATTTGTTCCTGACACATACGAGGTGTACCGGTTAATAATGCGGATTTTTTTTCAATATATGGAGTTACACATATGTTGCTATATATGTGATTTGATATGTATGCTATTCTGTTGTATTGACAACAAGCTTCAAAACTTCATATGTCAAATTTGCTGAAAGTGTTAACATCATAGATATTTTTACGCTTAAAAATGTCAAATTTTGTGCCAAAAAAGGAGCATTTGCGGGAAGTTTGTTTTTGTTTTTGTTTTTAATATATTTTATTGATTATTCCACAATAGAGGAAGGGAGAGGGAGAGAGAGCCAGAGACATCAATGAGAGAGAAACATCAATCAGCTGCCTCCCGCACACACCCCACCGGGGACGCGCCCACAACCAAGGTACATGCCCTTGACCGGAATCGAACCCGGGACCCCTCAGTCCGCAGGCCGACACTCCATCCACTGAGCCAAACCAGTCAGGCGGGAAGTTTTAATTCATTACTTTATTTTGAAGAAAAGTGCTGCTGAAAGTTAGCTTATACTTCGGGAAGCTTATGGTGAACATGTTCCATCTCATGGTACTTGTGAACGCTGGTTTAAACGCTTTAAAAGTGATGATTTCAATGTGAAAGACAAAGAACGTCCAGGTCAACCAAAAAAGTTTAAAGAGCAACAATTACAAGCATTATTGGATGAAGGTGCGTGTCAAACTCAGAAACAACCTGCAGAAAGATTAAACGTTGCTCAGCAAACAATTTCCGATTGTTTACAAGCAATGGGAAAGATTTTAAAGGAAGGAAAATGGGTGCCACAGCAACTGAACGAAAGACAAATGGAAAACCGAAAAGTCATCAGTAAAATGTTGCTTCAACGGCACGAAAGAAAGTCTTTTTTGCATCTAATTGTGACTGGCGATGAAAAGTGGATTTATTTTGAGAATCCCAAATGCACAAAATCATGGGTTGATCCAGGTCAACCATCAACATCGACCGCAAGGCCAAATCGCTTTGGAAAGAAGACAATGCTCTGCGTTTGGTGGGATCAGGAAGGTGTGGTGTATTATGAGCTTCTAAAACCAGGTGAAACCGTTAATACTGATCGCTACCGACAACAAATAACCAATTGGAACCACGCTTTGATCGTGAAATGACCAGAATGTGCTAGAAGACACGGCAAAGTAATTTTGCTTCATGATGACGCACCATTACACACTTCAAAACCAGTTAAAGACACGTTAAAAGATCTTGCCTGGGAAGTATGAACCCACCCGGCGTATTCACCAGACCTTGCTCCTTCAGATGACCACTTGTTCCAATCCATGGCACACGCACTTTCTGAGCAGCACTTCAAAACGTACGAAGAAGTAGAAAACTGGATCTCTGAATGGTTTGCCTCAAAACAAGAAAAGTTCTATTGGGTCGGTATCCACAAATTACCTGAAAGATGGGGAAATGTGTTGCTAGCGATGGACATTACTTTGAATAAAGCACTTTTGATGTTTCTCTTGAAATTATGTTTTCTTTGATTACAAAATCCGCATCATTAACCGGTACACCTGGTAGCAAATATCCCACAAGTGTAAACTGTTGCCATCCTCCAGACTGATATTACCATTACCATCACCACGTACTTATCAAAAACAAACAATATCCCACACATTGCACGGGATGCCAGATACTTTATCATATTTTCTCATGTATTCATTTCTGCAACTCTGGAAGGTGGGTATATTATTTTTATCACTATTATTATTAATCACATTTTATCAGTGAGTACAGGGAGAAATAATGTGGGCCAGAGTTGGGCCAGATTAGGAAGCACTATTATTTTATGTTTGGAGAGATAGGAGCCAGTCGTGAAGGGATATTTAAGGGAGACTGATATGGCAGCACCTCATAGGCTGAAGTAGATTAGATCTATAAAAAGACATAATCCATCAGCTAAGAAACGGCCCTAGAGGGAGCCTGTCTGCCAGGGCCAGCCCGGCACTGCCAGGAGCTGGCTGACACAGCGAGGCAGCGTTGCCTTCCGGTTGTACATGAGCAATTTCACAGAACAACAGTGTCAGACAAAGCCACTCTGGCCAGGATGAGTCAAGACAAAAACAAGACCTCTCTGTAATTAGGACACTCAATCATAGAATCACCCCCACCTCTGGACACGAAGCAACCTAGAGCCAAGCCCTACTTCCTGGAACCCTCCTTAAATCACCTTACACAAGCCAAATCCTATAATAAATCCCTTCTCACATCCTCTGCGGCACCCCCCAATTCCCCAGGGTGTGTGTGTGTTTTCACATCGCAGTGAGGTAATAAACCCAACTTTGTTCAACTACAAGTGTGTCTTTGGCGGGAGGTCACAGTCAGAAATGAGAGCTTGTACTAGGCTGGTAGTAGGAATGGAGGCAAAAAGAGACAGTTCCAGGTTTAAAACACAAAAAACAAAACTACCAACAGACGATTCAAGAGGGGGAAAAAGTTGAGAATCATCTACCACTTTGAAAGTGGATAACTGAAATATATAAACTTAGTGGATATGGTTACATTAGCTCCTCTTTATGAAGTGCATAAAAGATAAAGGAAGACACAAAATATTCAGTAGGCAATTTAGAGACTGAAAAATAATGATGTCTGGGGCCCAGCTCCAACGACTCTCATTTAATAGATCTTGAGTGCAACCTGGGTATCAAGATTTTTAAAAGCTCCCCAGGTGATTCCAATGTGCAGCCAAAGTTGGGAATCACTATCTTCGTGAATACCCAAGAGACTCCTGGGGCAAAAAGCTAACATGGAAGAGCTGGCCTGAAGACCAAACAGGATTCCCAGATATAGTGAAAGTAATGGAAATGATTAAGGAGTCAGTGCAGTTAACAAATGGTCGACAGAACCCAGACAGGACTGGTAGGATGGGTAGATGACAAGGAAACATGGTCAGCTGGTAAAGACAATATTCTGCATTAGCCAAACCTTCGTCCTCGGAGGCTGCCTCCAGGACAGCTAACCCACCACTGCTAGTGGACGTAACTGTGCAAGCCTGTTCAATCCTGTACGAAAGGAGGTGGAGTCAGCCAAGCCGCTTTTCCTACCTGGTGTTCCCACACTGCCATCTAGTGGGTCAGGATGGCCAGGAGCCGATTTGAACAGGAAGTGAATTCGAGGTCTGAACTCACTTGGTTACAAGGCAGATAAACAGCCTAAATTCAAGGGTTTGATTCTTATGCTTTCCTGTTAGTTAGAGTAGAAGTCAGGCTTACCTCAGGTCTTCTTATGGGGGTGATGAAACTGTTCTAAAATTGGTAGTTGTGATGCATAACATTTGGAATGTACTTAATGCCACTGAATTGAACACTTAAAAATGGACAAAATGGTAAATTCTGTTACTTTCTGTCACTTTAAAAGGGTGAATGGTATGGTACTGTCATGTGCCACCTAATGACAGGGATAAGTTCTGAGAAATGCATCATCAGGCAATTTTGTTGATGTGCAAGCATCAGAGTGCACTTACACAAACCTAGATGGTACAGCCTACTGCACACCTCAGCTGTTTGGTACAGCCTATTGCTACGAGGCTACAAGCCTGTACAGCATGTGACTGTACAAAAGAACATGAAATTAAATCAGCACAAGAGAAAATGGTGCAATCAGGAGATGTAAACACGGGATATGTGAGGCTGCTGCAGGCCTAAGAGGGTATTCTGTTTTACAGCAAACTATTTTTTATACGTAGATTGAGTACACTAAAATGACAATAGAAAGTATGGTATAGTAAATACATAAACCAGCAACATAAATTGTTTATTATCATTATCAAATGTGATTTACTGCACATAATTGCATTTGCTATACTTTAATACGACTGGCAGCCCGGTAGGATTGTTTACACTTCCATCACCACAAGCGTAAGAAATGCATTATATTAGGACTAGAGGCCCAGTGCACGAAAATCGTGCATGGGGTGGGTGTCCCTCAGGCAAGCCTGCACTCTCTCCAATCTGGGACCCCTTGAGGGATGTCCAACTGTCTGTTTAGGCCCAATACTGGTGGGATCTTAGAAAATAATGGCAGTGGAGACCACAACTGGCCTCCCCTGCAGGCCTGGGTCCCCCCAACTGCCCTCCCTTGATAACCTGGTCTCCCCCATTATTAAGGTGGGATTGGGCCTAAACGGGCCGTTGGACATCCCTCTCACAATCCAGGACTGCTGGCTCCCAACTGCTCGCCTGCCTCTGCCTGATTGCCCCTAACTGCTTCTGCCTGCCAGACTGATCACCCCTAACCACTCCCCTGCCAGCCTGATCGACTCCAAACTGCTCCCCAGACAGCCTGATTGCCTCTAACTGCCCTCCCCTACTGGCCTGGTCATCCCTAACATCCCTCCCCTGCCAGTCTGGTCGCCCCTAACTGTCCTCCCCTGCAGGCCTGGTCGCCCCCAACTGCCCTCCCCTGCTGGCCTGGTCACCCCTAACTGCCCACAACTGCCCTCCCCTGGAGGCTATCTTGTGGTGGCCATCTTGTGTCCAAATGGGGGCAGCCATCTTTGACCACATGGAGGCAGCCATCTTGTGTCTTGGAGTGACGGTCAATTTGCATATTACTCTTTTATTAGATAGGATGGCTATAACATCACTAGGCAGTAGGAATTTTTCAGCTCCATTATAATATTATAGGACCACTGTTGTGGGTGTGGTCAGTCCTTGACCGAAATGTCATTATGTGGCATGTGATTATTTATGAATTATCTTAGCTAATAAAAGGGTAACATGCTAATTGACCGTACCTTCGCTATGCCCACAGCCAATCAGGGCGCTATGCAAATTAACCAAGATGGCAGCCCCCACGCGCTGCCCCGCCCCCCATCGCTGACGGACCCGGGCCGGCGGGAGGGGCGGGGCCTCCTGCCGCTCCGAACACTGAGCGGCTGATGGAACCAAGCCAGCGGGAGGCACCCAGATCGCCGCCGCCGCCCGGGGCCAAGCCCCAACCCTGAAAGAAGGCGGAAGATGGTGGCCAGAGCCAAGGCCTGGGTCCCCCCGGTGCTGGCGGAAAACTGGTGCAGGCAGCCAGGTGAATGAATGTCTTGCACGAATCTTCGTGCAAACGGGCTTCTAGTATCTCAATAAAACTATTACAAGAAAGGAGACAGTGGCAGCAAATACAGATCTGATCTCAAGAACTGTGGAAAGTTTAAAAAAGGATGTCATAAATCATTCAATCTCATTTCAAGCCCCTTTCATTTCAAAAAAGGTAAAATTGAGGATCAGAGAATTAAATTACTTACCCTGTTCACCTAGACCGGTGGTCAGCAAGCTCATTAGTCAACAGAGCCAAATATCAACAGTACAACGATTGAAATTTCTTTTGAGAGCCAAATTTTTTAAACTTAAACTTCCTCTAACGCCACTTCTTCAAAATAGACTCGCCCAGGCCGTGGTATTTTGTGAAAGAGCCACACTCAAGGGGCCAAAGAGCCGCATGTGGCTCGTGAGCCGCAGTTTGCCGACCACGGACCTAGACAGTGCAACCTAGGCCAAAAAAGGGAACTATTAACTTATTAAGTCTCTTGTCTCCCAATCTTGAGAAGTGATTTTCCTTAAGCTTGGTGCTTAGCAGCACTATCTTTTGCTGCCCAATTTATCACCTGGTGATCTCAGCCATACCAATGATTTCAACTAGCAGTCGTATCACTGTTGTTCCAATAATTCGAGTTCAAAACCCTGCATTCATCCTTTACTCCTCCTCGCCCTATAATCAAGTCAACAAATTGGATTGACTCTTCTCTCTAAAGTACTTGTTTTATATTTCAGGCTCTCCTCCACCTCCTAACTCAGGCCTTCATTACTTTACAACCAGAGTAAACCAGATCTTCTCTCAACTGGAATCCTCCTCTCCAGTCTTCCCACATCTCTCTCCAATCACAGAATTCATCCAAATCTGTGAGGAATTAGTATCCTTGCACTAATCTTCTATAATTTTGTACATTTCATACTGCTACTCAAAAATCATTTTATGGTCTCCTCAATACCTATAATGAGTTCAAATCTTTAGCCTGACCATCAAGGCCTTCTGTATTCCAGAATCTATCCCAACTCTATCTCCTATAAGCTTCCACACAAACTCACTCCAATGTAGTCAAAATGGTCCACTATAGAATCTATACGCATTTCCCTATTGGTTATTCCCCCATAGGTATTACTATCTATGGCACTTACTTCTACTATTATGCCTTTGTCTTTTTTTTCTTTCTTTCTTTCCCAAAGGTTCTCAACTCAGGGTATGTATCATCATTACCTGTGGAGCTTTAAAAGGATCTTTAAGGATATGGCCCAGACATCTGGATATCTTCAAAATTCTATAGGCAAATTTATAAAAGGGGTAAAAACCAATGATTCATAGACTTTAATAAAATCTTTTAAAAAATGCTTAAGTTTTTAGCACCTTAACTGAGCATCTAATATTATACAGTCAAAAAAATAAAAATTTAAACCGCCCCAAAAAAATTTTACATAAATATCCAAGCACTCTTTTTTGATCAACTGCACAACATAAATCTTTCTAATTAGAATCTACTTCCTAATTGGAGGTAAACACAGTAGCTGAAAAATGCTAACAACAATTAAATTTTAATATACTCATCAAATTCATTTGTGAAAAACACCACAACCATTCAAATTAAAAGTTAAATCTAATACATGCTTGTCCTATATGTGACAATCAGGTAAATATGAACAGAACATGCGAATAGAAATACCCAGAATTATTTATGGATATCATAAGAACCTTGAATGAACCCAGCTATGGCAATGTCACCTTAGCCCCTGAACATAAAGATGCAGAACGGAGAGTCAGTTAAGATAAAAAAGCAAGATAATAGTTGTCCACCCAAACTATACATTATAATAACCTGGAGAGCTTTTAAAATTGCCATTCTCAATCCACACTCTAAACCAATCAAATCAAAACCTCTGGAGTAGGACCCTGAATAGTTTTTAATTTTTTAATATGTTTTTTATTGATTTTAGAGAGAGGAAGGGAGAGGGAGAGACAGAGACATTAGTGATGAGAAAGAATCATCAATCAACTGCCTCCTGTATGCCCCACACTGGGGATCAAGCCTGCAACCCAGGCATGTGCCCTGACACTCAACCACTGAGCCACACCAGCCAGGCATCCATGAATATTTTTTAAAGTTCTGCAGATGCTTCCCATGTTTAGCCAATGTTGAGAACCAATGAATCAAGAGAACCTCTCACAGAAAAATCTAAAGATCAGAACTATTCAGAAGCAGAGACAAAGAAAAACATCCCAGAAAGGAGGTAAGTTGCTGTCTCTTATTAATTTGTGAGTGGTTTTTGTATATTAAGGATATGTGCTTTTATGTTGCAAATGTTTTCTTCAATTTCACAGCTTTTTCATTGTAAGACAATGAAACATTGACACACAGATCTTTTTAACGTTTATGAAGTTAAATCTGTCCATTTATTAATCCATCTTCTCCTCCTTGTGTGGTTTCTCTTTTTATTTTTGCCTCAAAGGCTAACAACAACAACAGAGGACTTCTTGGCATGATCATAAGCAAAGTCTTGAATAAGAAAGTAGAATTGTGAATGTCTTAATTGTTTAAAATCAAACATGAATAGATCATGTGTAAAATAGTAAACTGGCAACAAGTTAACATTAAAAAAGGAAACTTTCCTGATTTTACTATATATAAAAAAGTAAAAGGATGTCTTTAGTTGTTAATTTTTACTTTAAAAATAAAATGTCATCAAAGCCGGTTTTGCTCAGTGGTTAGAGAGTTGGCCAGAAGATTGAAGGGCCATGGGTTCAATTCCAGTCAAGGGCACATCGTACCTTATTTGTAGGTTCAATTCTGGCCCCAGCAGGGGCCCAGCAGGAGGCAACCAATTGATGTGTCTCTCTTACATGGATGTTTCCCTCTCTGTTTCTTCCCCTCCCTTCCACTCTTTCTAAAAATCAATGGAAAGCCCTAGCCGGTTTGGCTCAGTGGAAAGAGCGTCAGCCTGCAGACTGAAGGGTCCCGGGTTCGATTCCAGTCAAGGGCATATGCCCAGGTTTCGGGCTCAATGGGAATGGGGCTTGATCCCCAGTAGGGGGCGTGATCCCCCAGGAGGGGCGTGCAAGAGGCAGTGGATCAATAATCCTCTCTCATCATTGATGTTTCTATCTCTCTCCCTCTCCCTTCCTCTCTGAAATAAAAATATATTTAAAAATAAATTAATAAAAATCAATGGAAAATTAATCCAGATGAGAATTAACAAAAATAAAATAAAATAAAATGTCTTATGGTGCTTATCACACGGGTTATGAGCCTTTTCAGAACTGTTTATAAATATAATTGTATTTCTGGAAAGCAACCATTTGAGTTCTAAGATTAGAATGAGATATAATAAATAAGATTATCCCACACAATGACATTAGTATTTTCATCCTACCAAGTAATTACTATAGCAAAAATTAGAGGGATAAAATCATTTGCACAAAATCTTTCACAGTAATAAATCCCATTATAAGTAGATTAGTAAGTTCAAGTTTTCCCCTAGCTGGTCACAAATTCAAATGTGACCACCAGTTGCAGACATGAGTTTTAACTCTTAATGTGAATAACATGGTCATTATTAGTAAGGCACTGGTATGAATTTGACCAGTGCTCTTTCATTATAGTGAGTTTTATTTATTTTTAAAAATATATTTTTATTGATTTCAGAGAGGAAGGGAGAGGGAGAGAGACAGAAACAATGATGAGAGAGAATCATTGATCAGCTGCCCCCTGCAAGCCCCCACAGGGGACCGAGCCCTCAACCCCGGCATGCACCCCTTAGCTGGTTTGGCCCAGTGATGGAGCGTTGGGCTGCGGACTGAAGGGTCCCTATAACATGGTCATTATTAATAAGGAACTGACCAGAGCTCTTTCATTATGGTGAGTTTTATAGAGATATTTATGACAAAATTTGACATGTTTGCATTTTTATAGAATTCAAAACAAAAGTTATGATAAATATCAGAGGTTGAGAACAGTTTGGAAAGGAGGTTCACTCTGAGATATTATATTTTAATAGCTAAAAAGCAAGTCACTATTCTGAAAAATGTCTGCATGCTTTTCACCCCATTGTCCACGAGAGGGAGCATCACATCCAATTAAGACTTCATGGGGAACTCTGACATGGAAATGGGAAATCATGTAAAACTGGATTTGCAAAAATTTTAGATGTAGTATATACAGAATTAAATGTAAAATCAAATTACAGATTCCCCAACAAAATCTCAAAGGAAATATCATCAAATAACTGTGCAGGCCCAGTCAGTGTGGCTCAGGGGGTCATGGTTCCCAGGCAGGGCACATGCCCAGGTTGTGGGCTGAAGACCCAGTAAGGGGCATGCAGGAGGCAGCCAATCAATGATTCTCACCATTGATGTCTCTATCTCTCTCTCCCTTTTGCTCTCCCTTCCTCTCTCTGAAATCACTAAAAACATTTTTTTTTTAAATAACTGGGCTGCTGAGTATTTTAAGTTTAAGAGGACTTACAGAAATTAGGGTAATGTAAATACAAATTCTGCAGATATCTCTGAAATCATATACAGAAAAAAATGTGTGCTCTGACTCAGTAAGTCTGCACTGATAACAAGCCCCCAGTTGATAATGATGCTGCTGATTCCCAGACCACACTTGCTTGATTAAATTTCCAAGCTTACATGTTTAACTCTTACCTAAAATCAGGGGATTGGTTGGTAAAGGAGAGACCCTCAACCTTGAACCCCCAAATTCTGATTAATTGCCTTTACCAGGAAAAGCACTCAGAAGAAGTTGGTCTCCCTTTGCCTGAAGAACCTGCAATGGCCCCCCGATGACAAGTGCCTTGCAGGGGACCACTGGCCCTTCTCAGGAACCACCCTCACCATCTCTCGGTGTTTACAAATCTGTGATCAGACTCAAGTCCTGGCAGGCCCCAAAGGACAAAGCTAAAAAGTGCAACCCTTGAGGAGGTGCAGTACCCACCAAAGGAACAAGATTTTGCCACCATATAGCAACAAAAACTTGGGGAACACTTAGGGGAAAGGATACCGAAAGTGCTGGATGTTGGATTAGGGTGGAAGATAAGGCTGGATTAAGCTGAATTTACGGCACTAAGCAAAGACTGAGGAGTTAACAGCTTGGCTCAAGCAGCTGGGAATGGCTTTAACACTTTGCTTGCTTGGTTGATTGAAAACTGGGCCTAAAGGTGACCAACATTAAATGAGGTTGAAATGTCAGAACCTCTTGGGTATTCTGAGGAAGAAGACAGCTGATGCATTAATGCGATTAGAATACTGAGTGAATTTAATATGTAAGACTGCTTAACCCACTCCTTAGCTATGTCCCTGGGAAGGTCCAGAAAACATTCCACTCACCAAGCTATGAGAAAGGCACTCAGGAGCTCTGTGTTGGCTATTCTCCACAGACCAGAAATACAAATGGTAACTCCTACCATCAAACTGGGCTTGACGATGGGATCCCCTGGTGGCAGGGACCAACCAAGTGGCAGCCCTGAGCCACCATAGACAAGGTGGGAGTGGACATAGCAGCTGAGACAGTAACTAGAAAGGACTGAACTGCAGAGAACTCTGACGTTGGCTAATCAAGCACAGTGTCCCTAGAACTGAACAGGTGAGCAGTCTACTAAAGTCTTACTTGATTAGTAACAGTGAAAAAGCTCTAGGTCAGGTAAACAGAAGTATGACTTCAACCACCAAAAAGAAAGAGTTGTGGCCCCTCTACCAATTCTCAGATTTGGGCCACTTCACAGACTTAAGGTCAGGTACCACAGAGCCAAATATGGATACAGCACTCTCCCTCCTTGGCTTTCCAAAGGAGGTCTATAGCCATTTACAAAAATGACTGCACTCGGCAAGAGGACATAACCAAACACTGGGGGTATTACTGAACATTGATGCTGAACTGAAATTAATTATTTTTCTTTAATATATTTTATTGATTTTTTTACAGAGAGGAAGGGAGAGAGATAGTTAGAAACATCGATGAGAGAGAAACATCGATCAGCTGCCTTCTGCACACCTACTGGGAATGTGCCCGCAATGTAGGTACATGCCCTTGACTGGAATCGAACCTGGGACCCTTCAGTCCACAGGCCGATGCTCTATCCACTGAGCCAAACCAGTTAGGGCTGAAATTATTTTTTAATTTATCTTTATTGTTGAAAATATTACAGATGTCCCCCTCCCCCTTTATTAACTCCACTCCACTTCACCCCACCCCACCCCAACCTTCACCACTATTGTCTGTGTCCATGAGATATATATAGATATATAGATATCCTATCCTCTCTAATAAAAGAGTAATATGCAAATTAACCATCACTCCGCTACATAAGCCACGCCCACCAGCAAATCAGGGCGAGTATGCAAATTAACCCCAACCAAGATGGCTACCAGAAGGGAGGCTGGGTTTCCCCGGCAACAGAGGAAGCCAAGCTTTCCACACACTCTGGCAGGCCCAGGCCTCCACTCAAGGATACAAAGTTTCAATTATAGAAGGTAAACAAATCCAAACAGAAACAGCTGCCGGCCACAGAGCAAGAAGCAGGCTTGGCTCCACTCCAGGCTACAAAGTTTCAATTGTAGAAGGTAAATAAATTCCAGATACCAGGGCCTCTGCTTGGGTCGCCAGGGGCGTGGCTGGCCTGCAAACCACCACAGGCCCCTTGCACGGGGCCTCTCCACGCCCCAAGGGAACCCCACCCTGATCCAGGACACCCTTCAGGGCAAACCAGCTGGTCCCCACCCGTGCACGAGGCCTCTATCCTATCTAATAAAAGAGTAATACGCAGATTGACCATCATTCCAACACACAAGATCAAGATAGCTGCCCCTATGTGGTCAAAGATCCTGCCCCCATGTGGACACAAGATGGCCACCACAAGATGGCCAGCAGGGGAGGGCAGTTGAAAGGGACCAGGCCTGCAAGGGAAGGCAGTTGAGAGGGACCAGGCCTGCAAGGGAGGGCAGTTGGAGGCAATCAACCCTGCAGAGGAGGGCAGTTAGGGGTGACCAGGCCAGCAGAGGAGGGAAGTTGGGGGCAAACAGGCTGGCAGAGGAGCAGTTAGATATCAATCAGGCTGGCATGGGAGTGGTTAGGGGGTGATCAGGCTGGCAGGCAGAAGCAGTTAGGTGAAATCAGGAAGGCAGGCAGGCAAGCAGTTGGGAGCCAGCAGTCCTGGATTGTCAGAGGGATGTCCAGTGGGATCGGGCCTAAACGGGCAGTCGGACATCCCTCGAGGGGTCCCAGATTGCAGAGGCAGGCAAGCTGGGCTGAGGGACACCCCCCTGCCCCCGTGCACGAAATTTGTGTATATAGTATATAATAAAAGCATAATATGCAAATTGGCCGAACAGCCGAATAACCAGTCACTATGACGCGCACTGACCACCAGGGGACAGACACTCAACGCAGGAGCTACCCCCTGGTGGTCAGTTTGCTCCCACAGGGGGAGTGCCACTCAGCCAGAAGCCCTGAGCCGGGCTCACGGCTGGTGAGCGCAGCGGCAGTGGCGAGAGCCTCTCCTGCCTCCGTAGTAGTGCTAAGGATGTCCAACTGCCGGCTTAGGTCCACTCCATGGGAGTGGACCTAAGCCGGCAGTTGGACATCCCCTGAGGGGTCCCGGACTGCAAGAGGGCACAGGCCAGGCTGAGGGACCCCCCCCCCTGAACGCACAATTTTCATGCACCGGGCCTCTAGTGTGTGCGTGTGCAGGTAGGGTCCCTAGGCCTAGTCTGTGATCAGGGCCATCTTCCACCCGCTCACCAGTCCCCAGTCCCGCCCCGCCGCCGACACCCACCCGTTACCCATTCACCATCTGGTGATCTATCAGAACCTGCAGGCTGCAGGGAGGGACCAAGAGGTCGGCTATTCTGCCCACTCACCAGTCCCCAGTCCTGCCTCAGCGCCAACCACCCCAGTTCCCCGTGGTTCCCATTTGGCCATCCAGCAATCAGAGCCTGCAGGCTGAGGAGAGAGATCAAGAGGTGGTCAATGCACCTCATAGTGACTGGTCGATCGGTCGTTCTGGTTGTTATGCCATTATGGTTGCTGGCCTTTTATTATATAGGATATACACACACACAAACACACACACACACACTTTGGTTAATCTCTTCCTACCCACCCCCTCCCACCTCTTGAAGACCCAAAATAGCGTTATGTTCCAAACTCTCAGAAATAGCTAACGGAATATGGGATATTTAATGGGGCTTGGCCTCAGATTCATCCCATAATGGGTCCAAGAGGTCTCCAACTCCGCCCTGTGGTTCTTTTCTTCAGTCCCAGAATGCCCAGTTGGAATATACACCCTCAGCAACTGTTGACTCCCCTCTCATGTTTCCTTACCCATAGAGTAACGAATATATATATATATATACATATATCCGCTACATAAGCCTCGCCCACCAATATACCAATATATATATATATGGCTAATATGCAAAGTGTCCCCTCGGGAGTTCGACGGGGAGACTGGGAGTTCAATCACTCGCTATGACATGTGCTGACCACCAGGGGGCGGCACATAACGAAGGAAGGCCCTGGCCAGCAGCTGGCAGCCAGGGAAGAGAGGCCCCAGCTGGCAGCCAGAAGGCCCCAATCGGCCCTAATCACCAGCCAGACGTAGGGACCCTACCCGTGCATGATTTTTGTGCACTGGGCCTCTAGTCTATATATATAAAAGGCTAATATGCTAAGTGTCTGACCATCCAGGTAATGACCTCACATAGCAGCGCCCGGTTTCCTCTCCCTAGCAATGACTAGCCACCTTGCAGTTTCTTCAGTCCAGGAGCACGACTTGCTTTATAGCCGGGTGGAAACACTTTACACGTTAACCAAATGTCTGTGAAGCATTTTCCCATGCCTCATCTCATTTGATTCTCACAGAAGTCCTGAAGTAGGTAGATAGGAGACTTGGTGGAATCCTATTTTCTTTACATTAGCCAGAAAATGGAGATTTAGAAAATTTAGAAACTTGACCCAATTGAAAAGAAGAAATGGTGGACCTTGCAAATGACTTCAGGTTTTCTCACTCCATAGAATATGGTCCAACACTGCTGCAGTTAAATATTTTACCCTTTGTTCTCACTGCATGATCTACAATAATAATCTACTTCGTGTTGATATTTACTGCTGTGTTGCTGACAATTACCTGAAAGAGAAGTTGGGCACTTCACTGGGCTGGAAAAAGTTTAGCTAAATCAGAAATAAGGTCTAATTAAGTATGTTCATTCTATAACTATAAAAGGCTAAGTTGACTTGCGCATGCACGATACATATAAAGGTCTCGCTGGCGCCAATCGCACATGTGTGTTTCCATCTGTCATTATTGTCATATGTCATTGTCAATTGTGAATTTGGTTGACATTTTTATTATAGAGAAAGGGCAAATAGCGACATTAAAATATTTCTTCTAATTAATTTTCTTTCAATGTGCATGAATTTATGCACTGGGCCAATAGTTTATTATATTCCAATACATATATTCAAAACTTAATCAGTTTTCAATTTTTATGCAGTGAAATCAATAGATATAACCACATAAATAAAACCTCTTTAGAGTCCTATATAACTCTTTTTTTTAAACCCCTCCTATGAAATACTTTTCAAAAAATTTTAAGAATGTAAAGGGGTTCTGAGACTGAAAGTTTGAAATCAGCTGCCTCAAATGACAGTGTATGTTAAGAGTAGTCAAACCCCAGGCATTAGCCCGTTGTTTCATCTCTTTCTGTGAAGGTCAGAGGCAACCCTGTAAGGAAAATCTCGGCCCTGTAGAAGATTTTCAGTGGGTCTCAGAGATGGTGGGACAGGTGGAGAAGACAAATCCAAGTACGGGGTGGAGCGGGGGGAGGGAGGGATGAGTGTTCCAATGAGAACAAATCTATGATCCCTCCATTACAAAAGAGTCTAAAATTAAAATTGGATACCAGTTGGCTGGCTGGTCCCAAAGGTGTGTCACCATTTGGGGAACTCAGGATCCCTCCCTACTGGTGGCCCTCTGTACCAGTAGAAGCCACAATGGCCATGGTGAGGGGAAGTCTGCACTGTTGAGTTCCAGGCACCAGCCTCCATCCCAGTCCCCATGCAGCCCTCTGAACAGCACCAGGTTTCTGAAGAACAACTTGCTGCTACCCATACAAAGCAGGGCAGCCCCTCTGACTGAGAACGTCCTCTGCTCTGGCAGCCACCAAACGTTTTCAGGCTCAGGTCTCTCCCTTACAGCCCCTTCCCAAACCTCTTTGCAGAAGAAAAGGAAGCAGCAAAGGACACAGGAATTCTAACTCCCACTTAAAAGGAAAAGTGGAAGTCATATCCTTTCTCAACCCACTTCTCATCCATCCTTCCCTTTATTTCATTTCATTTCATTTCTTTATTTTATTTTATTATTTTATTTTATTTTATTATTTAATTATTTTATTTATTTATTTATTATTTTATTTATTTTATTTTATTATTTTATTTATTTTTTATTTTATTTTTTTATTTTATTTTTTTTTATTTTATTTTATTTATTTTATTTTATTATTTTATTTTATTTTATTATTTTATTTTATTCCAAGTCCTTGGCCCTCAGGTAAACCCATTAGCTGTTGCTGAAGAATCTGCAAATCTAGCCTTTGAGAGGGTTTTCCTAGTCCTTCCATCTTCAGCACCCACCCTCCCCCCCAAGGAGAGTCTAACACAGCGGCAGTTTATTTGCACCTGGTGCTCACATATGTCACAGAATCATCTGTGAAACAATAGAATGACCTTTATCCGTTCTTTGAACAGAGGTGAGTGCCCCTGTCCCCACTTGGCTCTTTCTACATAGCCCTAACCCCCTGGGTTCGGAAGCCAAGGTGAGAATTCTGCCTGTGTTAAAACAATTCATTCCAATGCCTAACATTCATGGTAACTTCACTTATTTAGTAGTCATCTAACATCTAAGCCTCCCAGTTTCCTGATCATTTCAGCAATCTTTCTTAGTCCCCATTTCAGCTGCTTTCTGTCATACCCCAAAATTTGTTGTACCAGCCCATGTACTGCTTCTAGAGCAAATATGTCAAGACATCCCATTCTCGATCACTGCGCCACTTCACTGATGGCATAAGGACCTCTAATTCATTGATTCTACCCATTTCACTGTCCATCACCCACATCATAACCTCAGTCCTAGCTTAGAAATCATGGTCCATGATTACACCCTCTCTTGCCTACAATGTCAACTTCCTTCTCCCTTTCTCTACCCATTATATTGACCTGGTAAACCCAATTCTCACAGTCAAGCAGCAAACCATTGGGAGAGGAAAAAGCACCAGCCTGCTGACTGCTCTCACTTAAAATAAATCAACACAACTATTCTCAGTGAGTTTTCAGGATCAGGTCTCTGCTATGCAGCCTTTAAGTGGACCCCTAGCACTCCCCAGCAATCCTGCTACATTTCACTAGGCAATTCACGCTTCTCTACTAGAATACTTCAAACCTTCTCTTGTCTAAGACTGAGTCACTCAGCGACCACTTCCCAAGTTGTCCCCAAACCTCTCAATCACTGCTGCTGCCTTCTCTGGCATCTCTTCTTCTTACCCCAACAGGTGTTCCCTCCTGCCTCCACCCCAGGTTCAGCCCTTGGTCAGGATGGATTACATCATCTCACCAGCATTCTTTTTTGTCCTTTATTGCCTGGTCATATTTGCCTACATTGTAACTCAAATGCAGCTGCTTTATTTCCTACTAGGAGCCCAGTGCACGAATTCGTGCACCTTGAAAGGAACTGTGGGCCACAAGGCTGCAGTAAGCACAGGGGCGGGTCTTGGACCATCCTCCGCACCCCCGCCAGCCTCTCCCACCGTGGCCCTGGTCCCCTGTCTGCCGGCAGCTCCCCGCTCCTGCTGCTGCCACTCCCACGTGCTGATGGCGCCGGCCCCACTGATGGCAGAGAGATTGGGGCCGACTCCAGCAGCAGGTGCAAGCAGTGGCTGCTGCCCAATCACCCCTCAGGAGCAGGGGGAGGTGCAGAAGCCCTCAGGGGTGATCAGGCCGGCAGCCACCGCTCGCACCCATTGATGGCGCCGAGCAATCGGGACTGGCACCGGGCACCAGCAGCAGGTGCGAGGGGGGCTGGCACTAGCAGTGGGTGCGAGCAGTGACTCCGGTAGTGGGTGCGAGCAGGGCCGGCACCAACAGTAGGTGCGAGTGCCAGGCGGGACAGTGGTGTGCAGGAGCAAAGAATTTTCAGTAACCACCAGAGGCTCGTCCCAATGACCGCGACCAGCGCCCCGCCTTGGGCTGGTGCTCCCACTCACCTGCTCCACCATCCTGCCGTGGCCCACACCCGCCATGTTCCACACACGCCCCCTGGTGGTCAGCGCACGTCATAGCAACCGGTTGTTCGGTTGTTTGGTTGTTCCAGCTGTTCTGCCGTTCAGTCTATTTGCATATTAGCCTTTTATTATACAGGATAATTGGTCTAACCCAGTGGTCGGCAAACTCATTAGTCAACAGAGCCAAATATCAGCAGCACAACAATTGAAATTTCTTTTGAGAGCCAAATTTTTTAAACTTAAACTTCTTCTAACGCCACTTCTTCAAAATAGACTCGCCCAGGCCGTGGTATTTTGTGGAAGAGCCACACTCAAGTGGCCAAAGAGCTGCATGTGGCTCACGAGCTGCAGTTTGCCGACCACGGGTCTAACCTATCTCATGAACATGGTAGTTTTTCTATAATTAATCTAATCTTCATCATGAACACTCGCCCTAGTAAATAGCCAAAAACTTAAAATTGGCCAGATAATATCTCAATCTCTTCTAGTTAATATTCAGACAGTTAAGTTTAACTTTTTTAAAAATATATATTTATTAATTTTTTACAGAGAGGAATAGAGAGGTAGAAACATTGATGAGAGAGAAACATCAATCAGCTGCCTCCTGCACACCTCCTACTGGGTGGGTGCCCGCAATCAAGGTACATGCCCTTGACTGGAATCGAACCTGGGACCCTTCAGTCCGCAGGCCGATGCTTTATCCACTGAGCCAAACCAGTTAGGGCAAGTTTAACTCTTTACCAGAGCTGGTTTAAATCGCTGCCTTCAGGTAAATTTTCCTCCAGATGGGGCTTATGGGACATCATGATGGTGGGAAGAAGACCTTGGATCTTGGCGTCTCTGTGGATCGACACTGGTCTCCGCTCTAAGGAGGACTGGACTGGTGTCAGCCCACCTTCAGGGATGCCATGCTGGCGCCCGTCTCTGGTATCCATGATCCTGACCTTAGAGTCACGCAGTCCTTGGTCATGATGCCTGCTGTTCCACAGACCTCTAGGCAACTCCACATCCCTCACAGTGGCAGGAAAGCATTTCAGAATCCCCCACTACCTCAGACTCATCTATCTATCACTTCCTTCTATCCTGCTCTGCTACAACCCCGTGTTGGCACAGCACTCACCTACACAGTTACCTCTTCTCAGAGGCCTTCTGCTTTTACTGTCTCCTCAATGCATTTACCTCAACCCCAGAACTTTGGCCTGAGTAGGTCAGTACATAAATTTCTCAGTCTGCCTTTTCTACCTCTGTTCCCCCTTCTTCCTCCAACCCACTAGGGTTGAGAAAGATGGATTTTCCACTTCCATTTCATCCTCCTGGAGGCACTAAGCCTCAAGTTGGGCCTTAATAATGGAAGAGATATCCTCTGTATCTTACAGAACAAACTATCATTAGAGTTTTCCAGAGGAAGCTCTTGATATGGAAACTACAGGCAATTTGGAAGTTTAGAAAACCCAAAACAAACATACAGTGACTTAAAATTCCCCAAAATATTACCCCTTCACAACTTCAACAGCTAGTCTCCTGTGTGCTAGGCCTCAGGCAGGGATATACCAGACTCAGGTCACTCCCTTGGGGAGAGGGGAGACTTACAAACAAAATACCGTATTTTCCGGCGTATAAGACGACTGGGCATATAGAAGATTTTCCTGGGTTAAAAAGTCGTCTCATAAGCCAGAAAATACGGTAATTACAATGAAATTTTATGTGCTACATTTACCAAAACAAGCAGATAACACAACCCCACTGTCAGCCTTTTGAGCTCCTTCAAAGTAAAAACGGGTACCACAGCAGAAAAATGATAATATAAATTATACCGGTAACAATTTAATTGTCATTTAATCTTCTAATTTTCATATTTCATTTTCTTTTCCACTCACATGGAAAACAATAAGCTAATCCTTAGTGACAGGGGAAAAGTGCAAGAAAAGCCATGAAGCAGGTTCAAATTTCTTTTCAATAAAAATAAATATGCAAGACTCATAGACACAGACAACAGTATGGTGACTACCAGAGGGAAAGGGAGGTGGGAGAGGTAGAAGGAGACTTGACTTGGGGTGGTGAACACACAATACAATATACAGATGATATATTATATAGAATTGTACCCCTGAGACCTATATTTCAGTAACCAGTGTCACCCCAATAAATTCAATAAAAAAGTAGAAATAGCCCTAGCTGGTTTGGCTCAGTGGATAGAGCGTCAGCCTGGGGACTGAAGGGTCCCGGGTTCGATTCCGGTCAAGGGCATGTACCTTGGTTGCAGGCACATCCCCAGTAGGGGGCGTGCAGGAGGCAGCTGATCGATGCTTCTCTCTCATAGATGTTTCTATCTCTCTATCCCTCTCCCTTCCTCTCTGTAAAAAAATCAATAAAATATATTTTTTTAAAAAAAGTAGAAATAAATAAAAGAAATACGCAAGAACCAAAGCACAAATCAAAACACCCCAAGGTCAAAGAAAATCAGATAGAATCTAATAGCAATAAATCATTGGGAGACTAATGAAGTGACTATGATTATAATAAATACCTGTTCTTTTATATTATGTATTTGGTTTCCCCCTCCCCCTCACCATGGAACTGTTGGTAATTGTTACAAGCTAATCTTCTCATCCATTTCTTAATTCAAAAGGAAGGCCGCATAAGGGCAAGGACAGCTGAGAGCAATTCTGCTAGACTTGCCCACTACTAACTAAGAGCTTACCAAGTGCCAGGCACGGGGCTGCAAACACCGCAAGATGCAATCTCTGCTCTCAAGAATTTCAAAACTGATGATGGATAAAGAAACAAATTTTACATACAAGGTGATTTTTAATGACAGACTGGTAATAAGGTTATTAGAACTGCACACACCAATGCATTGACCTTTGATTTCTCTAACAGTATTTCCAGGCTGCAGTGATTCCCCACTGGGCACTTCAGAAACACCACCACTGAAGAGGAAGTGTTCAACAGAACGCCTCCTGCCACAGCAGGTGTGCTCGGTTCCTTTCTAGCACAAGTGAATTACAGCCTAGCAATCCAAAAGAAGTGCAAAAAAGGCGCAAATATAATCTGCGTGTGTACAGTACCAGTAAACAGGTGTTTGCTAGTCAGTGTATAAAGAGCCACTTGTTTGTTTCAGTTTGTTTTGTTTGGATGCTCAGCATTTACTTCTATCCCTTCTCCTACATTTAGGTTTGACGATTTTCCCACCATGTGAATATCGGTGCGAAGCAGGGCCTGTCTCCTTTCTTAAAGCCAAAAAGCCCAGATGCTCACCTCCTCAACTTCCCTTGCAGCCAGGGTGCAGGCAGTGACCCACGAGACGCTCAACCAGGCTCAGACACCCACTGAGGACTCGGAATCAGAAGCTAGTATCACAAAGAGCCTGGCTGAGAAAGCAGCTTTGCAGCAATAACTAGTTCCCAAGCAGCAGGAGAGGCGGCGGCGAGAGCAGCACAGGCCCAGGGCCATGGTGTTGGAGACATGCCGCAGAGCCCAGAATTACCCCACAGCATCAGCAATGTACTCCCCAGGCCCCAACCTCAACCACTTCTCACGCGCAATTCTGACCGGAACTTTCCTGCCCGTTTTCAGGCTTTAAAGCAATGCTGAGAACGCCTCAGTAGTTTTCCATAAAATTCCTTTTTTTTTTTTTTTGGCTTAAATCATTACAATTCTGGCTAATAAGAAAAATGAGTGATAGACAGCAACAGTGAATATGATAAATCAAGAAGCATCCCACCCACCAATGGTTGGGTTTGCGGTCAGTTTTGGAAAACGGACAATGCCATGTGTTTTATGACTCAAGTCCAGCTCTGATAATTTATTGAGCAATGTGTCATCAAGTACTTTTTCCAAAACTTTTCTATTCCAACTATTATCTCCAAGATGACCCACATCTTCGTCATCAAGTAATACCAGAGGAATTAAGAAACAGTAAGTTCTCTACTTTGGACTACATTCGAACTGTAGGTACAACCCCAGAGGATTTAACCTTTTGCACTCGGATGTCGAGTGTTACTCGACACGGTTAGTATTTGAATAAAGGAATCGAGAAAAAAGCAAGCGAGTGCAAAGGGTTAAGAGGATGAAGAGCCCAGCTTTCTCTAATTTGCTTGGCTGTCAATGTGAGCAACTTCAGCAAAAAGGCAAGTCTTGGAAGAAATGAATGGTTTTCAACCACACAGTTTACAAAAGTTTCAAATCATTCTCTCAATAGATTTTTTTTGTTGTTGCTGCTGCTGCTGTTGTAGCTACTTCAGGAAACAACAGATAAAAGTATTTGGTAACTTTAAAATACAAAATTAAATTCCTCAATTATGAAAACAATAAGGACATAGTAAGAGCAATGGCCAAGCCCTAGCAGCTTTGCTCATTGGCTAGAGCCTCGGCCTGCAGACTGAAGGGTCTCGGGTTCGATTCTGGTCAAGGGCATGTACCTCTACCTCTACCAGTCAATGTGTTTCTCTCTCTCTCTGTCTCTCTCCCCCTCCCTTCCAGTCTCTCTAAAAATCGATGGGAAAATATCCCCGGGTGAGGATTAAAAAATAAACAAATAAAATTTTAAAGCCCTGCTTTAAAAATAAATAAATAAAGAGATTACTGGTCAAGCAGCCGATTTGAGCTTTGCACTTACCGCCTCACCCCCATGCACCCAGATCCCAGGCTAATGGGTCTGAAAGAGCAGCGATGGGAAGGAGAAGTGACTGACGGAGTCCTTCCCTGAGCATCCAGTAGGAGCTCAGTAACAGTTGTCGCTCAAACACGGTGCCTAGGACTGTGCATATAGATTGCATATTTCCATAAATTGCTTTCGCATAACACTCTGCGTCGGCCCAGCGCTTCCAGGCTTAGGAAACACTTTCGCATGAATCCTCGCGTCTGGTTCGACTTGCGGGCACGGCCTTGAACCGCAAAGCACACGCAGGAACCTCGGGGACTTGGGCTCCCACACGGAGGGCTGCAGGTCGGTGTCAGCACTTGGGATACATCGACATCAATGACGTCTCCTGCCTATTTGCTCCTTAAGCGTTCCTAAGAACGGCCCCCACTCATCTGCAGGCAAAGCAGAGGCTGGACCCCAGAGAGTGTCCCCGAAACACCAACACGCTTCCGCCTCCTGCACCCAGGTCCGCTCCGAGCATCCGCGGAGCCTGATTTTACCATCGCGGCTCCCCCGCACCCCGTCCCCCGCACCCCGCACCCCGCCGACTGTGCTTTCCACAGCCACGCTCAAGACGCTGGTCGCACAGGACACGGACTTTTTGTTCCCCAGCGAGATCACCCCGGACCCAACGCTTCCCCTGAAGTCGGCTCCCCCTGCTCCCCCAATCCCTACCGCCGCCCTCGGCGGGTGCGGGTGGGTGTCAGAGCTGCTGGGACGGAGCCTGGGATGCCGCCCCCCACCTCCCGCAAGGCAGCCCCAAGTGTGGCCGGCCGAGTCAGTCAGCCACACGCGCCCCCGGGAACCGCACGAGGGAAGTTCGGGGCTGGGCACCTGGGCGGCACCGCCGTGCCCGGACCGCACCGACGAGACACTGGGTGGGCGAGGGCGCCCCGTACGTACCCGAGGAGGCAGCGGTCGCAGACGACTCCACGACTCCCCTTGCTCACGGTGTACGCCAAGGGGTCCGAGCGGAAGAGCAGCTCTCCCGGGCGCAGCGGCGCCAGAGCGCGCAGCCCGTTTCCCCGGTCGGCGGTGCTGAACTTTTCCACCTTCGGCGGCTCCATCCCTCGGCAGCTCCGCACCTCGCGCGGCGGCGCGTCCGGCAGCTGGTTCCTCGCGGGCTGCCGGGAGCCGCGCGCCTGCGCCCTGCGCGCACGCGTACGCCGCGGGGCGGGGCGGGCGGGGCCCCGGAGCATGCGCAGACGGGGTCGGAGGCGCACGGGCGGCGGCGGCGGAGCGAGCGGACCCAGCGGACCGTCCCAGCTGGCGGGGCTGCAGGAGTCCCAGGCAACTCGGTGAGGAGAGGCGGGTTTTTTTCCCAGCTGTATTTTCTATTTTTTCTTTTTTCTCTCTATTTTTTCTACCAGCAGTATGTTCTTGCAGACGGTTTTAATGCAGACGGGAAGTAGAGCAAACAACGAAATGAATAGCATTGTACCCTCCACCCAAAATACCAAACAATTCTTGGTATTTTGCCGTTGCGGCACATTCTCCATGTGTATGCAGATATGTATGTGTGTGTGTGTGTGTGTGTGTGTGTGTGTGTGTGTGTGTGTGTGTGTGTGTGTGTATTCTTGTTGAACCACTTGGAAGTTGTGTTTTTGCATCACTTAAAAGTTGCAGCCAGGCTGGCGTGGCTCAGTGGTTGAGCACTGACCTATGAACCAGGAGATCACTGTTAGATTCACACACCTAGGTTGCTGGCTGGATCCCCAGTGTGGGGGTGCAGGAGGCAGCGGATCAATGATTCTAACTGTTGATGTTTCTATCTTTCTCTCCCTCTCCCTTCCTCTCTGAAATCAATAAAAATATGTTTAAAAAATAAACACAAAACAACAAACTGATGACTCCGTCTAGAACCCTTCACTGAGCATTAAAGCACTAAGCACAGGTCTCCAAAGGGGTTTGCAAGGAGTCACACATTATAAACAGACTAGCGGGAGGCCCAGGGCACGAAATTCATGCAGGGGGAGGGGGATGTCCCTCAGCCTGGCCTGTACCCTCTCCAATCTGGGACCCCTCGGGGTTAGTCGGACATCCCTCTTACAATCCGGGACTGCAGGCTCCTAACCTCACCTGCCTGCCTTCCTCATTGCCCCTATCGGCCTCTGGCTGCCAGCCTGATGGCCCCCTAACTGATCCCCTGCTCCCCTGCCGGCCTGATTGCACTAACTGTCTCTGCCTTGGCTCCAGCCACCGTGGCTTTGTCCAGAAGGAAGTCGGACTTTTGGAAGATGTCCAGTCACTAGGTCTAATTAGCATATTACCTTTTTATTAGTATAGATAAATAAATAAATGTAAGTTGCAGACATAACTTTTCATAACTAATACTTTACATCATAATATTTCGTGTGTGTGTGTGTAAAGTGTTAACATTCCTTTATTCAACAAATAATTACTGGGCACTCACTGTATGTCAAGCACTGGGAATATAATGAAAAAGAGGAAACAAATCCTGATCTCGAGGAGTTTCTAGTGACAGAGGTGTGTGGAGTGTTGTTGCATATCTCAGAAATTTGTTCCTTTGTGCCAGGTACTGTTCTGTAATTTTTTTCTTCATTCACTTGTTGGTGACATTTGTTGTGCATAATATTTCATAATTAAATACTGTAGCATGCATTTCCTCAGAATAAGAACAATATCGTATAAAACTTCAAAATCATTATCACATATTCTGAACTAGCAAGCAAAAACCATATTCACTTTAAGATTAGCTTTTGTAACTTGCGAGTTTACCCCTCACGTCCCGCGTGGTTCAGGGTTCAGGTTCAGGGTTCGGGCTCTGGAGGAGGCCGCACACAAATGAAAGAGACAAGAAAATATTAATTTGGGAATTGGGGGCCAGGCGGAAGTCCAAGAGAGGATTTTGCTTTGCTCTGGCCTTTCGATCCCTTTTATTCAGGTTTGGGATCCATCCATAGCTGTTAGGCAGGCAATTCCAATACTAGCTCGATGATAGCCCATCGGCAAGGATTACATAAGACTAAAAGGTGGAAGTTGCTTCAGCTACCTTTGTCTCCACCAGACAGTGGGTGTATGGCTCTGACCCTTGCCAGACCCTCAAGATTGACCAGCCTTCCGGGTTCCTTGTCCACACCTCTCTGCTAGTGAAGGCAATGGGTAGCTTCCAACAGTAACTTTTCTTTAAAAACCAGGATCCAATCAAAGTTACATTTTCTCTTTCCTGACATTGACTTTTTTTTACATTGACTCTTAAAGAGCCCAAGCTAGGATTCTAGTACAATGTTCTACAGTCTGTATTTGTCTGGTTGTTTTCTCATGGTGTTATTTAACATGTCCCTCGATTCCCTGTATTTCCTGTAAATGTTAAGAGGCTTGTTTTTATTGATTTTTAGAGAGGGAAAAGGAGAGGGATAGAGAGATAGAAACTTCAATGAGAAACCGTCGATTGGCTGCCTCCTGGGGATTGAGCCTGCATCCGGGACATGTGCCCTGACCCAGAAAGGAACCTGAGACCTCTTGGTTCATAGGTCCACGTTCAACCCTGAGCCACACCAGCCAGGGGAAGAAATTTAAAGAGAACTGGATGATGTTATGAGAGTTCATGACATATGGAGTAGAGATTTCTATACCATAAATCACATGGAACTCCTAGGTAGGATCCTGAAACTATCTCCAAGTCTTGGTGAAGATTTGATGTTTCAAGTGAAAATCCTTACTAACTGGCTTTACTATTAGCTTTCATCAAAAATCTAAATTGAATTTTAGAAATACAGAAAAATCAATGCTTTCTCACCCTATTTGTTCCATTATTTTTATATCCTTGCTTTTAATGAGCAGATTAAAACCATTAAGAACATAGGATGTTGTGCTCAATTCCCCATAAACTCTAATTGAAAGTCTAACACACTATTTTATTAGCAAGAAGTAAATTAAGCAGTAGCTATAAATGTTTAATATAGAATTACCCAGCAGTTTTAGTAATAAGCCAAATGAAATTTAATCAAGAATTACTGGATTATTTTACAAGTCTATCATGCCTCACCCTAACTGGTTTGGCTCAATGGATGGAGTGTCAGACTGCAGACCAAAGGGTCCCAGGTTCGATTTGAGTCAAGGTCATGTACCTTGGTTGCAGGCTCCTCCCCGGCCCGGTCAGGGCTAGTGCATGAAGCAACCAATTGATATGTTTCCCTCACATCGATGTTTCTCTCTGTCTTTCCCTCTCTCTTCCAATCTCCCTCAAAATCAATGGAAAAAATATCCTTGGGTGAGGATTAACAACAAAAGTCTATCATGTCTCATCAGATAACTAGAATTGCTATTTCAAGCCTTAGAATAGTATAAATAATATACTGACAGGGTATAAAGAACAACAACAAAAAACCTTTCTTGTTTTATTAATCCAAAGATCCATGCTTGTGGCTTGGAGGTCACTAACCCGTCATCACTTCAGGAGTGAATGTGCTAATTTTTTAGTAGTTAGATTCAGAAGAGTGCCTGTGGCAATGTAGGTATTGGAAGCTATATACGAGTGCCATTAAGACAGTATTTTTATTAGGATTCTTGCTTGAAAGTGATAGAATTCCATCCAAAATTAATTTTAACCAAAAAAAAAGGAAATTGACTGGCTTCGGCATTTGCTTGGCTTTGGACATGTATATGGCTTCAGGTATGGTTGAAGCCAGGGGCTCAAATGTTAGCAGAATGGTGTCTGCCTGCTTCCTCGTGTTAGCTCTGCTTTCTCTGTTGACTTCATTCTGCAGAAGATTTTCCTTATATGGTGGACAAAGGAGCTATTTTCCTCCTTATAAGAGATGCTCTTTTGATAATACCACAGGTAAGGCCTCGTTGTTAAATCCTTTCCATTTTGCACATGCAAACCAAAGGCCCAGATAACCTAAGTGCCATTCTACAATTTAGTGATGAGGGAACAAATGGTAATAGTCCATAACACAGAACTTTTTTTGTTTACCCTACTGATATAGAGCATTCCTGTTTTGGTACCCATCACCTCCTGAATTTACATACTATATTCTTATAAATTCTAGAGAAAAACATCTACAGTATTTTCTTGTTGCAAAGTTATTAATATTCCAAAAACAAAGACATAAAAAGAACCTTAAATACCACTGAGTCTCCTGTTGTAATACTGCAAGGTCTTCACTCTCCCACCCTCTTTGGTCACCATGATCTTACCTACAGCTAATTGTGTGGGCAGCTATTTCACTCTTCTAGAGAAAACTTTTTGTTCAGAGATACCCGACAATGTTCCCAATATTCCATTTGAACATTCTGCCAAGCTCTTCAGGTTCTGGGAGGTTCAAAAAGACCAGTGAGCATCTTTTATTCTCAGCCATCAGCAAAAATAAAAGGCCCTTTGGCAAAGTCTTTTTCATTGCTTAACTTTGAATTGCTTGCTACTATACCTGGAACTTGTCATCACCAGAAAATCACTCCACTTCTGATATCTTTTTTTTCTTTATTAAGGTATTACATATGTGTCCTTATCCCCCCAAGATATCTATTTTTCTATATATATATTTTATTGATTTTTTACAGAGAGGAAGGGAGAGGGATAGAGAGTTAGAAACATCGATGAGAGAGAAACATCGACCAGCTGCCTCCTGCACGCCCCCTACCGGGGATGTGCCCGCAACCAATGTACATGCCCCTGACCGGAATCGAACCTGGGACCTTTCAGTCCGCAGACAGATGCTCTATCCACAGAGCCAAACTGGTTTTGGCAAGATATCTATTTTTTAATGTATTTATTGATTTCAGAGAAAGGAAGAAATGAAAACATCAATGATGAGAGAGAATCATCAACTGGCTGCTTCCTGCATGCCCCCTACTGGGGATGGAGCCTGAAACCTGGGAATCAAATGGTGACATCCTGGTTCATGGGTGCATGCTCAACCAGTGAGCCACACAGCTGGGCTACCTCTGGTATCTTAATACCAGAGTCTTAATGACCTAAAACTGGCTTTCTAACACTTTTATTTCAACCATTTTCTTGTTACTTTCACATGCCGTGACTCCTGTGTTCGTTTGGGTCTGCAGAGAAGCGGATGCTAAGACAAGATTAGACGTGTAAAAGGTTTTCAGAGAAGGGAGCAGAAGGCATGACGTACTTCAGGCTGTGACTGCAGAACTCTGGGAGGAGAGAGGGAAGGAAGACTGGATAGGAAGTTCTGGACCACCGCCAAATTCCAAGAAAGGTTTAGCCGGGACAAGAGGGAGGGAGTCCTGGAGCCGAAGTTGTGTGTGTCACCAGACCGCTAGAAACGGTTTGCTGTTTGGCATGAAACTTGGAATTAGGTCCACGACTTCAAGATGAACACCTTTTCTTACATGCCAGTGGCCGGCCTGCGCCATGCTGAATCATTGCCTGGGAACAGCCTGTAGGACTGTGGTGGATTCAAGGGGAAAGAAGCTGCAGACAGTCAACCAGGCACCGACCAACGGCACCGACCAACAGACTTGGCCACGCCCTACTTCCGTCATACCTGAAAGACACTATCAGACTAATTTCTCCTGTGCACAGACCTACGGGCTAATCTTAATACACAACTTTCATTCATCTAACCATCCACATGCTCCATTGCTCCAGTCCTAAAATGACACAACAGTATAGAACACCACTATAAATTTGGTTTCCACCCTTAGCTAGAGCCTCTGTACTATCCCTCCTTAACTCCCTTTCTTCCTTAACTCCCACAACAGTTAGCAAATCTGTCATTAAGTGCCCTCTTCCATTTGTCTGAAGTGACACTGCCTGATCTCTCAGAGCATGTACCACTTGTAAGGCATTAATTCATGTTTTGACCCCCCAGCATCTATACTAATAAAAGGGTAATATGCTAATTAGAGCAGACGTCTTCCGGACATCCTTCCAGACAAAGCCATAGTGGCTGCTGCTGCAAGGACCTGGTCGAGGCTCAGGCAAGCTGTGGCGGCTGGCAGTGGGGCTTTGCCTTCCCCTGAATACCACTCCCCCCCCCTCGCAGTCGCCTCCCACAGAGGGAGGCCAGAGGCCGCAGCAACCGGGGATAAACTTTCAGATAAACTTTTTTGATGGAATGGGGTGGGGGGTGTTGATGGGGGTGGTGCCTTCCCTGATTGGCTGGTCACCTCCCGCAGAGGGAGGCCAGACTGTGGCTTAGGTCCGCTCCCCATGGGACATCTCCTGAGGGCTCCCGGACTTTGAGAGGGGGCAGGCCGGGCTGAGGGACCCCCTTCCAGTGCACCGGGTCTCTAGTATATTTATATTAGAACCTATACTCAATTCCTTTTATGTAGGCTAAGAGCAAAATGTGCTTCTCTGGTTTTTGGATCCAATTCAGTTTCCTAAAAGCCATCAGTTAATACCTCTGAAATACATTTAAAATGTTTCTCAGCTGACACTCTTCTGAGCTAGTAACAAATTTAGGCTTAAAGCATAGGACTAGGAAAGAAACAGTGAGGAGGAAGACTGAATGACATTATGAAGATTAGGCAGATTATGTAACAGCAGGAATTTTAAGAGAAAAAAAAGAGGATTTGGTTTCCAACCAGATTGATTTGTAAACCAATGACAATAGTAGAGAGGTTGGGAAGAACTGGTTTGGCTAAGTGTTTTAAGAATATACCCTACAAAGAGTTACTTAGTAATATGCCTTAAGTATTATGAAGTGTTATAATAGCTAACAACTCTAATTTAGATTATATGTCTCAGCTAAAATAAAGTAGCTACTTCAATGACCTAAGAAAATATTCCTTTCTTAAAAATATATTTTTTTATTGATTTTAGAGAGGAAAAGGGAGAGGGAGAGAGAGATCAAAACATCAATGAGAGAGAATCATGGATTGGCTGCCTCCTGCACGCTCCCCACTGGGGATCGAGCCCACAACCCAGGCATGTGCCCTTGATGAGAATCGAACCCAGGACCTTTCAGTTTGCAGGCCGAAGCTCTATTCACTGAGCCAAACCAGCTAGGATAAGAAAATATTCTTTCCTTTTTCTTTTTTTTTAATATATTTTATTGATTTTTTACAGAGAGGAAGGGAGAGGGATAGTTAGAAACATTGATGAGAAACATCGATCAGCTGCCTCCTGCACACTCCCTACTGGGTATGTGCCCACAACCAAGGTACATGCCCTTGACCAGAATCGAAACTGGGATCCTTGAGTCCGCAGGCTGACGCTCTATCCACTGAGCCAAATTGGTTAGGGCAAGAAAATATTCTTAATTTCATTTAGGTTCATGTAGTAAAGTTCTAAGTTCAGATAAACTTTCTTGATGAAACAAAAATGCAAGAGACGTTTAATAACATTCTGAATTATTTATTGAATGCACATTGACCATACATGATGGAATTTAAAGTGAATAAGTTAGGGTCAACTTTGTTTCATTTGAAACGACCAAAAAAAAAAAAAAAATCACAAAATCTTATTTAAAATATTTTAATTTCTAAAAAGTGTAAGCCATTTTAAAATTAATGTAATTGCACAGTATTTGTTAATCCTTTCAGCAAAATGAAAAATAAAACAAACTATTTAAATCAGTTTAATTTACTTTCTCATTTTAAAAATGAACACTTTGCCCCCAGAGGATGCAAAAATCAACAGTGAAAGTGGAATATTTACAGTAATGCAATGTAAGTATTTGACTAACAGGATTTTTAAAAGTAAATTTCATCTGGTAATTCCATACAACTACCAGTATGTTGACAGTAGATAGGAATTTAAAACAAACAAATCTAAGCTGATCAAATCCACAATTAAGTGGAGTTTTCATTTTATTCAGTTGTAAATAAAATAGCAGCCATTGTTTTATCCAATGTACTAATGATATCAACCTCAGAAGAAATTATCTGCCTTGTTTGTGAAAAGCAAGAATAGTTACCTTCTGTTGAAACACTGTGAGCTTTAAAAACTTAGTTCTTTTTCAATTGCTTTATAATTTCCAAATAAAATAAACGGCTCCAGCTACTGTCTTGGCAGTCCAGTTTCCTATACGATTACATCTTCCATGAAGTCATCATATAGCCACTTACAGGTGTGATCTTTGGAACATTCTATAGTTTCAAAAAGGCATTTAAAGTCTGAAGGATACATGTCTATTATTTTTATTGTTTTATCTTGATTTATTTCCTTCAATATGTCCATTGCATCAATTGGACTCAATGAACTGCAAAAAAAAAATAAAAAAAATTCAAAGTAAATTGTTAAATCTTTTTCATAACAACTGTTAGTTAATATAGATTAGAAGTGGCTTCCAAGCCCAATTTAAAATGTCTATCTTACTATATGTAGTTAATCTTATTTAGTTTAAGAGCTTGCATATAATATATAGCTTTAACTATGTTTATTCCTAAAGTTTCATGGCAGATATAGGTGTTAACATGTTCTAATCAATTCCTACATAAAATTCCAGTTTAACATTTAAAAAATCATTTTCTACCTCTTCATCCTTTAACTTTCTTTGCAAAAATATTTTTAACTCCATTTAGCTTCATGTAAAACTCTGCTGTCTGAATACTAAAAGGTTTCCCTTTTAGTTTCAAAGGGAATACCTTTCACATTTTTATTTAACAACTAGTGACCTGGTGCACGAATTCATGCACACTGAAAGGAAATGAACTAGAAGAAGAAATATTTTAATATCACTATTTGCCCTTTCTCTATAGAAGTCTCAACCAAATTCACGATCAACAATGACAGATGGAAACACGTGTGTGATTGGCGCCAGCAAGAGCTTTATATGTATCACCCATACACAAGTCAACGTAGTCTTTTATAGATATAGAATAACCTTTCTTAATTAGACCTGCTTTCTGATTTAGCTAAACTTTTTCTAGCCCATTGAAGCACCCCAACTTCTTTTTCAGGTAATTGTCAACAACACAGCAGTAAACATCAGCACGAAGCATATTATCATTGTAGATCACGCAGGCAGAACTAAGGGTAAAATATTTAACTGCAGCAGTGTTTGACGATATTCTGTGCAGTGAGAAAACCTAGTCATTTTCAAGGTCCACAATGTCTTACTTCTTTTCAGTTGGGTCAAGTTTCTAAACTTTCTAAATCTGTTTTCCAGCTAATGAAAAAAAAATAGGATTCCACCAAGTCTCCTATCTACCTACTCCAGGACTTCTGTGAGGATCAAATGAGATGAGGCATGGGAAAACGCTTCACAGACATTTGGTTAAATTGTGAAATGTTTCCACCCGGCTATAAAGCAAGTCGTGTTCCTGGGCTGAAGAAATTGCAAGGCTAGTCATTGCTATGGAGAGGAAGCCAGGCATTGGTATGTGACATAATTACCTGGATGGACAATTAGCATATTAGCCTTTTATATATATAGATTACTGGTGAATATAAAGCAGAAAACTGCCTTATGTAGTAGCCTATCAAGAAACCATCAATGAATCTCTGACAATAAGAGGTAAACAACTGCAATAAAATATTTTGGCAGAAAATATTTCCAATACTTTTTCATTTTTAATGGAATCCTCATCACAGATGGAAATATGCTTTCAATTCTCAGAGATCTCAAAGGGAATTTTGAACACTTAGCACCACAGTTTACCATATTTGTTCCTTAATAATAAAAGCATAATATGCTAATTAGACCAGACAGCCAGACGACCTTCCGCACAAAGCCGGGGCTGCAAGGGCCGAGGAAAGCTGCCGCGGCAGCGAAATCTGAGGCAAGCCGCCATGGCTGCAAGGGTCGAGCTCCTTGCATGAAATTCGTGCATTGGGCCTCTAGTATATATATTTGGTGAGTGTGGCTAGATGACTGACTTTATTAATTTTTATCTTTATTGTTGAAAGTATTATAGTTGTCCTCCATTTGTTCCCCATTGATCCCCCTCCATCCTATCCCTCCATCCCCCCAAACAACCATTGCCATTTTTAATGTTTATTTTTACATAAATCTTGTTCAACTAACAGCTTATTCAGTTACATATTTAATGATGATCAAATTAATTAAATGTTTTTGTATTTCTGATCAAACTAATTTAAATGATTATTAACATTTGCTCATCCTGACAATACTCTGAAATGGACATGGGCTGCTGGTTACAAGATGTAATGCATAACTCACAAAACTGTACACATCAGCCCTATACAAAAATTATACTTATGTGGATACAAATGAGATAATAACTCATTTACCAAGCTTTACATAGAAACAAAAATTTTGGTTCAGGTCAGGGAAATCAGGGTGGTACAATGATCCATCCCTACTCTGGTTAGGAAACAGGACCAATAAGAACAGGCAATGTAGCCCCAGCTGGTTTGGCTCAGTGGATAGATCGTCGAACTGTGGACTGAAGGGTCCCAGGTTTGATTCCAGTCAAGGGCACATGCCCAGCTTGTGTGCTCGATCCCCAGTAGGGGGCATGCAGAAGGCAGCCGATCAATGATTCTTTCTCATCATTGATGTTTCTATCTCTATCTCCATCTCCCTTCCTCTCTGAAATCAATAAAAATATATATATTTTTTTAAATGGGCAATGCCAAGGTAGATGGTGGGTATGCCATCAATCATGCCAACTTTCTCCATCCCAGCCAGTGGCAAGCAACTACTTCTTCATGAAGGTTAATCCAAGAAGGAAATAATTAACTCAGGAGATTTCATGGAAAATATAATTATACTTTTCTCAAAACGTGTGCCAGGCAGGAGGAAGTATTTTGGAGAAACAGATGAGTGAAAACATGGTACCTCACTCTGTTAATCAAGATACAAAAAATATAAAAATTGGACCTCTAGCATGAAAGTATAATTCTCACATTAAATTGCTACTTTCGCACTTGCTTTTATTCTTCTTACTTACGGTAAGTGGTCGATTAGCTTGCCTTGGCGCTTCAAAAAACACTGCTTTGTCATGTGAAAAAATACATCATAGTTAACAGATGTTAAATGTTGTGAAAATAAATTTTTATGAGGAGTCAATTGAATAAGACACAGGTTTTGTTGTATTTGCTGTTCTAATGATTCCTGGAAAGGAGGCAAAATAAATTGTGTTAGTTATAAAATATTGCCAGAGCAAGACATTGTTCACTTACTCATTCAACTGCCAGACCCTAAATGTCCCACTTGGACAATTCTTAGCAGCTTTGCCAAGAATGCAAGGCCCTAAGCGCTCTTTCCCTGGGCCAGTTCTCAAGGTTGTCTGCAGTGAGCCACTGTGAGGGATGAGGAACACCTCTCTCGGGGACAAAAGCAGGCTTGCTTAATGTTTGCCGCAAAACAGGTGGGTTCCCTCAGCTCTATGTTGTTCCTCAGCTGCAATGCAAACCCTCTGCATGCACACCATCCAACCCTGCCACCTCACACCCTCGTGGGACTGGGAGCAAATGAAACCCTTTGTCTAATCCAGGAGTCTGAGTCTTTGGCCACCATTCATAAAGAGTAATAGGTTATTAACTTGTAAATAGGGTAAAAATCAATCCCAAACATGTAGTGAGTCTTCTGTATTTGAAGCACAACACCAGATCCTAAGAATAAAAAAATACTACTGACATATAATTTTTAATTGGATACTTTTTAAAATATGGGGTTAGCAAGCTGTGGTCCACAGCTGTTAGCCTGCATCTTTTTGTATAATCTGGAGCTAAAAATGGCTTTCACATTTGCAAAGGATGGTGTGTTTTTTTTTAAAAAGGCAAAAAACAAAGAACACATGACAGAGATTATATGTGGCTTAAAAGCATAAAATTTTACCAACTGGCCCTTTACAGGAAAAGTTTGCCAGCCTGCTCCAGTATACAATATTACACTGATTAAAATGAAAACGATATATGACTTAATGTAAGTTTAAGACGTATTTTCCCCCTAAAATTATAACTCAGAAGGAGCCTTATATTTCTCTAGGAAATCTCATATATTAGGTAGTGATCATTTATTTATTTTATATATCCTATATAATAAAGAGGTAATATGCAAATTGACCATCACTCCAACACACAACATGGTCGCCCCCATGTGGTCAAAGATGGCCGCCCCCATGTGGACACAGATGGCCAGCAGGGGAGGGCAGTTGTGGGCGATCAGGCCAGCAGGGGAGGACAGTCAGGAGAGACCAGGCCTGCAAGGGAGGGCAGTTGCGGGCTATCAGGCCTGCAGGGGAGAGCAGTTAGAGGAGACCAGGCTGGTAGGGGAGGGCAGTCAAGGGAGACCAGGCCGGCAGGGGAGGGCAGTTGGGGGGGGACCATGCCTGCAGGGAAGGGCAGTTGGGAGCGACCAGGCCTGCAGAGGAGGGCAGTTGGGGGCTACCAGGATGGCAGAGGAGGGCAATTGGGGGGAACCAGGCCTGCAGGAGAGGGCAGTTGGGAGCAACCAGGCCTGCAGGAAAGGGCAGTTAGGGCAACCAGGCCTGCAGGGGAGGGCAGTTGAGGGAAACCAGGCCTGCAGGGGAGGGCAGTTGGGAGGGACCAGGCCTGCAGAGGAGAACAGTTGGGAGGGACCAGGCCTGCAGGGGAGAGCAGTTGGGGGCGACCAGGCCTGCAAGGGAGGGAAGTTGGGGGCGATCAGGCCTGAAGGGGAGGGCAGTTGGGGGGGACCAGGCCAGAAGGGGAGGACATTTAGGGGCAATTGGGCCTGCAGGGGAGGGCAGTTAGGGGCGACCAGGCTGGCAAGGGAGGGAAGTTAGGGGTGAACAGGCCAGCAGGGGAGGTCAGTTAGGGGCGACCAGGCTGGCAGGGGAGGACAGTTAGGGGTGACCAGGCCTGCAGGGGAAGGCAGTTGGGGGCAACCAGGCCTGCAGGGTAGGACAGTTAGGGGCAACCAGGCCAGCAGGGGAGGGCAGTTAGAGGTGACCAGGCCGGCAGGGGAGGGCAGTTAGGGGCAAATGGGCTGGCAGGGGAGCAGTTAGGCGTCTATCAGGCTGGCAGGGGAGTGGCTACAGGGTGATCAGGCTGGCAGGCAGAAGCGGTTAGGGGGCAATTAGACAGGCAGACAGGCGAGCGGTTGGGAGCCAGCAGGCCTTGATTTTGAGAGGGATGTCCGACTGGGATCGGGCCTAAACTGGCAATTGGACATCCCTTGAGGGGTCCCAGATTGGAGAGGGTGCAGGCTGGGCTGAGGGACATCCCCCCGCTCTCCACCCCTCATGCACGAATTTCGTGAACAGGGCCTCTAGTCTTGATATAAAGTAAATGGAAGATTACTTTATAACATCATCACTTTGGTTCTTTAGAAAGGGAAAAAAACTAATATAATAAAAGGCCCACCTCCTGGGTAAGAAACAGATGTACCTGTTGGTAAATGCAACCATTACAAGCAGCAATATTACAAATTTCTGATTAATAAAGTATAAAATTTTGTTTTTAGTTTACCAAATTAGATGAATAGTAAAATGATTACATTTTCCAAATTTGAGATGTATCTTCATTTCAAAAGAGATAAAAGTGGAAGTCAGATTCTGCGTAAGTCTATTACCATGAGAGCATCCTCTGTATAAATAGCTGAGAAATGCAAATCTCTTCCAAAGTAATTTAAACGTACTAAAAGCAACAAGATATGTGTAAAGAACATTTCTAGATATTCTAAAATTTAAATAAATACAGAATGCCAGATAATCTTAACGAAAACCAAGGATGTTCCACTTAGAGGGAAGAGGGAAAGGTATTCCTTTATTCTTACCTTACACTGTGGCTTTTCCTGCTGCCCACTTTGACTGCTTATGTCAAATGATGAACAAGGTTCCTGGAGGGAAGTTAAATGAAAACATTTCTTTTAGTGCTCTTTGGTCAAAGTGTCTCAAATTATTGCTACTTTTAGAAATGTTTTTCCTAAGCAACGGAATAAACCCTAATCACCAAACTAATTGGTTTAAGGAAAAACATGCAACAGTTAATTCACATACCTCTCTCTCTCTCTCTCTCTTTTTTTTTTTTTTTTGGATAAAGAAAAGGAGACTCAGTCCTGGCTGATGTGGCTCGGCTGGTCAGAGTGTGGTCCACCACACTGTACATGACAAGGTGGCACGTTCCATTCCCCAGGGCACATACCCCAGGTTGCAGGTTTGATCCCCAGTTGGGGCATGTGCCAGAGGCAACCAATTAATGTTTCTCTCTCATATCAATGTTTCTCTTTCTCCCATCCTCCCTCTCTCTAAAAGCAATAAGAAAGAAAGCATAATAAAATAAAGATATTTTAAAAAAAGAAAAAGGAAAATCAAAGGTCAATCCCAATATTGGTTACTCTATAACTTATTTAGACAAAAGAAAGTTACCCTTAATATTATTACATAAATAGGTTCTCAAGTTATAATTTTTAATAACCAACATTTCGATATTAGAGTCACAATAAGTTTAGGTGTTATCAGGTCATATTAAGGATATTTTTGTTCTACCTTAGTGGAAAAGCCCATTATTCAAAATCATCTGAATATGTTGGAACATGTTAGGAGATACACAAGATACTTCCATCAACTGAAAAAAGGTCATTACTTTTTTGTATCTAACTTTTGTACGTACAAATTTGTATGTGAAATAATTTTAAAAGATGACCCAACCAAAAATTTATTATAAAAAGATACACATACACACACAGATTAAATTCCAAAATAAGAGTGGTTTAAAACAGGATCTGACAAAGACTTGAAGGCTAAAACTTACAATACCGATTTGAAAGGGTGTTGTCAAAAAAGTGGCAACTGAAGTGGAAGGAAAATTCAATTGCTGCTCATCTGTAAAATTCTAGCAGTTCCAGGCAGGTCACTAAATGGAGGAAGGCAGAGCAGCCGCGGCGTGCAGTGGGCCCCGCAGTTCCCCCGACTCAGGCCTATTCACTGCACTGGGTACAGAGGAGACCGCACCCCCATCTACCAAGCCACAGGAGAGGAAACCTGAAAGACCTGGGAACTGAGTTCCACAACTGGCCCTCCGGTTACCGATATTCAATGGACAAATGTTTGAAGTGCTGGGTTCACAAAGACCTCTTTTCCTGGAGGTTACTAAATGGCAAAACGCTACCTAGGGCCCCTGAACGCTAACGTCTTCAGGGAGCCTGGATGAAGAAACGCGTGGAAAGCCACAAGGACAGAAGTGGCTGCGAGGAAAAGCCCACAGAAGGAAAGGAGACACTCGGGGTAAGAAAGACTTCAGAGAAACCACGAACTCCATACCAAGATGACAACATACAGTGCAGACAGAAGGCAGGGTCAGTGCAATGGAGGCTAAAGGTGAAAAGATTTCTGGGAATATAGAAAAACGGTGAGAGCATTGACTGACACAAAAGACAAAGAACAGAGATGCAACCTAAGAATCCCAGACGCTTTGGAGGGAAAAAGCAGAATTGGAACCAAAGCTAAAATCAAACGAAATAATCTTCTAACAACTAAGTATGCACATTAAAGGGCTTCATGTCTTCCTGGACAAAATCAATGAAGGGACTCCACAAAGACACGCTGCAAAAGTTAAAGGTTAAACCACTAAATCCTTGGAAGAACGAGGGCTCATAAAATATGTAAACACGTATCATGTAAAATACACTTGTTCTACACCCTATCTACTAACATAAAAAATGTACAAATTATGGTGTGAAAGAAATAGCATTTATTAATTTTTCTAACACTCTAGGGTCCAGGTATTAAGTATGGTAGCCACTAGCCACAGGGCCATTGAACACTTAGAATGAGTCCAGTTTGAATTGAGATGCTATAAAATACACACTGGATTTCAAAGGCCTAATACACACATACAAACACACACACACACAATGTAAATTATGTAATAAAAATTCTAAAATATTGATTACACACTAAAATGATCTTTTGAATTGAGGTTAAATAAAATATTTAAATTATTTACCTGTCTCTTTTTGACTTGTTATAATGTGGCTACTTAAAAATGTAAAATTGCACGTGTGGCTCACATCATACAATTCTGATTTTGCCTAAGGAAATAAACTAAAAAAAAAACAAGGGGGCAGGGATGCTCTGTAATGAAGTGTCACAGTAGCCATTAAAAACTTAAAAAGTTCAGTGACAAGGGAAAAAACTTATAATTAAGTATTTGCTATTAAGTGAAAAGAAAATAAGATACAAAATAATATAATCTTCACTATATAAAGAAAACAAATCATAGAAAAAATAAAAGAGTAAAAATATGCCACAAATGTCAACAATAGTGACCCCTGGATGGTAGAACTGTAGTGATTTTGTTTTATTCTTCTCTTTTGTTCTTTTACATGTCTTACAGTCTTAAAATGAACATACATTATTTTTATAATCAAAGAAAAACATAAATATTTCTGACAAAAAGACAACAGGACAAAGTATATCCCACAGCCCAGCCGCTGTGGCTCAGTGGTTGAGCATCGACCTATGAACTAAAAGGTCACTGGTTCAATTCCCAGACAGGGCTCAATCCCCAGTAGGGGGCATGCAAGAGGCAGCCGATCAATGATGTTTCTCTGATCAATGTTTCTATCCCTCTCCCTTCCTCTCTTTCTAAAAATCAATAAAAACATACTAAAAAAAGAGAAATATATTCCACAGTTGGAAAAAATAATAAAAGTAATCTTGAATTTTTCTCCATTCACTGTTCACTAACATGTAAGCTCTCTGAAAACAATCCAGCTCCCTGCTGAAATTTTTTTATTAGTGTCTTGTTTTTTTCCCCTGCCTGTTGAGATTTACAAGGGCTCTACTCACCATATGCAGAAGCTTCACATCATAAGCTACTTGCCAGAGCACACTTAATGCGTAGTACAGGTTAGGGTTCAGGGGGTTCGCCATCATCCTCTAGGAGGAGGAAAATAGAATGTACTTGTTATACAAAACTACAATCAATCAAAACCAAATGTTGTCTTAACAGTAATACCTTGATAGTCTCTAGAAAGTAAAGAAAAATAGAACATAAAATCTTAACTGTAACCATTTCAAAGAAGAGAAGGACTTTTAAATTTTCATATTGAACTATATTATCATGGACAGTTTAAATAGAACACAATGGAGATTGCAAAATCTCATTAAAGAAAAAATAAACAAAAATGTTTTATGGAGAAGGACAGGTATGTTAGGAATATGTGCCAGGTGGGCTATTAAATTTTGAGTCAAGATTGTTTAGATTGACACTTGAAAGATACCTGAGAGAGGAAACCTCGTGTGAAAAGATCCATGGTAAAAGAAGCATTAGGACATTCTAGCCACAAAACGGAAACTGAAAAGGCATTTCCTATTTCTCCTCCTTTCATCCTTTCCTGTACACTATATGTACAGCTTCAAGGTCCCGAGACCCCCTGCTCGCCCTGATCCCTACTCTCCTCCACAGATAGTCAGTGGTCAATAAAGCATCCCTTCATTTCTTGCCCCACTATCCTAACCACAGCTCTGTTCCATACAAATAAATATTGCCCGTTACAGTGGATTAAAAGATTAATAACAGGAGGCATTCTGGGCAGAAAAACATTATCATCAAGGACTTCAGGAGGACCTTCTATATCAGTGAATTAAAAGTAGAGTCTACAACCGTAAAAATTCCACACACACAAAAACTGTTAGAATAAAGGAATTTGGCAAAGTTACAGGATACAAAATCAACACACAAAAATCAGCAATACACAATACACTAACAATGAACAATCTGAACAGGAAATTAAGAAAACAATTCCACTTACACTGAAAACTACACAACATGCTGAAAAAATTTTAAAAAACACACACACATAAAAAGACATCCTGTGTTAATGGCTTGAAAGACTTAATATTGTTAAGGTATCAATACCACAAAAGTAATCATCAGACTGAATGCATTCCCTATCAAAATCCCAAAGATGTGTTTTTGCAGAAATTAAAAATTCACCCTAAAATTTATATGGAATCTCATGAGACACCAAATGGCCTAAACAATCTCTAAAAAGAAAAAGCCGAGAGGACTCACAATTCCTGATTTCAAAACTTACTACAAAGTTACAGTAATCAAAACAGTGTGGTACTGGCATAAAGACCAACATATAGAACAATGGAATAAAACAGATCAGAAATAGGCCCTCATGCATATAAGTGATTTTCAACAAGGGTACCAATGGGGAAAGGTCAGTGTTTCAACAAAGGTGCTGGGAAAATTGCATGTCCTTATGAAAAAGAATGAAGCTGGACCCTTAAGTAAAATCATATAAAAAGGGTAATTCAAAATGGATCAAAGACCTAAACATAAGAGCTAAAACTATAAAACTCTTAGAAGAAAACATAGAGGAAAAGCTTCATGACATTAGATTAGGCAACAAGATATGACACCAAGGCAAAGGCAACAACAATAAAAGACAAACTGGACATCATCAAAATTACAAACTTTGGGACTCAATCAAAAGATACCATAACAATGCAAAAAGGCATCCCATAAAACAGGAGAAAATACTTGCAAATCACATAATACTCCAAATACAAATTATCTGTAACTACAAAAAAAGATGCTTATCATCACTAATCATTTAGGAAAATGGAAATTCAAAACATCAATGAGGTATCACTTTAAATCATTACAATGGATATTATTTAAAAAAAAAACACCAGAAAACAACAAGCGTTGAAATGTGGAGAAATTAGAACACTTGTGCATTGCTGATGGTATATAAAAATAGGTATATAAAATATGAAAAACAGTATGGTGGCTCCTCAAAAAATTAAAAATAGAATTAGCATATGATTCAGCAATTTCACTTCTCGATATATACCTAAAATAATTGAAAACAGGGACTCAAAGAGATATTTGCACACCGATGTTCACTGCATTATTCACAACAACCAAAAAGTGGAAGCAACCCAAGTGTCCACTTATAGATGAATGGATAAACAAAAGATGGTGTGTGTGTGTGTGTGTGTGTGTGTGTGTACACACACACAATGGAATATTATTCGTCTTAAAAAGGAATGAAATTCCAACACATGCTACAACTTGAATGAACCCTAAAGACATTACTAAGGGAAATAATTCAGACAATAAGTGAAATATTGTATAATCCCAACTATACGAGGTACCTAGAATAGTCAAATTCATAGAGACAATGTAGAATGATAGCTGGGGCTCACGGGAGGGGAAAATGTGGAGTTGGCGTTAAATGGGCACAGAGCTCCAATATGGAATGATGAAAAAGTTCTGAGAAGACATAGATGGTGGTAACTTAATGCCACTGAACTGCACACTTAAAATTAGTTAAAATGGTAAAATTTATGTCATGAGCCCCAAATAACATTAAATCACACAGAGTAAGACTAGAGAAAAATTACAGAACTATTTTAAGATAAAATATTAGTCAAGTACTTGTTAGAAACTTACCTGGGATTCCAGTTCATTAAAAAACAAATTTAGTTGTACTCGTCCATATCTATATATAGAAGTACAGGAATATATGTCATGTAAAACTTTCCAAATCATCTTTTTCTCATTTTTAGTTGGGAAGATTCCAACAACTTTCAAAGGGATACCTGTTAAGTATACAAGCAAAAATATTTGAATAAATTCTTAACACTTTTTTTCCGTGACTATAGTTTGTTGAGTCAAACTAAGTTAACAAACTATATAAATTTTATTTCAATTAAAACTAAGCCTCAACATGTTTCCATGATATGGAACTTGGCCTTGGCACAACTGCTCAGATTACTTGTGTCTAGGTGATGGGAAAGCAATAGTCAACTTAAGAGTCCTAGCCGGTTTGGCTCAGTGTTAGAGCGTCAGCCTGCGAACCCAAAGGTCCCGGGTTCGATTCTGGTCAAGGTGTATAAAATAGGGCAGCCACTATGTATCAAGGGCACATACCTCAGTTGTAGGCTGCTCCCAGGCCCGGGCCCTGGTCAGGGAGCATGCAGGAGGCAACCAATCGATATGTTTCTCTCACATTGATATTTCTCTCTGTCTTTCCCTCTCTCTTCCACTCTCTCTCTAAAAAAAAAATAATAATAAAAAATAAAAATAAATTAATGGAAAAATGTCCTCAGATGAGGATTTTAAAAAAATCAGCTTAACAGCATGTAAGCATAAATTGTACAAGACATATTGCACACAAATCTCATCAACAAAGCAGGTGCACTGCTAGAGATAGCTGCCAATTATAAGGTATTTGTTTTAGTAAATTACAACAATTACCTTTCGACCAAGGAAGTGTTTCTATTCCAAATTTTTGAAAAAGCAACTTTGAATTCACAACAGGTTTTATTACTCCAAAACTCCTAGGGTCCAGTTTGAAGAAGTCACTGTGGAGCACATGTAGTTTCCCACCCAGCTTTTTTCCTAGGGACTAAAGAGAAACAGATAAAATGTTAATATTTCATTCAGTGTTATGCAATATTATCCTATACTAGAGGCCCGGTGCATGACACTCATACACAGGGGCGGGGGGGGGGGGAGGTGAGGTGAGGGACTGTCCCTCAGCCCAGCCTGCACCCTCTCCAATCCGGTACCCCTCAAGGGATGTCCGAAACTGGCAGTCAGACATCCCTCTCACAATCCAGGACCACTGGCTCCTAACCACTCACCTACTCACCAGCCTGCCTGCCTAGTGCCCCCAACTGCCCTTCCCTGCCAACCTGGTCGCCCCCAACGGCCCTCCCCTGCCGACCTGATCTTGCCCCCAACGGCCCTCCCCTGCAGCCCAGTTCACCCCCAACTGCCCTCCCTTGCCAGCCTGGTCACCCCCAACGGCCCTCCCCTGCTGGCCCAGTTGCCCCAACTGCCCTCCCCTGCAGGCCAGTTCACCCCCAACTGCCCTCCCCTGCTGGCCTGATCTCGCCCCCAACTGCTCTCCCCTACCAGCCTGGTTGCCCCCAACTGCCCTCCCCTGTCGGCCTGGTTGCCCCCAACTGCCCTCCCCTGTCAGCCTGGTTGCCCCCAACTGCCCTCCCCTACAGGCCTGGTCACCCCTAACCTCCTGCTAGCTTGATCTCGCCCCTAACTGCTCTCCCCTGCCGACCTGATCGCCCCTAACTGCCTCTGCCTCAGTCCCCATCACCATGGCTTTGTCCAGAATTTGGACATCCGGAAGATGGCCGGTCGACCCAGTCTAATTAGCATATTACCCTTTTATTAGTATAGATAATAAAAGGCTAATATGCAAATCAACCCAACGATGGAACTACCAGTCACTATGATGTGCACTGACCACCAGGGGGCAAACGCTCAATGCAAGAGCTGCCTGCCCCTGGTGGTCAGTGCGCTCCCACAGGGGGAGCACCACTCAGCCAGAAGCCCTGAGCTGGGCTCATGGCTGGCGAGTGCGATGGCAGTGGCGGGAGCCTCTCCGGCCACAGTCAAACATCCCCCAAGAGCTCCCCGACTGCGAGAGGGCGCAGGCCAGGCGGAGGGACCCCCCCCAAGTGCATGAATTTCATGCACCGGGCCACTAGTTATTTATAATAATGCAAAAACCTACTTCAAAAAGCAATTCTTGTCTTTTTAATCCCCACTCTAGGATATTTTTCCATTGATTTTTAGAGAGTGGAAGGAAAGGGGAGAGACAGAGAGAAAGAGAAACATTGATGTGAGACACATCGATTGGTTGCCTTCTGCACACACCCCAACTAGGGCCAGGATTTTGAGCCCGCAACAGAGGTACGTGCCCTTGGTGTAATCGAACCCAGGACCCTTTAGTACGAGGGCTCACGCTCTATCCACAGAGCCAAACCAGCCAGGGCTCAAAAAACAATTCTTATAAGAAATATTACCACCTCAATAAAGATGTAACGAAAACAGTACTACTATACCCTAACATTTAACAGAGTTAATACAAATGAATTAATGCCTGAAAAATAATGAAAGTACAAATTAAAAAAACACCTTCCACAAATTCTTACTTATTCTTACTTTATTTAATAGCCTCGTTATTTTTTCGAAAAGCCCCTTCACACTAATCGCTAATTCCTTAGAAGTGGCAGCCTGGGCACAAGGGCAAAGACTCTGAGACCACAGCTGGGCTCATGGAGCTATAATCCACCTGCGCGTCATGCAAAGATGTTCACAGTCGAGAAAAACAACAAAAATATTAAAATGAAAGGCAGATTATTCAAGAGAGTATTACTCCTTTTTTTCTTGAAGAGTTTAATTAGTCCCTCACCAAATGAACTTAGCTCATTGTGGAGGTCACTGTCCATTTTCCACTTAATTCTTCGTTTACTTTTTCTAGACAGAGGCAACTCTAGAAGGAAAGCTCCTGTCCACAGGGAGAGAGCCAACACACTTCCATCTTTTGACTGCCCTGATCTGCTCACCTTGCAGCAGCCTGGAGAACTTAGTAGTGAGAGCAAGGATTAGCTACAGACTCCATAAACTTAATTTGAAGTTACAAGAAATCAATTAGAAGAGGGCAATGTGCTTTGATATGCATTTAGGTTCTCAGGCACAGAAACGACTATTGGTATTTATCACGATTTGAATAAATTTGCAACTTAAAAGTGATGAATTAAAAACCTAATTTTTCTTAAGCATTTGAGTTCAACCTATAAGTATTATTCCATTTCTAAATCTATTACATTTCAATGATTATTTTCAGGGGGTCCCTGGAAAAAGACTAGTGGAAGGAATAAACTGGGGGTGGAAATCTTATGTTTGTTCATGTTAATTTTGAGATGCCTATTAGGTGATCCAAGTGGAGATGTGAGGTAGGAAGTTGCAGATCTAAATGAGGAGGTCAGTGACGTGGTCCAGACTGAAGATGTAAATTTGAATTTGGCCTGGTGGAGGTAATTAAAGCCAGGAATGCCAATGAGATCTCCAGGGTCAAGTACACAGGACAAGAAGCTGAGACTAAGCCAAAAGGGAAGGAAGAAAACCAGAAGTGTGTGGTGTTATGAAAAATAGCATTTATATAACGCATACCTTAAAAACTAATTAAACTCTGACAAATTATACTAAATATAACAATAAAATAATCTCACAAATTACACAAGTCATATCTTAATCTAATTAAGGAAAGCTAATAAATTTTGATTTGATGGTAATGTAAAAAGAATATATACTTTAGGACTTTATACATTTTTGGTTTAGCACCTGTCATTTACCATTCAATAATGCAGACACAATAATAGCCAAAACTCCAGAATAATTCAAGTTGTATAATAGTGAAATCACATCTTAGAACTCTACTTGATTGCATTTAGAATTCAAAAACAGGAAGTAAAAAGGACAGGAAAGACCAATAACCTTTGAGTTTCTACTGCTCATTCCATTAGGCACATTAGTTTACCTTATTTAAACTGCATCAAGACCCTTTCCAGGTGGGAATTCACGTCTCTATTTGTATATGGAAAAACTAAGGTCAAACAGTTTAAATTCCTTCCTTGCCCAAAGGTCTTAAAGATTTGAAAAGGCTGTGCTCTACCCCTGCTGAAATGAGACAGTTTACCACGAAAGCTGACGTCTCTTCAGCCGCAGTTTCCACAATTCAAACAGGATATATCAGTGTTCCCACCCTTTTTTGGCCATGCCCCACCTAAGCATCTCTAAAATCCTGATGCCCCACCTGTGATATGTAATTCTTATGATTCAAACAGTGAACTATTCCCGTGGAGGAAGCCTAAAAGGCCATGAACTTGGTCTAAACCAGCTTCCAAAGAACATGGCATCCATGAAAGAGAAAAATAAAGAACAAAAGGACAGTTGAAGTCCTAAAGAAGAAATCACTAAGAAGTTGTTTTAAAAAAATGATAATAGGAAGTGATATGAAAAAATAGCAAGTAAAGTTTCAAAACATAATAGGGAACTGAAATGCATGTCACAATATGTATTTATATGCTGTAGTTGAGGCCCCTAGAACCATAAGAAATGCAAAAAGTTCAGTTAATAACTCATTCTCGAATTGCCCACCCTGAGGGGTGTGTGCCCACATTGGGAACCACTGCGATATATCATGATTTATTAGTATAGCACACAATCTGTATCATGTGTATCTCTAGACATCCAGATAGGAAAACAAACTGTTCCTATTTGAAACATTGTTAATGTGGAGTCCCAAGAATTTTATCAGGGAAATGGGAAGGGGAGGAGCTTAAAGTTAGATAAAACTCCAGTCAAGCATCTTCCTTCCTTCCTTCCTTCCTTCCTTCCTTCCTTCCTTCCTTCCTTCCTTCCTTCCTTCCTTCTCTCCCTCCCTCCTTCCTTCCTTCCACATCAACTGGTTACCTCCTGCATGTGCCCTAGACTGGGAAGCGAACCCTCAACCCTTTGGTGTGGGGGCTGGCCCTCTAACCACTGAGCACACTGGCCAGGGCAAGCAGCATCCTTTAAAATCCTTTCAGGTTTTAGGAACACACTGGAGAGCCTTTGGGAGGCTAGAGGTATTGTCTGCTAAGAGCACCACTTTAACATCTGTGCAAAGGTTCTATTTAAATACATGAATTCGAACAAAACTTTATTTGAATGGCTTTTCACTTCATAACGATGGTTAATTAGTTAGGGGCCGAGTTCAAGCTAGTGCTGAGAGAAGGGACTGGCGATTTTTTTTAAAAAGTAAAAACCTTTACCGGAGCAAAAACTGGTAAGCCTTTTATAAACGATCAAGATAAAGCTCTCCTATTTTTAATTTTCAAACTGAAATTATAGATAGCTATGTGTACTAAATCATATTTCATGATCTTGAATCTTTGAACAATTCATATTTTCTCTTCGTGTTTCTGAAATTCCAGCAGATTCTTAACCAATTAAATAGCCGGGCTAAAACCCTCAATTATTTTCAAAGCAATCTGTTGTAGAATAACAAACATCTAATGCACACAGTTTTATTAATAAATAAAGCAGCTGCATTTGATAGCCATTTCACAATCTTTTGTTTTCATTCTACCACTTTTAGATTTTACCTGGTTTCATGAAGTTGGTATAGACAAGTGTAAGTTTCCTAAACTGAATGTAGTGATTTGTAAAGGAGGGGGAGAAAGGAAAAAAACAAACAGGCTGACAATGATGCAAGAAATTTCCATGTTACTGTTATGTAATCCTGTCTACTACATAACAGAGAGAATTCACTGGAAAATCCATTTGAGTAATGCCTTCAGTCCATGCAACTGTATCGGACCATACCAAGTCTGTCCTGCCCCTCAACCTCTCAATCCAGAGTTAATACAGCCCCATTCACTGGATCTTAGAGCTCCAATTAGATTCTAAGCTCACAGAAAGCAGGAGCATGGCGTAGTCTAAGATGAGGAAACAATCCTAGAAATACCAGTTACACACTCTGTTCAAAGTCACCAAACTAGTCTATAGCAGAGCGAGAAGCAGAACCCAAATCTCAGAGCCCCGACCTTTTACCTCGTCAACAATCACACTTACTAGGTTCCAGTCACTGGGGATGACAGCATATGTAAGGCCTGGCCCCCAAAAGTCAGTCTACAACAATCGTGTGTCTAACTTTACTTCCCTAAACTACGGCAAGGGCAGTGGCTTGAACCATGTTATTTTTAGAAACTAAAAATCTACCTCCAAATGTGGAATAAAAGCTTTGTCACTTTCAAGGGCAATCACTCTGGCACCTCTTTGAAGTAATGCTCTAGTCAGGATCCCAGGACCTAGAATATGAACAGAACGAAAAGATTATTTACAAAAACCAATTTCTTCCAATATCAAAGAAAGCGGTCGTTTTACACGTATTACCTAATTTTAATTCTTACGTCACTCCCAAAGGAGACGTTACACTCCTTACTTACATATAAGGGGGCTGGGGGTTAGAGGCAGTCACCGGGCTCCGAGCTCACCATCGGCAAGTGGTGCTACTTGGCTTTGAACCCATTCTGTCCAAGATTGCAACACCTGCGCTCTAATCACAATGTTTCACTCAAGAAAAAAAAAAAAGGGGGGGGGGGCGCCGCCAAACAAAAAGGTTGCCTCCGGCCTACCATTTAATCGTGAACTATCCTAAATGGAACTGATCCCTCATGATAGGAAATGGAGCCTTAAAAAGTTACTTTTTAAGAAGTCTCTAAGTCTAGTGTTCTCAGCATCCTGCTAATGGTCTCTAGATTCACGGAAGGGTAAAATAAAAGTTTTTTGGGGGGAGGGAATTGCAACGATCTTGGTGAGACGGTGGAATCGACGAGCATGTTCTGTCCAACCATTCTGGAACGTGCAAACTGCTACAGAAGCATTCCGCAGCGCGGTGAGTCCTGACCCCGTGGCAGGGGCCCTGAGTCACCCAGCAGCCCGCGGGTGGGCAGTGTTAAGTCCGCAGAAGCGAGGGACATCCGAGAAGACAGTCCGCGACGGACTCACCGGGATTGATTTCCAGGATGAGGTCGCAGCCGTCGTTTTTCAGCAGGAACGGCACCATGGTCTCGGCCAGGCTCGGACTGAGTATGTAGCGCTTGGACTCTAAGCGGCTCCTGGACACCCCGGGGGGCAGATCTTTGAAACCCTCCCTGGGCGCCAGCTTCGGCCGAACATCGGACACACCACGGCGGTTCCTCGCCGGGACGCCCTTCCATCTCCCCGCTCCGGGCCTCCAGAGGCAAAGGCGAGCAGCACCGGAAAAGGCTGACGGCGCCAGCCGCGGAGAGAGCCCCGCCATGGGGGCCCACATCCTTAAACTCTAGGGTCTGCCCCAATGTCACCCGGAGTCATTACAACAGCGGCCACCTCCTCTCCGGGAGCCCCACGTGCAGGCTTGCCCCGCCACCTGACTAGGCCGGGCTGCAGCCGCCCCTACAAACCGCGCAAGCGCACCACCTCTCCTCGCTCTGCCCTCACTTCCGCTTCCGGCCAGGTGCTGACGCTGGAGGACTGTGAGTGGACCGACGAGGAGGCGGACCTTCCAGGCTGCGCACTCTATGGTCGTCCGCCCTCCGCGCGTCCTCTCTAGCCGCTCGCGCTCTATGCTCCGCGGTCGCGGGCGGCCCCGCCGGGAGGGGTGAGCGGAGGGAGGCGGGGCGGGAAGGCAGAGGTGTCTCCTCCACCCGAGCGGCGGGAGACCCGAGCAAGCCCGGTGACAGCTCGTCGGCCGCCATGTCAGCGAGAGGGGCTGGGAACAGCCCCGGCGCCCAGCGGTAGACCCCCGCTTTCGCCTCTAATTCCCAGGTGAGGAGAGGGCGAGCGGGATGCAGGGCACCCGCGGCTCTCGGGGTGCAAAGCCTCCTGGAACCCCTGGCTCCTCCCGGCGCCGTGCTCCTCGGGCTGCGCCGCCCTTGCCCTCCGGGTGAGGTGTAGCCCCGTTCCCCCCCCCCTCCGCCCCCTCCCTGCTCCCCTGTTTTCCTCGCGCCGGTGCGGTCTGCCCCTGCGCATCGCGCCAATTTCTCCCTCCCGAGGGGACCGGCGGCAGACGTGGCTCCTCCCGGGTCCCCCGGAGCCTGCGCTGCGGGCGCCTGTTCCTCCCCATCTGCTGCCGCGGCCCCTGCCCGCCACCCGGGCACGGCTTCCCCTGCCTACCTGCCCCCCGCCCCCCAGCCCTCGGGTTGTCCAGAGCCACCTGGTGTCTCCCCTCCCGTCCTCCCGCGGGATTACCTTTCTTTTTTAAATTGGCGTGTTGAACAGATTTAAAGTTCAGATTGAGAAAAAAAAAAAAAGGGCTTAAAGGCTTAAAATTCCTTTCTAAGCTTAAAAAGATGAAGACTTTAGGATGCTTATTGTGTTCCCCGAGTCAAGTTAGTCCTGTCGCGGAATGCACTTTACAAGACCAGCTCCAAACACTCTAAAAATAGGATGCTAATGGACATGCTGGCCGGCGCTGGACCCGCTGGCTCATGTTAGAGGACGCGGGGCTTTGCGAGTGACTTCCGTGGTGAAGGATTGTCCTCGGGGCTTTGCCCACTGCCCTCTCCACCCGGGAGGGGCACCGCAGCCACGCCAGCTACTCCCTGCTTTAAAATACGTGCAATCCTTTCTGCTTACTGCATGGGGAGTGTGATTGAGCTTGGCATTTAAATGCACAAGGAAAAGGTATCTAAGGAATGTATCATCTCATAAATAGAAGCCTGGAGATTATATTCAGCTGATGAGCATCCAATGGATAAATAGTTGACAGTCAACTATGACCTTTTTGGACTATGAATTTGTTAGGACACCATGGGAACTGTCATCTAATCAACTGGTGTGGAAGCCCTGGGGACTCATCCATCTTAATTCCCTGAATTTTTTTTTTATTTTTTTGTACTGTATTCCCAGTGACAATTTTCTAGAAGTAACTTTGGCATCCTCTGAGTACCGGAATACCATCCTTTACTGAGCTGTATTCCTTTCTCCCCTTAAAACATATTTTCATAGATTCAGAAACACATTCCTATCTATTCCCCCCACCACCCCCCATTTCGCTGAGCCCTGGAGGCCTAAATATTTTTAAATCAAAGCAGGTGATGTTTTATAGTAGAGGAAGAAATAGTTCACGCATGGGAATGTGTTGTTGAATTTCTCACTTCACAAATACTTTGAGCAGGGCTGGCGTGGCTCAGTGGTAAGTATCAGTGGTAAGTATCAAATACCTATGAACCAGGAGGTCACGGTTCGATTCCTGGTGGTCAGGGCATCAGCCCGGGTTTCGGGCTCAATCCCCAGTGTGGGGTGTGCAGGAGGCAGCCGATCCATGATTCTCTCTCATCATGGATGTTTCTATCTCTCTTTCCCTCTCCCTTCTTCTCTGAAATCAACAAACATATATTTTTAAAACATACTTTTAAAAAACTGTGGGTTAGAAATACTTATTTTACAATGTGCTTTTTTAATGTCATAATGTATAGACTGAAGGTAGCCTACTCGGCTGTAGGGAAACTATTGTAGTTATTTTCTTTAGGTTTTGAAAAAGACAATTAGGTTATGATAATTTTTTCCATTTTTATAGTGTTCATGCCTTGTTTGTGGTTGAAGGTCTTTGAATAATAAAGAGATAGAATCATGTATGCTTTGTTACTGAGTCGCCAGGTGCTGCAAATATCCTTTTCACTTTAAAGACAACCTGATAATCAGCTTTTAAACCTACTTTATTAGGAAAACTTGGTTTGTGTATTTACATCTTCCTTAAGAGGTGTGGTTTTTACATCCTGTGCTATTTTTGCCTTTTTGAGGTCATCTTTCTTTAAAAGGTATCAGTGCAAAGTGATTCTGCTGATTATTCTTATAGTCTTCTTAAGTTATTTTTATTGCTATCTCAATGTAATGGTAGACAAGGAGAAATACTGCTTCTTCTTTTGGTTTTTAAATGGCATTTGTAATTGGGAAATGTCAAATGATCTTGTTTGCTGTTATAATCAAGGCTCTAGGTTCGTGGTCAGCAAACTGCGGCTCGCGAGCCACATGCGGCTCTTTGGCCCCTTGAGTGTGGCTCTTCCACAAAATACCACAGCCTGGGCTAGTCTATTTTGAAGAAGTGGCATTAGAAGAAGTTTAAGTTTAAAAAATGTGGCTCTCAAAAGAAATTTCAATCGTTGTACTGTTGCTATTTGGCTCTGTTGACTAATGAATTTGCCGACCACTGCTCTAGGTCTACAGTTCTGTCCTTTGGAAAGCCACATAAGCAATTTAAAGTTTCCTAGTCAAAATAGCGAAGTAAAAAAGAAACAAGTGAAATTAATTTTTACGAGCATTTGATTTCATCCTATATGTATATTATTTTCATGTCAAATTTTAAAAGTTACTAATGAGATCATTTTACGTTCTTTCACACTAAATCTACAAAGCCCGCTGTGTATTTGAACTCACAGTCTATCTGAATTCAGACTAGCCACATTTCAAGTGCTCAGTGGCTGCGTGGCGCTGGGACCTCCCTGGGCAGCCCTGTCCCCAGGTTGCTGTGTGCGTCTGGAGTACATTGAAAATCCCTCTCCCGAAAGTGCTGCCATGTTCAAACAGAAGCTTCTGTGCAGGAGAGAATGTTCCAAGAAGTCTCTTCCTCTTTGGTGTTGACTGTGTTAACAAAGAGGCGGATAAACAGGTGCCAGGTGCCTGCTCAGTGAGGGCCAGGAGATGATGGGGCACTCAGTCATTTCCTGGGGTGACCTGTCACATTTATGTACACCTGCCTGTCAACAATGTGTCAGGGTGCTCCCTCTCCTAGTCTGGCTACAGTATCTATCGGTATTAAGTAGGAGACGTTAAGGACCTCCAGGAAGATGGAATTCGTTTTAAGCAGGTGGAGTACCTGCTATTGTGGACATATTCTGCATCTGTTGCAGGGATGGCTAAGAGTTTTGTGAATGCGCTTCTCCAAATGATGGTGTTTCTTACCAAGGACAAGATAGAATATTTTTAGCAAAATGTAGAAAGGAAGAGGATAGGTTTTTGGCTGGAAAACTCTGGGAACCTGAGTAGTAGCAAAAGAGTAACACGTGGGTATGGTGGTTTAGGTACGTTTACAAGGAAATCCGGCGGCTTTTATAGAAACCTACTGACACATTGGCAAGGTATGTATGTGCTTTACGTTGTTTTTGCAACCGAGGTGCTGATGTGCATGGAACCTTCTCTTTTTTCAAAGCCGTCGTAACGGAAAGATAATACTGTCGGGAAGGTAACCCAGCACCTCGCTGACCTCAATGGGGATCCGCAGGGACCAGTCATGGGTCTTATCTTGATCTCTGTACTCTAATAAACTTTCCTAAATCTTACTTTAGCTACACTGTCTTACATCTACATTTAATGTCAAAACTTATCTGAAGGCCTAATTAAATTCAGTGTAATTTAATACAAAAAAAACGTGCCCCCTCCCCAACCTTTATAAAGAAATTAGGTATAAAGAAGTTTTGTGTTACCTGGTCTGCAAACAAGACTCCCTCGGTAGAATCTAGTCGTGAGAGAGTTGGCAGTGTGTGGAGTATTCAAGGATCGAAGGCAGAAGGGACGGGGTAGTTGCTGACTGTTGCTTGTTCCATGAGAAATACAGGTGTGTTATGTAGGAGAATATAGTGTTGTCTTTGAATCCAAATGGCTACCCATTGATTCCATTGTAATTGGATAAGAGAATACATTGTTTTAATGCTACAAAGTAGTCTTTGCAATTTTTTAGTTATTTGAGGAAGAATAATTGATAGTCTGTCAATTTTCAATTTTGAGTTGTTTTTTAAAGCTCTAATATGATTTAAGTGTCCTCTACAAGGATGATGTTTTCATTGTATAATTGTACACTGAATATGTCTGTGTCTTGATACTGTTCTGGAGCATTCTCTCCCGTTTGGGGCCTTTAGGATTCACATGAACACAGGCTTTCCTTTATTTAGGAATCATTCCCTGAGGGGAAATTATATTTCCTTTAACCAGAGAGTACTTTTGGGTTTTATGCATTTGAAATAATTCACTTATAATATTCTTTTAAGAACTACATCATTACTCAACTATACCTCCATAAATAATAAAAATCATGTCTGAACCATCTTGAACAAAAGAAAGACATCATTTAAAAATTCTGAATCTTTTAATAGCTTGAGAGTGCTTAAATTTTGACACACTTTTGAGATCCTTCTCTTGAACATGTTTGGATATGGAAACTTTTTGCCATTATACCACTCCTCCCTGCCATCCCTGAGGACTTCCTGTTTTTTTTAGCCTCATTAGCCATATAGGAAGGACAGTGTGTGTGTGTGTGTGTGTGTGTGTGTGTGTGTGTGTGAGAGAGAGAGAGAGAGAAAATACTGACAGATCATGATTACTTTTCCCTTTATTTTCCTTTTTTTAAAATAAATCTTTATTGTTCAGATTATTACAATTGTTCCTTTTTTCCCCCCCCATAACTCCCCTCCATCCAGTTCCCCCACACACACCCTCTGGCCTTACCCCCCTCACTGTCCTCATCCATAGGTGTACAATTTTTGTCCAGTCTCTTCCCGCACCCCCCCACACCCCTTTCCCCCTGAGTATTGTCAGTCCACTCCCTTTCTATGCCCCCTGATTCTATTATATTCACCAGTTTATTCTGTTCATCAGAGTTTTTATTCCACTAGCTTTTTAGATTCACTTGTTGATAGATATGTATCTGTTTTTCATAATTTTTATCTTTACCTTTTTCTTCTTCTTCCTCATCTTAAAGGATACCTTTCAGCATTTCATATAATACTGGTTTGGCGGTGATGAACTCCTTTAGCATTTTTCTTGTCTGTGAAGCTCTTTATCTGCTCTTCAATTCTGAATGATAGCTTTGCTGGGTAGAGTAATCTTGGTTGTAGGTTCTTGCTATTCATCACTTTGAATATTTCTTGCCACTCCCGTCTGGCCTGCAGTTTCTGTTGAGAAATCAGCTGACAGTCGTATGGGTGCTCCCTTGTAAGTAACTAACTCTTTTTCTCTTGCTGCTTTTAATATTCTTTGTCTTTTGCTCTTGGAATTTTAATTATGATGTGTCTTGGTGTGGTCCTCTTTGGATTCCTTTTGTTCAGGGTTCTGTGCGCTTCCTGGACTTGTAAGTCTATTTCTTTCACCAGGTGGGGGAAGTTTTCAGTCATTATTTCTTCAAATAGGTTTTCAGTATTTTGCTCTCTCTCTTCTTCTGACACCCCCATAATTCGGATATTGGTACACTTGAAGTTGTCCCAGAGGCTCCTTACACTATCTTCAACTTTTTGGATTCTTTTTTCTTTTTGCTTTTCCGGTTGGGTGTTTTTTGCTTCTTTGTATTTCAAAACTTTGACTTGATTCTTGCGATCCTCTAGTCTGCTGTTGGATCTCTGTATATTATTCTTTATTTCAGTCAGTGTATGCTTAATTTCTAGTTGGTCCTTTTTCATATCCTCGAGGGTCTCCCTAAATTTATCGGCCTTTTCTAGAAAATTCTTGAAAAACCTTATAACCATGGTTTTGAACTCTATATCCAGTCATTTGCTTTCCTCCATTTCTGTCATTTGTGACCTGTTTCTTTGTCTCCGCATTTTGGCTGCTTCCCTGAGTTGATAGAGTGGCTTTGTGTGCTAGGTGTCCTATAGGGCCCAGTGGCTCAGCCTCCCCAGTTACCTGAGGTGTGGACACTCTTGGTGCACCCCTTTGTGGGCTGTGTGCACAGTCTTGTTGTAGTTAAGCCTTGATTGTTGTTGGTATCACTGGGAGGAACTGACCTCCAGGCCAATTGGCTGTGAGGATCAGCTGTGTCTACTATGGGAGAACTTCTGTGCTGGAGACACCCTTATGAGACAAGACGTGCTTCAGTGGGGCTTTGGTGCTCACTGAGTCTGCCCCCTGAGTGTGTTCCTTATGGATCTGAGGAGTCGTAATCTGGATGGTCCCACTCTGATCCCTGGGTGCACTGGCTCTTGGATCTCCAAGGAGGTGCTAATTTAGCCTCTGCCTGAGGCCACCCAGCAGGAGCTACAGAGAGATCTGCAGATTCCTCCTCTTTGTTTGGGTTTTGGAGGTGCTCAGATGAGGCCCAGCTGTGAAGCAATGCAAACTGCTGTGGGGCCTTGGGCCTTCTTTTGGATGTTCTGGGTTTCTCTGACCCAGCTGCAGTTTGTTAGGTAAGTTTAAAATTCAAAGGACCAGGCCATTCATATGCAAAAGCCTCTGCGCTCAGCTTGGATGGGGTGGAGTCTCATGGCAGAGCAAACAGCTATGGCTTCGTGGGGCGGGATCACAGGGCAGGGCAAACAGCTATGGCTTCCTGTCAGCCCTGCCCTAAGAGGCCCCTGGTTCTCAGTGTCCCGCGGTAATTGGTGCAAGCACCTCTGAGAGAAAGCCGCCCTCAAGTTTCGCCCACTACCAGACAGTCCAGTTTCTCCCCGTATGAGTCTGGGTCCCCAGAGTCTCGCCTGGAACTGGAGTTCAGAGCAGTCGGGAGCTTTTGTCTCCCTCCTGATTGAGAAAGCCAGCTGCGTACTCAGTTGCCAGCGCACGCACGCACGCGCACGCACGCAAACACCTCCGTACCTCTGCCTTCCGCAGCTCCTCTGAGTCTCAGTGTGCTTTTCTCTTCCCTTCTAGTTGTAGAATTTCCACTCAGCCAGCCTTCCTGTGGTTCTGGATGATGTCCGTTTTGTCTTTTAGTTGTAGTTTTGAAATTGTTCTGCAAGGCAGCAGGTTACGTGTTTACCTATGCCGCCATCTTGGTTTCTCCCTACTTTTTCCTTTTAAGAAGAATCCTGAAGCAGTCAATGACAAATGTAATCACCTTTGTTGACATTTGGGCATTTGACATTTTGATTGACAATATCTAGAAGATTTTAGTAATTAACAATATTTTGTAATTGTCATATCTATTAACTTCTCTTATGGGAATACTTAGACTGTTTTTCCTGGAAAAATAATACCAGATTAAATAATTACATGGTTTTGCTATGTTAGCTGCATTTTGAAAGCCCAGTGAATTATGTGACTGTGGTTTTCTAATTTAGTGATGGTAAACTAACATTTTTTTTAAAAGATATATTTTATTGATTTTTTACAGAGAGGAAAGGAGAGGGATAGAGAGTTAGAAACATCGATGGGAGAGAAACATTGATCCGCTGCCTCCTGCACACCTCCTTCTGGGGATGTGCCCACAACCAAGGCACATGCCCTTGACCGGAATCAAACCCGGGACCCTTCAGTCCACAGGCCGACGCGCTATCCACTGAGCCAAACCGGTTACGGCTAAACTAACATTTTAAAAATAATTTTTATATTATAGATCTTAAATAATTTACTTAAAATATGTGGACTCTATGGTAAGGTAAAGAATGCTGTTCCTGAATATTTGAGAGCATATCACTTATCTTTTGATTTAATGCATTCATTGTTTTTCTTGTTCACTATTTTCTCTTCTGTGGGTATTACCACTTTACAACCAAATCTTTAAAAATAAGAATTTTTAGTTGAACTGTAAGATATTGCTTAAGATTTTTCAATGAGGACTTATATTTGTGAAAATTCATTCAATTTATTGAAGCCTAGAAACGCCAAAGAGTACCTTAGTTTTTTTGTGTGTTTTTTCATTTGTGGAGAATGAAAACTTTATTTAAATCAGGTCTTGAAAGGATTCATACCAAGTAAGTGAAAATATTTCTTCCCTCAAGTTCAACTCAGATGAAAAGAGGAGTGGAAGTTTGTAGAAACTATGCTAATTAGAAAATTATGAAATTTAATTTCCTGGAAAAGACTTTATTTATATCCATTTGTGACTTCTGGATCCAAATTCGGTCATCTGGCTTTATTTCCTTCAACAGTTCATTACAATTTTGGTGGGGGGGTCTTTGCCAGGCCAATTAGAGTTATACATCTAGCATTGGGTCAGCACTGCAAAGAGCCAAAATTAGAAGCAATGTCATGTGACTGCCTTGTTTTAATCATATTATAAATGTTTTGTGACTAAGGAGAGAAAAGATCATTTGTCTTAATGGTCTTACTTTTGAAATTGATCAATAGGTCCTATATCCACCAAAGCTCATATTGTCACCAGAGGAAGATCTATCTCATATTAACCTAAAGTTAAAAAAGAAAAGATCCTAGACTCCTCTAGGCTATATTTAATAGTGTCTCTTTCTCTCATATATGTTTTCTCTAGGGCAGTGGTAGGCAAACTCATTAGTCAACAGAGCCAAATATCAACAGTACAACGATTGAAATTTCTTTGGAGAGCCAAATTTTTTAAACTTAAACTTCTTCTAACGCCACTTCTTCAAAATAGACTCGCCCAGGCCGTGGTATTTTGTGGAAGAGCCACACTCAAGGGTCCAAAGAGCCGCATGTGGCTCGAGAGCCGCGGTTTGCCGACCATGGCTCTAGGGCATCTCCTCCACTGAAATAAAACATCTTTGGGGGAAGATCGTGTTCTACCAGCCATCTTCCAAAGCGTTGGAATGTATCCTCCTCTGGGATCACTTTTCCTTATACAGGTTTATCTTTCCTTAGAATTTCTAAGCTAACATCAACTGCCTTCTCTGGAATATTTTTCTTTTCCCCAAACCCCATCAAAATATGTCTCTGGAATGACTAAGTACAAGAAAGCATATTCGCAGAATTGTACACCTATCTCCCTTCCTGTATGTCTGTTAACTTGGTGTACTAGAGATTCGAAACAGTATGTCACCGTTATGTCAGCTCTCAGTGTAAGGATTAATGGCATAAATGTTGAGATATTTTATTGTAGGAATGGGAACCAGTAGCTACCTATTTGATGAGAATAAAATACAATTTCTGGGATTAGCCGAGTTTTTAATTGGGGCCCCAAAACAGGGTGTAAGGAACCTGTAAGCCTCCTGAAATGACATTTGTAACTTAGTGGTGGTATCTGGGTATTTTTCTGAGGAGAGGATTCCTAGCTTTCATTAGATTCTTCAAAAACCTTCCCCCAAAAAAAGATAGGAACTGCAGAATTAATTTGAATTTAATTAGTTATAAATCTCCAACTCCTATAAGCAACTGTAGGTTTGTAAAGATCCCTTGATATAAGCTTCATTTTTAGCAGTTTTTTTACTTAAAGATAATTTGATAGATTATTTAATGAGAAAAGACATAGTGATTCTTAAAAACAAACAAAAAAAAATCTTGCTCAAATATCTTACCCGTATTTTTCATAGGTTTAGCATTTACTCTCTCTCTCTCTTTTTTTAAATTTCATAGAGGAAGGGAAAGAGAGATAGGAACATCAATGATGAGAGAATCATTGATTGGCTGCCTCCTTGCACGCCCCACACTGCGGATCAAGCCCGCAACCCGGGCATGTGCCTTGACTGGGAATCAAACCGTGACCTCCTGGTTCATAGGTCGACTGAGCCACAGTGGCCAGGCTAGCATTTACTCTTTATACTTCTTTAGTACCTTGTAAGATACTTCGGTTTGTTTTTGTTTTTATCATTTGTTTGCTCTCTGTGCATTTTACAGGTAGAGAATTAATTCTTACGGTTGGATTTTTCCGGGAAGTCCAAAAAGTCAGTCACTTAGGATTAGAGTAAAGGAGACCTATGTTTGTAGGGATGCCCTACTCAATGAGAGGAATGGATCCATAGATAGCTTGATTAGATAGACATGCTGCCTGGTGAGATGGAAGAGGGCGAGCAGGTGGGTGCAGGAAAAAAGACTACCCTTGAGCAGCAGATAGAGACATGCTTCTCCTGAGATAAGAGGGGGAAATACTGTTGTCAACTAACACCTGGTCACCTCTGTTCACTTGTGGTCCAGGGGAGACTGCTGAACTAGGGATGGGATGGGGGCTGGGGGCCACTGGTAATGGTTTAGTACAGCTTTGGAGGCTGTGGTCTGGGAGCTCCAGGAGGAATGGTATCTGGCCAGCATTGAGGCTCCTCTGAGGTTGGGTGGGCACTGCTTTTATGTACTCACCAATCTGTGTAGCTGTCATTTTCTTTAGCAGAGTAAGTGGTTAGGTTGATCCGCACTGGAGTAGGTGCAATCTATCTATATAAAAGCCTAAGCGACCGTCGCAACCGAACGGACGACCAAACAGGCTGCATGGGTCGACCAGGCCGGCAGGGGGGGCAGTTGGGGGCGATCAGGCTGGCAGGGGGGGGGCAGTTAGGAGCCAGCAGTCCAAGATTGTGAGAGGTTTGTCCGACTGCCGGTTTAGGCTTGATTCCTGAGATCGGGCCTAAACCGGCAGTCGGACATCCCCCGAGGGGTCCCGGATTGGCGAGGGTGCAGGCTGGGCTGAGGAGACCCTCCCCTCCCACCCCCCGTGCACGAATTTTGTGCACCGGGCCTCTAGTAGAAATATAAAAGGACTAAGGAAGTAGCTGAAGATGATGCCCAGATTCAGTGCCAGATAGGAAAGAACGTAATACCAGGAGGAGGCTGACTAATGAAAAAAAAGAAAGAAAAACTCGGAGTCTGGAGTTCTTGATGTGGTTGAACTGGGTGGCAGGAGGGGAAATGACGGTAAGGAATTGAGAGTGAAAAGAATAGGGGTTTAGGTAATGGGATAGTGGTTGTGGAATGTTGGAAATATTGATACTCATCTGAGATGAATAGATTGTTTTGATGCTCAGAAGAAAGATAAGATGGTGGTGACACTAGCTAAATCAACGAGACTGTAAGAAGTCATTACAGATCTTTGCAACATGAAGAAATACTCATTCCACAAATGTATCAAGTCACTGCTTTTATTATGTAAGACACAAAGGCAGTGTTTTCAGGAGATTAATCTGCCTCGGATATGCAGGACGGATTAAAAGGGCTAAGGGAGGGGATGAGAGCTTTAATTAAAAGTAAACATCACCAAAACTCACTTTGAAATTTCCTAACTTCCAATGATAGAATTAATGGTTTTTACGCCTTGTTCAAAGGAAGAGTAGAGAGTAAGTTAACTCCTGGGTTAATTTTTATAACTTAAAAATAGTGTAAACATTGTTTAATGCCATATGGATTATTATGTTCTTTATTCCGGTTGAATTCATAAGTTAATTTTAATTTACTGATAATTCGTATAAATCTGCACGTTACAATGCACATATGTATGTACATATTACTACATATACATTTTAGCGAAAATTTTGAAATAATTGTGGCTTGTGAATGACTCTGAACCTAGCATTAGTTCCTGTCAGCTTCCTGGTTAATAGGTGAGCCCAGAGGTGATCAGCATGGCGCTAATACTGTGGGAAATGCAGTGGGAATGAGCCCTTTCATCAAAACATTTGATGGAAAATACAAGTCCCAAATATATATATTTTTAAATATATTTTTATTTCAGCGAGGAAGGGAAAGGGAGAGATAGAAACATCAATGATGAGAATCATCAATCCGCTACCTTCCGCATACCTCACACTGGGAACTGAGCCCGCAGCCTGGGCATGTGCCCTGATGGGAATCGAACCTTGACTTCCCGGTTCATGGGTCGATGCTCAATCACTGAGCCACACTGGCCAGGCCCCAAATATGTGTACATAATTTTATCTCTTAATGTCACGAATGGCTTTATGTGGTTTTGTTCTATTTTTTTTTAAGGGAAAGGAAATATGCACAGAAAACGTTTCTCAGTATAATTTATAGTTAACTCGGTCTGTTGTGTAGAATTTTATTTCTTCCTCGGACCTTTTTGATTTAGGATTTGGTAATCCTGTAGGGAAAGGTTGTGAAACACTTCCGACGGGTTCGTTTCTAGAATCTGGAGTTAGTTCCGCCCTAGGGAGGCTCTGCTTTGTGCCCTGGAGAAGTGGCTTTGTAGGAATTTCTATTTCTGGAGGTCAGCCATTTTCAGGCTTTGTCATCTCATGGCACATAAAGTAATTACTAAAATTCTGCGGCACACCAAAAATGTTTGGCCGATCTGACAAAAAAAAAGTAGATATGATTTTGATGCATTTACGTCGGACAACTGTTGTTGTGTTGGCTGTTGTCCTGTTTTCATTTGACAGTCTAAGGGGTAAGAGTCAGTGCCCTGACTAAATAGGTAGTGCGTGTGTTAAGAATCCTCGTGGCTCACCGGTTGAATATCGCGGCTGTAGGTTATGGGCAAAGATAGCAGGTGACTCTTTGATGTTCTAAAATAGTTAGGGTCACTGGGGTGGTGAACACACAATATAATGTACAGATGATGTTACAGAATTGTACACCTAAAGCCTTTATAATTTTATTAACCAATGCCACCCCAATAAATTCAGTAAAAATAAGTAAAAAATGATAATGAAAAAAATAAAATAGTTAGGGTTCTAAGGCAATGGGTATTCACTGAAATGATGGATAAACACACTCTCTAAAAGAAAAAAACCCTACACATGTATTGCATGAAATAATCCGTGTCAGAGTGATTGCCTGCCACAGTATTTGGCACATGGAAGGCACTTAGTAAATGATGCGTTTTGGTTTTAATTTGCTAAACCCGTGGTCGGCAAACTGCGGCTCGGGAGCCACATGCGGCTCTTTGGCCCCTTGAGTGTGGCTCTTGCACAAAATACCACTGCCTGGGCGAGTCTATTTTGAAGAAGTGGCGTTAGAAGAAGTTTAAGTTTAAAAAATTGGGCTCTCAAAAGAAATCTCAATCGTTGGACTGTTGATATTTGGCTCTGTTGACTAATGAGTTTGCCGACCACTGTGCTAAACCTTTGTAACCTATTTATTTGAATTATTTTCTTTTTTAAAAAGGTGAATAATATCAATATTTACATTAACTCTTAGCATTCCTAGTGATTCTTAAGGAAACTCTATGTGTCCCTGATTAAATGCTTTTTAAAAGGTTATTTGAGTAGAAACATATGATGTTTAAATATGCAAAATACAGATAAAGTGCAAAAGAGAAAATCCCTTGTACTCCCATCAACCAAGAGCAAAAACGATGAGCAGTGTTGGATATTTACTTTCAGTCTCCTCAGAGTGTGTGTGAACAGAGTTGAGACCATATTTATGATTTATTTAGAGTCTGCTTCCCTCCTTTTATTACAGATTCACAGTGTACATATTTTGTGGTTTTTGTGACATTTGGCATACGAACTAACTTACTTACCGTTGCCCTGTTATTGAGCATTTGGTTTTTCACTCACTGCCACCGTGACTTGGACAAACTATTTAGGTTTCTCATTTGTAAAAGGGGGGAATGATACTTCTTAGGAGTTACTAGAGTTAACTGAGATAACGTATGCAGAATAAATAGAGCAGCCCCAAGAATAAAATAAGCCTTTGAAGGAATGCCTTCGTGCTCATCTTTGTGCATAGAGGGTTTCCCTTTCCTTTTCTGCCCTGACGGGTGCGGCCCAGCTGTCTGGGCGCCCTCCCATACACTGAGGGGTGCCGGTCGGATTTCCAGTCGGGGCATATGCCTAGGTTGTGGGCTGGAGCCCCGGTTGGGAGCATACAGGAGGCAGCTGATGGCTATTTCTCTCTCACATTGATGTTTCTCTCTCTCTCTCTCTCTCTCTCTCTCTCTCTCTCTCTCTCTCTCTTTCCCTCACTCTCTCTCTCTTTCCCCCTCTTCTTCTCTCTCTCCCTTCCTCTCTCTAAAAAAAATCAATAAAAATCTTTTTTTTAGAGATTATTTCTTGTTCATCATAAATCTTCAGAAATAAAGGTACTAGATCATCTTTCTTTTAGTAAAAGAACATGCACTAAGGCAATCATTCAGGTGCAAATGTTTATGTGCTTAAAACATCATCAAAATTGATCATTGTTCTGAAGTAAACATGTAAACAAGACAACAAAATCCTGCTGTGCTCATTAGACGGTTTTCCATCCCAGCCTCAGTACCCCCGTGTTACCCCTGATAGCCTCTGCCCTCTCCCCCTGTACCCCCTTACTCCAGTTCTCTGAGCCCTCTGACTCTTCTCTGGGTCCGTTTTACTAACTCACGCTTCTTTTTTTGGAATTTGCTGACTTGTTGTTATATTTAATCTCTCAATGACAAAAATACTCTTTGCTTTGGCGTTTCCGCTCTATTTCTGCTTCCTACCAGATAATACTTGTGGGTTTTTGTTGTTAAGTGCATTTTAAATGTCATCTAAAGTCATGTAACCACTGTTTCTAAATAGATTTCCTTAGGCCACAGGTCGTGGAAAGAGCCTTTGGTTGGATCGAACAAGCACTCATAAGCGCCAGTGTGTGCCTAGCGCTCCGTGTGGTGAGGGCTGCCAAGGAGCAGCGCACACCCTGGCTCGGGCACTGGATTCTGCTGGGCCGGGATGTGCGCGCATGACATACCCTGTGAGGAAGACCAGAGCCATGCGTGGGCCCGGCCGGGCCGTGTCCACCGGAGACTCTGGAACCTGCAGTGCTTATTTCGTCCTAACACTTCAGTCTTTGAAATGGTTCCGTGCACATTCTGTGTTAGCTGTTGCCTCAAACTTGGAGACACTTCTCAGGCCAAATAATAAAGCCTCTTGCAATTTCCTTCCCTCCCCCTCCTCCTACTCTGGTCCCTCTCTCACCCCCTACTACTGACAACTTGAGGAAAGCATCCGGAGGTGATGGGATGGGCAGCTAGGGAAGCTGACTGGGAAGAAGGTACCATGTAACTAGAATGGTTCCTCCCTCCCCCCTGTCTCCCTCCCCCCCCCCCTCCTCCCCCGTGTTCTCTCCTCAGCACACTGCTGACTCCCAGGCCCGTGGGTCAAAGTCTCTACCTTCCACATCGAGGCAGTCGTCCACATTGTTCATTCTCCCTCCAGAGTCTTTCTCGTTTCTATTCCCACCTGTGTCACCTGCGTCAGGATCCCGTCTCTCATCCCTTCTGAGCCGGCTGCTCCCTCTCCGGCCCATCATGTGCCTCGCCATCGGTTACTGCGGAGAGCGCAGTTCTGATAACCTGGCCCCTTACTCGGAAGCCCTCAGTGGCTTCTCGGCCCCATCCCAGTCTAGACCAGTGCTGCTCAGATCGCCGTCTTTGGTCCAGTGACAGGCCACCAGGTAGCCTACCTGTCTGCAGGTCACAAACCGAAATCACAGAACTGAGGGTGTTCAGAAACTCCCATGACATTTCAACAGAGTAAGTTTTATTTGAATATAATCGTTCAAAAAATCGGGGGGGTGTTTTCTATGCCTTTGCCCTCCTCTCCCTTGTTTTCTAGTAAAAGATTCTCGGCCCAGGGGAAGGAAAAACGTTGGTCCGCCACAGCAGGTCGTGTGAGAGTCACCGGGTTGAATTCCTCAAGCTGTCATTCTCTCCACTCACTACTTCCCAACAGCACTGCTTTCCAAAGTCCAGCCACTCGCTGTTCTGAAAACACACCCTGTGTTTGCTCACCCTGTGATTTTGCTCACGTTGTTTCTTCTCTTGAAAGTGCAAGTAGAGGGAAGGACCACACCCCTCCCCCCCCAAGGGCCGGGTTACATGATGCTCCCGCGTGCTGTCCTCTCTGTGCTGTGTCAGCCCTCCCAGGTGACAGCGTGGACGGAGCTGAGGATGTACAGGCAGCTCAGCAGACCGAAGGTGCCATGGAGCCGGCACTCGCTGCCTATGTGAGAAATGCAGGGACGGGCTCCCCCGACAGGCACCGTCCTCCCCGAGCTGGCGTGATGAGCAGCTATGCGGTTCATCCCTGTCTCCTGGGAAAGGGTGGAGAGCTCTAGAATGGGCAACATCAGTGGGTGGCTGACTTACTAACTCATGAATATCAATACCTTCATGACGCACTAGCCAGTTTGGCTCAGTGGATAGAGCGTGGGCCTGCAGACTGGAGGGTCCCGGGTTCAGTCTGGGACCCTTCAGCACATGCCCGGGTGGCAGGCTCCATCCCCAGAAGGGGGCATCCAGGAGGCAGCCCATCAATGATTCTCTCTCATCGTTGATGTTTCTATCTCTCCCTCTCCCTTCCTCTCTGACATCAATAAAAATATATTAAAAGAAATACCTTAATGAATATTTGGTTTCTCATATCTGGTAACAAATAGTTGCTGGTCTTGGGTCCCTTCATTCCTCCCTGGATATGGTTAGCACCTGTATCCTCTGTTTACTTTTTCTATAGCTAACAGGTCAAGCTGTTTGAGTCTGTTCTTAATTTCATCTCTCTTCTTTATTCATTTCTACTGTTTTCTGCAATAGAATTGAATATTCTTAAGTATGTGCACATCACACCCTCCCTATAAATAAAAGCTATTTTCTTTTGAAATCTCAAATCACACTTTTCTCTGTTGCAAAGTGTTTTTGGGGAGAAGGAAGGTAGGACGGGGTCTTTCACCATTTCCTGTTAGAGGATGGACTCCTCAGGGCAGGTTGTCTCATCTGTCCCCCCCCCCCCCTCCACCCCTTTATGCAGTAAGTCTATCTTATTCCGAGTAGACAGCTGTGATTGACTGGTTAGCTCAGACTGGACTTCTGAGGTCAGAGTTCAAGCTCCACATGGAGATTTATTTGCTTTGTTTCCTGTCCTCAAACTAACCCTTTAATGCTGGCCGAATGTGTGCTTTTGATTTCACAGAGCCCTGGGGGAGACATAGAGTTAGCACCTGTCCTGTGTAAATAGTCGAAACCAGTGTTCTGGATGTGGGGCAGGAGCATCCTGTTCCCATTCACGGGGCAACCTTATGTCTTTGTTTTTCACGATGAGGGAGGGTGGACAGGGAGAGGTGGCAGGAGAAAAAGCTTGAGTTTGCCCGGAGCTATGCTTTTTAAACAGATATCAAGTGTTGCAGCTCACACAACAAGGGACTAGAGGAAGTGATACATTTGTTTTATTTTAGACTCGAAGCAGCGAAAGGCAACAGAGAACTTGGGAACAAATAGCAAGAGTCATCAAATGTTCAAGTTAGGGAGGAATCCTAGCGGGAACTTAGGTCCTAGGAAGTGAGATAATAAGAGAACTCACGTTTTCTGATTTAAAATGCGGTGCTGCCCGGCCGGTGTTGCTCAGTGGTTGAGCATCAACCTATGAACCAGGAGGTCACAGTTCCATGCCTAGTCAGGGCACATGCCGGGGTTGTGGGCTCAATCCCCGCAGTAGGGGGCGTGCAGGAGGCAGCTGATCAATGATTCTCGCTCATCATTGCTGTGTCTCTCTCTCCCTCTCCCTTCCTCTCTGAAATAAATTTAAAATACATATATTTAAAATGCAGTGCTATCACTTTTTAAATAACATTCTGGTATACATTTGAGGACAGTTACAACAGATCAGGATTTTAAGAATTCATTTTCCTTAAATGAAGTAAACAGGAGGCAAGGATTTTACAGACGGCATTCAGTTGCCCACATAAAGCCGGGAGTAAGAAGAACGTCAGAGCGGTGTAGAATAAAGAGCAGGAGAACAAATAAATGAACATTGGTAGTGAGATCGACTGAAGAAATCTCTTTCCGTCGTGGTGAGAAAATTTCAGCATCTCTATCGATGCTTTGTACTCACGGAGAAGAGTACAAAGAGTAAAAGAGTCTCCTTTTGCTGCTGCTGGGGACGGGGTGACCCGTCGGATAACTGGAAGGCAGTGCAGAGAACCAAGGAGAGGGAGACTGTGCATTCAGAGTGGAGCTCACTGCAGCGGGCCCTCCGCAGCAGCCTCCCGTATTCCACCGGCTGAGCCCTCTCTGTGCTTCCCCGGCCCCTCCTTCTCATAACCCGCCGCCTTCAGCAGCTCCCCTGCTCCCCGCGAAATGCCTCCACCTTCACCCCAAGGCGGTGACCTTCCCCCCAGTCCTTTTGTCCCAACGCGAAGCACATCCCTTCCCTCGGTTAAGGCTTGTCCCTCTGCCTGCGTCTTGGATGCTGACCCACCTCCTCAGTCTTTGCACCATCATTTGTTTAGTGCTCTCTCCCCTCTCATCCTTAACTTCTCCCTCCCAGCTGCCCTTCCCTCTCCTCTCGGCACCCTCCGTCTCCTCCTGGAAAGGAGAGAGACCTCATATTGCTAAAGGTCAACACCAGTGCTCTTTGTAACGAGTAACCCTGATGACGTCACTGATTAAAAACCTTCCAGGGAGTCCCTACCGCTGCATTCCATGATTCCCACCGAGTCATGGTTTGGAGCTATAGTTTTATTATAGCCACTAGCCAGCCCCTTTTAGTCTTGCTCTCTCTCCCTGCAAAGTATAGCACCGTGCTGATTCATCTGTTAGAAGTTAAATGCAGGGGAATTTTTTTCTCAGTTATTTTGAATGTAATTCATGTTGTCCACTGCTACTGTTGAATTCAATGTTCTTTTTTTTTTTTTTCTTAGTAACTGCGCATAAACCATGGGGACTCAAGGCTAGCACGTATTTATTAAACATCAGAGATCTTTGGAATAAACAAACAAGGTGTAAACAGCTGGGCCTTTAGTAATGTATCAGCTCTTAAGTTACCCAAGACTGCTGATGGCGGCACAGACATACAGGTGTGTGCTGTGTAAAAGGCATCATTGGACTGTTATCTTACGTACGCATTAATTCAGTTATAACTTAGAAGTTTAGGGCTGTAAGGTCTCATTCAGGCTAGTATTTGTCCTAACACTACCACAGGGAAAACATACGTCAGTGTAAGACAAGAAGCGGATCTTGCTGAAAGATGAAACAGAGCCATCAGTTGGGGGAAGGGAGGATCTATCACTTGCAGGTGAAGATTTGCTCATGACAGTAAAGTGTGCTTAGCCAGGCCCAGTGTATAGCAGTTATTGGATTTAAAAAGTAGAAGATAGCGTTTAGGCAAGTTACTCTTTTTGCAACTCATTCAAATGAAGTTTTCTTAAACTGATTAAAGAGTTATTAGTGTTTTGAAGGATTTTAAAAATTATCTTACACATATTTCTTTGTTGTTCTAAAATCTTTAGGGAATTAATAAATGTTACCCTTGAGTTCCATATCTGGGATATTTTCAATTATTGTATTTTTAGATCTAGAATATCCACTTGAGTTTTTTAAGTCACATCTAGTGATTAGATGAAAAAGCAAAATAAACTGTTTGCTTTTGCTACTATATTATCAATTTAGTTCTCTCAGGAAATTTTCTCTCCGATTCATTTATGCCCTTGAACATTTTAATAATAGTTACTTTAAAGCTCTCCAATACATGGATCTCCTGTGCATCTCTTCCTGTTAACTACTTTTCCTCCCGGATTTTTGTCACACCTCGATCCCCTGTATGCCTGGTTATCTTGTACATTGGGCATTACAGATGGAAACTGTTGGAGATCATTTGAGCCACTATTGGATTCCTTCTTCCAGAGAGAGTTTATTTATGTTGCCAGCAGGCAACCACGTTAGTGCAGATCGCCTTAATTCAGCTGGAGCGGGAGATGATCCTCCCGGGTTAGTCCTGGAGGGCTGGTCTGTTCCAGGCTCACCTGGCCTGGGGGGGGGCGGAGGGCGAGGGGGGGGGAGGGTAGGCCTTTCAGGTCCCACTTGAAAGCTGAGGCTTCCCTCGCTCAGCAGGCGCCGAATCGCTTTCCAGCCGCTCTGTAAGAGAAAGCTCTGCTCAGCCTGTCTGACCTCCACATTGAAGCTTTCTAGCCATTACCCTCAGGAGGGTTTGTCTGGAATGAGCTGGTCTGCCCTTGCCAGAAGTAGAACTCTTTCATCCTGTCTTCGTATTCATTTCTACACGTGTAAACGAATATGCACCTGTGTTAGCACAGTAGGTGTGCCTGTAATTTATGAACAAATAGACATGAGTAGGGATTTGTGAACTCAGTCACTTTGCTCTTCAGGGCACGCTGTCAAAGTTTGGAGACTTGCACCGTCTTTCCCCTGTTTGTTCTGCAAATACCTGTGATCTGCCTACTAGCAATTATTATTTGTGGACAAGGGGGCCATGTTCAATATCCAATGATGATTTCTAATAGGGATGTTATATGGCTTAATGTATAAACCTAAAAAATGAGTTCTTCATAGGTAAGGAGTACAGCAAAGAAGTAGTCTTATTGGTGGCTTTTATTGTATTTTGTCTCAACATATTTTCTAAATTCTGTGTATCCGGAAAACATTCCAGAATACTAGAAATTCTGTTGCTGTCTCCTTAAAGCTAGCAATTTGGTGTTTACAAAATATGCATCTGAGAATAGTTGATTTTTTTAAAAATTATTATAAAAATGATTATAGTGGTTTTAGGATCTAGGCTCAAGAGAGAGGTTCTTTGAATTTGTATTCTGACTCTGCTATGTACTAGCTCTGTGACCTTGGCCTATTTATTTAATCTTTCTGTTCCTTCCCTGTAATGTGGATATAATTATAGAACTACTTTGTATGACCTGTGTAAAGATTACATTTTATATATAAATACTTAGTAAGTATTCGATAACTGCCCAATAAACTTATGTTTCTCTTGTCATTCTATTAGCAAAAGTTATTTCAAAACAAAATGTGTAGTTTTATGTGTATATTTAATTATTAAAATATAGATAGATTGCTTTATATCACTAGTTGTGTAGCAAAGTGCTCAAAGTTTTAAAATGAGTAAGACAGTTTCCATGAAGTAGCAGATATGGAGCAGGAAATATAATTTTTGTTTTAAAAGGGGTGGGTTTTGGTCTGAAGCAAAAAAAAATATATATATATTTTTAAGTTCTTGGATTCTGCTGGTGGCTTCTAAGTATGGTTGTAATAGGTTTTATTACAAAGAAGCATTTAAAACCGAATAAACACCACGTATGTGTGGTTCCACTTTTGTGTGTAGTATTACCTCTGTGAGACTAAAGAAAAGGCTAGCTGGTAATTTCCTGTGTAATGATTTGCCCATCCTTTATCTTCAAGTTACATGGAAGTCAGTTTCTAGGAACATTTTAAACCACGAATTTAATCGCCCTGAAGTAGGCAAACTTTCTAAGTAATGACTGAGTGGAAAAAGTTAGAAGTTATTGCTTAAAAGGCTTTTCTGCATGTCCGAAGATGTCCTTGAGCTCATACTGTTCTGTAGTTGGCTTCTATTTTGTATCTTTAAATAAAATGGGTGGATGTGTGTGTGAGAGAGAGGGAGGCGAGGAGAGCGATGACCGTCCTTGCGCTGCGTGGATACCCACGGTGAGGCTTCTGCCCGTCATTCCCGCGTGTGTGATAGACGTCGTATTTCCAGGCTCTGTGGCTGAGGAAGCTGTCTTGAACTGAGCCCCATTTTGAAAGGGAGGACTGAGGAAAAGGAAACAACTTATGCCTTCTTTCTCACAGTCTGTCTGCCCCAAGGTTGTTCGGGGCTTGTGAGTCACATAACCTCAGTTATTTTTTTCATATCTGAAGAGAAATATTTGGCTATAATTATTTATTTTTGTTTCTCCTTTTATGTTCCTGTAGTTTTGTTATATATTTTTTCACATTTCTATCCTTCTAGCCTTAGGGCATAACTTTTCTATAACCTTTCTTTTTTCTATATGAAGAATGAATTCCTTGCCGAAACCAGTTTAGCTCAGAGGATAGAGCGTCAGCCTGCGGACCGAAAGGTCCCAGGTTCGATTCCGGTCAGGGGCACGTACTTTGGTTGCGAGCACATCCCCAGTGGGGGGCGTGCAGGAGGCAGCTGGTCGATGTTTCTCTCTCATCGATGTTTCTAATTTTCTATCCCTCTCCTTTCCTCTCTGTAAAAAATCAATAAAAAATATATTTTTTTTTAAAAAAAAGACTGAATTCCTTATTACCAAACTTTTATTCTTAATAAGGAAATATTAAAGCAATCTGGTTTACTTCTGCACTGCACCATCACAGAAAGAATAGTGTATGACTGTTTTCCTAATTCTAATTACTATGCTGTATCATGAAATGCCAGGAATATGTTGAGTATGGAGACGTTCCAAAAAACGGGAATGCATGATCCTGCGGTTTCCATCCTGAAAATAGGATGTGAAGACGTATTTAAAAACTTAATTTAGACGCATATAGTGCTGTTTCCTGTAGTATTGACCTTGTTTAATTCTAGTAACGTTAATGACTGTAGCCAGGAAATGCCTACCGCACAACTTATATTAGCAAGAGAGACCCGGACTGGAGTGGATCACGGTAACCACAACTGTGGCTCAGGTGGCACAGGCGAGGCAATGTCCTGGGAAGCAGCATTTTCCAGTGGAATGGGATGTGAGCCTCATGGGGAATTTTGTTTTCTAGTAACCTTGTTTTAAACGCTTTTAAAAAGGTGGAATTACGCACGTGCTCCCTCTGGAGAGCACGCCCCCATCCTTCCTTCCCCCCTCTTCCTCTTCCCCACGCCCACCCCCACGCCCAGCTCCTTACCTTTGCTTTTCTCTCTGCTCAGCGCCAGGGGCCCTTCTTCTGCCTCTGTGACTTGTTTCCTGAGCCCACGCGGCCCAGCTGGCTCACTTCTTCTACTTCTGTAACTCTATAAATAAACTTTCTCTTATAAGCTGATTAAATAAATAAATAAAAAGTGAAATTCAGCCCCAGCCAGTTTGGTTCAGTGGATAGAGCGTCGGGCTCTGGATGAAGGCTCTTGGGTTTGATTCCAGTCAAGGGCACATGACTGGGTTGCAGGCTCAATCTCCACTGGGGGGGCATGCAGGAGGCAGTCTATCGATTCTCTCTCATCATTGATGTTTCTATCGCTCCTCCTTTACTCTCTGAAATCAATAAATATATATATGTATAAAAAGTGAAATTCATTTTAATGATAAGGTGTCTTTAAATAGATCAACATCATTTCAATATGTAATCAATATTTAAATTTATAAATAAGCTATTTTACATTCTTTGTATTCATAGTAAGTATCTGAAATGTGTGTATTTTACAAATATAGTACATCTCAATTTGGATTTATTTTATTTTATTTTATTGTTTAAAGTATTACAAATAGTAGTACATATGTCTCCTTTTTTTCCCCATTGACCTTCCTTGGATTTATTTTTTATTGGAAATGCTTGATCTGTACTTAGATTTCCTGAAATGTATAGGTGAAAGAGCAGAATTATATACCAAATTTGTTCCAAATATACATGTTTTTCTTTATCTGAGTGTATATCTGTGTTTAAATTTAAAATTTAATAAAAGTAAAAATTCAGTTCTTCTGTTCATATTTTAAGTACTCAGAAGCCATACGTGGTTAGTGGCTACCATAATGGATAGCATAGATATAGAATACTAGAGGCCCGGTGCACGGGTGTGTGTGTGTGTGTGTGTGTGTGTCCCTCAGCCCAGCCTGCACCCTCTCCAATCTGGGACCCCTCGAGGGATGGCTGACTGCCCGTTTAGGCCCGATCCTAGTGGGATCGGGCCTAAACGGGCAGTCGGCCATACCTCTCACAATCCAGGACTGCTGGCTCCCAACTGCTTGCCTGCCTGCCTGCCTGCCTGCCTGATTGCCCACTAACCACTCCCCTGCTAGCCTGATCGAGGCCTAACTGCTCCCCTGCCGGCCGATTGCCCTAACTGCCTTCCCCTGTCAGTCTAGTCACCCCTAACTGCCCTCCCTTGCCAGTCTGGTCACCCCTAACTGTCCTCTCCTTCAGGCCTGGTCGCCCCCAACTGCCCTCCCCTGCTGGCCCGGTCACCCCTAACTGCCCTCCCTTGCCAGCCTGGTTGCCCCTAATTGCCCTCCCCTGCCTGCCTGGTCACCCCCAACTGCCCTCCCTGAAGGCCTGGTTGCCCCTAACTGCCCTCCCTTGCCAGCCAGGTCACCCCTAACTGCTCTCCCCTGCAGGCCTGGTTCCTCCCAACTGCCCTCCCCTGCAGGCCTGGTCCCCGCTATCTGCCCTCCCCTGCAGGCCTGGTTTCCCCCAACTGCCCTCCCCTGCAGGCCTGGTCGCCCCCAACTGCCCTCCCCTACTGGCCCAGTCACCCCTAACTGCCCTCCCCTGCCGGCCTGGTCGCCCCCAACTGCCCTCCCCTGCCGGCCTGGTTCCCATCCAACTGCCCTCCCCTGCTGGCATGGTCCCCCTGAAATTGCTCTCCCCTGCAGGCCTGGTCCCCCCCAAATGCCCTCCCTTGAAGGCCTGATCACCCCTAACTTCCCTCCTCTGCTGGCCTGGTTCCCCCTAACAGCTCTCCCCTGCAGGCCTGGTCCCCCCCAACTGCCCTCCCCTGCAGGCCTGGTTTCCTCCAACTCCCCTCCCCGCTGGCCCGGTCACCCTTAACTGCCCTCCCGTGCCGGCCTAGTCACCCCTAACTCCTTTCCCCTGCTGGCCTAGTTCCTCCCAACTGCCCTCCCCTGCCGGCCTGGTTCCCCCCAACTGCCCTCCCCTGCTGGCCCGGTAACCCCCAACTGCTCTCCCCTGCAGGCATGGTCCCCCCCAAACTGCTGTCCCCTGCAGGCCTGGTCCCCCCCCAACTGCCCTCCCCTGCAGGCCTTGTCACCCCCAACTGCCCTCCCCTGCCGGCCATCTTGTGGCGGCCATCTTGTGTCCACATGGGGGTGGCCATCTTGTGTTGGAATGATGGTCAATTTGCATATCACTCTCTTATTAGATAGGATACCAAGTAAGAGATCTTGAATAAAGGTTAATAATTTAGCTAAATGTTAATGTGAGAGGAATGATCTAAATTAGCAATAATTATTTTGTTGAAATTATGTGAGCAACATTTTAAGTAAGTTTATGTCTGAATTTCTTGTGGTCTGCATCATTTTCAGAAAACAATTTGGAGATGATTGCAAACTTCTCTGGTCTTCAGATGGTGGTCCTTGGGTGGAGATACTGCTAATTCCTAGAAACTGCCTTGTCACTGTGGCTGTGGTCAGCCGGGTACGCAATCAGCAGAGCAGATTTTAATCAGCATTTTTTTAAAAAATGAAACAGTATTGAGTAGCGTGGAGAGTGTGTCAGAGTGCTTCTGTGGTCTCCTTTCCAGATCCCTGGTTTCCATCCGTTGTACAGTGTGTGTGCAGCAGATCATGAAAAATGAATTCCTTACTGGTGGTTGCAAACTTTTTGATAATCATTCCTCTGAGGCATACTTTTGGTTGCTGGTCTACTGATTATTGAATATTCATGCACAGGGTACATATGTCTAAACAAAACGTTAATCACAAAAGTAGCAATGAGATGTGAGTAGTATCGGACATGTCTAGTTAGTAAGATGGGAAATCACTATGGTAAACAATATTAATAAATACAAACCCAATAATGTATGGGTGTGGTGACTTTCTTCCTCAATTCTGAGTTGACTATGAGTAGCCAAATTTGAATTTAGGGTTGCCCAACCTTCATGGCCCACAGTTCACGGGCTTGACCCCCAGTGGGGGGGCGTGCATGTGGCAGTCAATAAATGATTCTCTCTCATCATTGATGCTTCTATCTCTTTCCCCCTCTCCCTTCCTCTCTGCAATCAATAAAAATATATATCTTTAAAATTTTTGAATTTAGGTTTAGTGGAATACCTAATTGATCTGGTTACTGTCTTCCTCTAAATTTATTTGTTTTGACTAGAAATTATCAGATTTAATCTTGGGGTCCCATCTTAATGCTTAAGAACTTTGGCTTCTCTCAAAAGTAAAAATATAGTATTTAGGCCTAATTTGTATGGATTACAGAAACATGCCAAACATATCTCCTTAAAGCATTTTAATAAAGTAATTGAGTAATGGTATATATTAACTGTTCCTACCTTTTTAAATTTTAGTAACGCCTGATGTTTGTACTCTCACCAGATGTCTCAGAAATGAAATCCAATCAACCTGCGGTTGAGGTTGTATTTCTAACAAAACGTAGATTTCTTTCTGCACACTGTGTTGTTTATTTAAAGCTTCTTTGAAGTGTTGTGGTTTTTCAAGTTTTTATAGCCCTCACTTCAGCATGTTTGCCTGACATTCCTCAGCGGTACAGAGTCCACATGTCAAGTAACTGTGTGCAGTGGGCGTATTTGGAATGCGATCCTGCCGCAGGAGCTGGAAGCGTGAGCCGCGCTCGCTGCCATGCTTCCAGAAGGCAACGTCGGCCGGAATCAGTGCGGTGACTGCGTGTCGCTGCTGCTTTCCTGAGGATCGGTTATCGGCCTAGAGACTCTCACAGGACAGACACGCAGTGTAGACACGACCAAGTACCTTGAATGCTGCTTCACCCGAGCCTCTGACTCCGGGTCCTGGGCAGTGCTAGCGTCTTGTTAAACCCTGTTTCTCCTGGAGATCTCCCCTGGCCCGAGCGCTTTCTCATGGGGAGATGCAGGTGCACAAACATCAGCATTGTGACTTTATCATCTTTTTCATTTTTCATATGTTTGCATAGTACTTTATATATATTTTTCAAAGGCTGATAAAAATATTGTTGGTCTAGCATTGAGGGAGAGGAAAAGAGGAGAAAGAAGAGTGACATATATAACATCTATAACTGTTTCCAAAAGCAGTAGGACTATAGTGATTAAGAAAGTTATCCTGTTGTTTACATTAAAATATTCCGATTGAAGTGTGTCAGCAATGTAGACAGAAGCCAAATATTGTATTGTAGGTCTCTTTCCCTCTCAGAGGAAGTGGACAGGAATCCCTGTGCCTGACTTTTTCCTTTTCAGAGAGAAACGGTAGAAATTCGGTTCCCTTACTCCTTCATGTATCTGTAAGAACAAGGCCCAAGACTAGACATTGTGAAGAATAAAAATCACCTGTGGCTGGGCCGTGGGTATCCAGATGCTTACATCTAGGAGGACACATAAGCAGAAATATACAATGTCGGCAGTGTTTGGGAAGAACTCTAGGTGGGGGTATAGATGCTATCGAGCAGCGGTAGCCAACCTTTCGGATCTCGCAGACCACCGGTTGGCGACCGCTGCTCTAGAGGGTATGTTATGTAGGGGCCTTTCGGAATGGAGAGGTCAGAGTAAGCAAATTGAAGTGACTTTTCAGCCGGGACTTGAAGAACTGGTAGGTGTCTTGTAAGAATAATTATAAGACATTCACGCCGTGGAAAGACCATAAGAGTCGCTATTAAAAAGTAGTTTACAAAGTTACCTTTTGAGAATTAAACTAATTGTCATTACAAAATCATAGGCAAAATGTCTTAAGGCCCAAAGGAAGGAACAGCTACGTTATTGGTAATAGTTACTTAAATAGTATATCAGGTTGTCCCCCAAAAATGTACACACTTTGAATAATTATAAGGCCAGTGTTTATTGAAATACATTTCATTTTCAAAATGTAATAGAATCTACAGACATAGTGTGTATGCATTTTCAAAATGTAATAGAATCTACGGACATAGTGTGTATGCATTTTCAAAATGTAATAGAATCTACAGACATAGTGTATATGCATTTGGGGGGTGGGGGGATGGGGAGACACACTGTATATAGTTTTAAATAGTTCTCAACAGGAGAAGGGAGGCCAGGTAGGAAATGGTGTGTTGTGTAAATCCAGCACTTTCTAGGGAAAGAGAAGACTTCCAGGAACTTGAACTTCTTGGTCATTAGACATGTGTCCTCTGCTATAGGGCGGAGATTCTTCATTGGGGTATACCGCAGCTGGAGTGAGATGCTCTTTCAGGTACAGGATTTCTCCCCATTGTCCATAGGGCATAATGACAAGAGTATGGCCTCAGGATCAGAACTCGTTCAAATCCCATGCCCAAACTTGCTAGCTGAGTGACACGATACTTGTCTCTGCGTTAGTATAATGGCGCTAAAATGATCTGTCTGCTAAGTAATGGTGAGGATTGACTGAAAGCATTGGTCTGAAGAGTTCCACTCAGGGCCTAGCACATGACCCTCAGCGAAGCTGGGAAAATGCTCTGTAATCTAAACCCACCAAGAACCTTAATCACTAATTTCTCGATACTGAATCATCTCAGACAGGATGTGCAGATCAGACGCTTAAGCATTCTGGGAAGGAAATCAGATACCCCGTCACAAAGCAGTGCTTCCCGGCATTCTCAGACGGTGCTAGTAGCCTTAGTCCGTCATCGAGAGCCTCGTTCCTGGGGGGTCGGGGAAGCGCTGTTTCTGAACCCGCCGTGAGGCAGAGGCTGCAGGCCTGCGTGCGTGACCTGCCGGTGTTGAATGCCAACCTGGAGAGTCTGTGGCAGTAGTGATTGCCAACTTTCATTCAGCGTTCACCGTGGGCCCAGCACCCTGCTAAGTGCTCTACCTGCCCCGTTGTGTAAGCCTCAGAGACAACAGCAGGGCAGGTATTGAAATTCTCCTCTCTTAATGAGGAAGGCGAAGCTTGGAGGTGCTCGGTAACTTGAGGTCACACAGTTGTTAATGGCAGAGCCAGGATTTGAGCCTCCGTCTGCCACTGCTCTCAGCCATCACGCTGCAACGCGCCAGGGTCAAACCAGGAAGCCCTGGTGTCAGATCCAGTTCCACTTCTCTCCTGGAACACGATCTTAAGCAAGGGGTTTTTGCCTCTCTGAACCTCAGAGTCTTCATGTAAAACCCAGAATGAATACAGCCCATGAAATGGGCGTGTTCGGAGGATTGGAAGGAAGTCACGTGAAGTACCCGACACAATTTCTAATGCCCGGAAGTGACTCGACACGACATGATGGTTACTATTTGGGTAAGGTGACCAGATCGTCCCGCTTTTGGCGGGACAAAACCGATTTTTAACAATTTGTCCCGCATCCCACGGCGTTTATAGGGACTTTTTTAAAACGCCATGGGATGCGGGACAAATTGTAAAAAATCGGTTTTGTCCCGCCAAAAGCAGGACGATCTGGTCACCTTATATTTGGGGCTCTCCAGGCAGGTTTCTCCTTCCCACTGTCCCCCTTAGCCTGTGACTTCCGTGTCACTTGCAGGTAAAAGTAAAACCTTTGTACTTTTCAACTGCAAAAACACGTAGAATATGGCTGCTTATTTAAATTAGAAAAGAATCGAGGCTATGACCAGTTTTAAGGTCTGACATTTGTCCTACATGCCATATAAATGTCACTATTTTTATTGTGATAAAATGTAAATAACATAAAACATGCCATCTTAGCAATTTCTTTAAATATATACTTTATTGATTTTTTACAGAGAGGAAGGGAGAGGAAGAGAGAGTTAGAAACATTGATGAGAGAGTAACATCCATCAGCTGCCTCCTGCACACCCCCTACTGGGGATGTGCCCAGCAACCAAGGTACATGCCCTTGACCGGAATCGAACCTGGGACCCTTGAGTCCGCAGGCCGACACTCTATCCACTGAGCCACACCGGTTAGGGCTTACCAATTTTTAAGTCTACAATTCCATGTCATCTGTTATACACTGTCATGAGCCATCACCATTCTCTGTTTCCAGGTCTTTCTATCACCCTGAGCAAAGCCTCTGTAACCATTTAATATTAACCCCCTCTATTTAGAATTTCTTTTCATTCTACACTAAGTTATTCTAGTCAAATTAAATCATCTTACTTTTTACATCACATACCTATCAGCTGAAATAAGCAGCATATGTTTTGAGGAAGATGATACCAGCCAGATTTGGATATTTTTACGTTTGCCAAGCAGTACTTTTATGTCTGAATCAAAGTATTCCAGTTGGAAAATTTGTTGAAAGCATATGATACAATCAGGGTAGAGTTGATGATATAGTTTATACTTCCTTTTCATGTTTTTAAAGAATTGTACTTTACATGTCTAAAGGCTAATAAGCATTTCTGTTTATTAATTAGAAGAATTTAACAAGTTCCATTATTGAAGGGTGGTATGTGTGTGGTTTTTTTCAGAATTACTGGAATATTATATTTTATTCAAACCCAAAATCATATTTGGCATGAAATAAAACTAAATCTGGTTGATACCATTTCCCTTAAAATGTAATGTACTTTTTAATAAGAGTGGATAAAACTTGACTGATCAGGGGCTTGTAATCCATTTTGTAGATCTTCAAAATGTTAGCAGGATCCTTGGAACAGATAATTTAAACTAGATAGGCTAGAGTTAATCATGGTGCTCTCTTTTTTATTATTCTTAATTGTACAAAAGGAGTTTGCTAACTATTGTAAGGTACTTTTCTATGGCTTATTTTCAGAATGTGAAAGATGTAATGAGAATAGTATAAACATATGCTCCCCGAATTTTTCCCCACATGCCTTTTTCAATTTATTTTAAAATAGATATAAATGTTTTCATTTGCAATATTGCTGGTGTTTTGCCAAGACCAAGACTTACACACCTAACTTGCACTTGTCCGGTTAAGTGTCCAGTTAAGCATGAGTGGTCGATTTTAGCAGACACCTCAGGCAACCAGCAATTTCTTTTGTTGAGGCAACGGTTCCAACATGATGCACATTAGAATGTCCTAGAGCCGTGGTTCCAACATGATGCACATTAGAATGTCCTCGCGAGCCACATGCGGCTCTTTGGCCCCTTGAGTGTGGCTCTTCCACAAAATACCACGGCCTAGGCGAGACTATTTTGAAGAAGTGGCATTAGAAGAAGTTTAAGTTTAAAAAATTTGGCTCTCAAAAGAAATTTCAATCGTTGTACTGTTGATATTTGGCTCTGTTGACTAATGAGTTTGCCGACCACAGTCCTAGAGAACTAAAAATACACCATCTCTGGGCTCGGTCCACAGAGACTCTGCTTTGATAGATTTACGATAGACTCTGACTCGCGTGTGTATTTGTAATAAACACCAGCCAGGGTTGAGAAGCACTGTGTCCAAAGGAGAACGGGGCGAGGGGGGCTGAGGTGGGGCTGCGAGGGGGCGGGAATGAGCGCCAGACATTTCCTCCTCCTCCTCCTCTTCCTCCTCCTCCTCCTCCTCCTCCCTGTTTCAGTCAGGCAACCCCAGAGAAGAGGAAAATGAGGCTCACAGATAGATCCAGAATTTAGAAAATAAAGTAGCTTTTCTCTTTTTGCCTTTGCAGCCATGGAAGGACTTTGATGAAACTTACCTGACTCCACAAAAGATGCTCTAATGGATGACAGTGAGCTGCCTGCAGGTAAACTTCAGATAGAACCACAAGATGGGTGTCATCCCGGTGGCAGCGTGGGAAGTGTAGGGTCACGCCTGCCTTCTGCGTCCGACGAGAATGAAAATCAGCTCGACGGCTGTGGGCAGGACCGCCTGACCAGCAGTGACGGCGCCATGGGCAAACCCGCAGCGGCCGAGCAGGACAGTCTCAACAACAATGCGGGCTGCACACCCGGCTATGAGGCGGCCGCAAGTGAGACCTCAGGAAACACCTCTCGGGAAGGCCCCGGAGATGAGCAGGACTTCTTGGGAGAGGACAGAACAACACCTGGAAAGAGAAGCTCAAGTACCAAGACAGGCCCGGCGAGGAAGATCCCACCAGGTATTGTCTTTAATTACTATTCATACTCCTCCTTGGAAATGCATCTTCTTCCCGTCCCACACTGTGTATCGGTCCTGCATCTCGTTTTTCTTCTCTCAATATATCCGGAGCTAGTTCCACAGGCACACAAACAGGTCCAGCTGCGTGGTATGCCAGGCGTGTGCTGTGTGTCTGCCGCGTCCCACCGTGTGCGTGTACCATCATTTATTTCACCGTTTCTTAATGCTACTTCCTGTATGTTCTATAATAAATGTGCTGAAGTTGACATTCTTTATACATGGTTTCACACTAGATACTTTAAATACAGGGTATCCCCCAAAAACTGTATACACACTTGGAATAATTATCAATCCCAGTGGGTTACATCCGAAAAGCAAGAAACATCAATTGATCTAAAACATGTTAAAGTGTGTATACATTTCGGGGGCCGAGGGGGAGATGCCCTGAATATGGAGCCCTCTTCCTTTATAAATTAGACCATTTGACCATTCGTTACCAAAATTAGCCTCACAAATTTCCTTCTGTCCGCACTATGGCTTTGATCTCTAACCTGTGAGTTTATGTGCTTGTATAGTCTTACCCTCTTTATAAAACCTTTCCATCTCACTCCGTGGATGAATGTATACATTAACGTATAATGTTGAGTAAGACATGAAGCTTTAATTATCTGTAATCGCTTTGGTCACAAAGTAATTCAGAGCATAACTCACTGGGTATGTGGTTTGGTGATTAAAATGTGGAAGTGCGGACTCTTTTGCCTGATTGGCAGGGCAGACCTGGGAAAATCTGGTTATTTCTCATCGGCAGCATGGGGCTGGAGGGTTCCCGTGCACCCCGCGCGGGGACTCCTTGGTCAGCGCCCCCCAACTCCTGCGCCCGGCTCTGGTGCGCGAAGTGCGCGCCTCCTCTCACCTGCTGCTCTCCTCTGCGTCTTTGGCTGATTTGCCATCTCTCTGTCCATAGTCTGTTTCTTATTGTATTTTTTATGTGGAGTAAAAGATGACATTTTCCAGTTTCTACAGATCAGTCCGTATTTATTCTGTAAGGTAACTTGATAACTTTTTAATGCAGCTCATAATTTGACTTTCCAGTTAATGGATCCCTTTGTCTTTGCTTTTCCTTAGTAGACTTAGAGCAAATTAAAATAATTTTGACAAGCAGTAGGAAAGCATTTTCTTTTTCTTTCTTTCTTTTTTTAAATATATTTTATTGATTTTATTTTTTTTTACAGAGAGGAAGGGAGAGGGATAGAGAGTTAGAAACATCGATGGGAGAGAAACATTGAAAAGCTGCCTCCTGCACACCCCCTACTGGGGATGTGCCCGTAACCAAGGTACATGCCCTTGACCAGAATCGAACCTGGGACCCTGGGACCCTTCAGTCCGTAGGCCGACGCTCCATCCACTGAGCCAAACCAGTTAGGGTGAAAAGCATTTTCTTAAAAGGCCTACATTAGCTATGATATACACAGTACTATTGATGTATAAATTGATTTATTCTTCATAATTCAAGGGCAGCTTGACTGTGCCTCTCTGATCCAATCTGGGGCTATTTTTAAGAACTGAGATCAAGTTGCATATGTATAAGGATCAGTCATAGCTTCATGATTATGGCTCCTTTTACGGAATTCCTCCCTCCCATGGCCTTACCCCGTTTTCCTAGGTGGGATTGTATAATTTAAAGTTGTTCAGTACTTACTACCAGTGAGAAGATATGTGTGGAATTACTACCCCCTAATGCACTTGAAATAATATGTTTATAAAACCTGTGTTTATAAAGTCTTTATACAGATTATTTTAAGCCTGGTGTGTTTTTTTTTTTGTATCTAATATAAATGAGTGTAAGAGTGTAAGAAACCGAATTAAGAGTTGTAAAACCCAAGTTCGAATCTTACTTCTGGTTCTGGGTCACTTGGTGAGACCTAGTTATTCTGCCCCTCAGTTTTCTCATTTGTTTACTGATGATGCTCATATACGTGTATCTACAAAATGCCTTTCTGAGCAGTGAGTGGATTTCTGAATAGAAATGGTGTGTCTACACTCGGTTAAAGTTTGGTGATTGACCTCTGGCATATCTGTAGAGTTTTTACATGTAGAGAGTACATTTTCATTTGTACTTTAAGCTTTGTTAAAAGAAGGTAAGTCTAGGTGGGCAAAAGAATTTTGAACTGAATGAAAAGGTATTTCTGAGGGTAGAATGATCCCCTTTCTGACCCGGAAGGGGCCTGAGATGGGACGCGTTAGGACTACCTGGCGCTTTCCTGTGTACCCTGAGGTCCCTGAGGTCCGTCCTCTCAGTCCGTGTCCAGTCAGTCTCCGTGACTGTTTGTCCCTACGACTCTCTCGGTGGCCTGTTCCTCCCCGTCTCCGCCACACGGTCCCACTCCCACAGCTTTAGCTCGAGTCCTGCCCAAGACCCCCATGTGTGTCTCCCACCTTGCTTCTCCGTAAGCCACCTCTGTGGCGGAACTAACACCGCACACATTCATGCTGGGCGTGGGCCGTGTACTCTCCTCTGGACTGGGAAGTTTTAACATCCCAAACAAGTGCAGTTTCAGAATTTTACAGAAGAGTATTTTCCTAACAACAGAATAGTTTCTAAAATGTAAAACGATAGCTAAAACGTGACTTTCAATCCCAAACCAGGAATAAGCTGCTCGTCGGCCAGTGCTCTTTCAGGACATTTTTAGAAACATACGTTCAGGTAAATCCACTCCTATGCTCCCTTACCTAGCTTAATTGATAGTATTTTTTATGTACCCCAAAGCTAGTACTGTTAAAAAAAAAATTACGATACATGATTATTTATCGATTTCTTGGAGGCAGCATTTCCATAAACCTGCTGAAACCTTGAACTGGGCCTCATCTAAGTCCAGTTGTCATTATGGCGCAGGCTTATTTTTTCCTTAAGAGACTTTAATCCCCTTGATTAGTCAACTAAGCAGGGTTACAGGCTGCGTTACAACAAGTTTTCGCTGGCATCGTTTTAGGTAAGTAATATTCCAACAATTAATGGAAATGAGCCTATAAATATTTGACAGCCTTATTGATATACAATTCCCACTTAAAATGTACAAGTCAATGCCGTTTAGCATATTCAGTAGCTGTGCAACCATTACCACCGTCAGTTTTAGAACATTTTCATTGCCCACAGGAACCCCATGCCTGTTAGAGTTCTCTCCCGTTCCCCCTTAGCCGTCCCAGCTCTAGGCAACCACTCGCCCACTTTCTTTCTCTGTAGACTTGCCTGTTCTGGACATTTCACATAAATGGGACCGTACAATGGATGGTCCTCTATGACTGGCTTCTTTCACTTGGCACAGTACTTTCGGGATCCACCCCTGTTGTAGCATGTATCAGTACTTTGTTCCGCCTGAGGTCAAATAGGACTCCATTGCACGGGCATCTCACATTTCCTGTACCTGTTTGTCAGCTGCTGGGTATTCGGGCTGTTTCTACTTTTTAGCTATTATGAGTAACGCTCCTGTGAACATTTGCATACAGGTTTTTATGTGGATATATGTGTTCCTTTTGAGGGGTTTTATGTGCATAGGAGTGGAATTATTGGATCATAAAGTAACCGTTTAACTTTTTTGAGGATCTGTCAAACTATTTCCTCTCTCGCCAGCAATATATGAGGGTTATAGTTCCTCCACGTTTCTCCAGGACTTGGTAATATCTGACTCTTTTTATTATAGCCAGAGTTGTTTTTACTTAGATGTAATTCACATGCCATAAATTCACCTTTCTATAAAGTGGTTTCAGTACATTCACAAAGTTGTACAACCACCTAATTCTAGAACATTTTATTCCCCCAAAGAAGAAACTCCCTGTTTTCGCCCGTCAACAACTGGGGCATAAATTTTGAATAGTTGTGAGATACAAGTTTAGATTCAGTTTCTGATGGTTGCCATAACAACGTCGGTTATTTACTCAGTCGGTCACCATAGTTTCTAAACATTTGACAAAACAGTTCAGCAGCTGGCAGGAAGCCAGAGTAGGCAGCAGATGCACATGGAGAAAGACCTTCCAGACGGACTGGGCCACCCTTCAGTGCCCAGGCTGGTTCCACTGGAGGCCTTCACAGCGTGGCCGCTGGGGGGTGACAGAGAGGCCCGGGAGCTGGGAAAACAACTCTTGGGAATGGTCTGTGTCCTGAGAACAAAACTTTGGTCTTGAAAGTTGGCTCTGCCTGTTCCTATGTGACCCTAGAAAAGCAGTACCTCCTTTCCCTGAGCCTCCCTCCTCATCTGTGGCAGGGCTGATCCTACCTGTCTTGTCCTTAAAGTGAGCAATCCTGAATGGGAAGCACCTGTAAAGTCCCCAGCGTGAAACAGGTGCTTCTAACTGGCAACTGTCTTTGTCTGTGTCACCCGGTGAGTTTTAAGTGGCATGAGTAGGAGCAGCATTCAGCAAAATTAAGACATTTGTTTAGTTTGACTCTAAATCCATCTCACCTCTTTTGTCAGTGTGTTTCTTCTGGGATCTTAGTAACACTCTCTTTCGAGATTCACCTATCCCTGCCCCTCTCTCCCCTGGTGTGTATTCCTAAAAACGTGTTCAGTGCCTTCCTCATCATGCCAACTGGCATGTTAACTGGCATGGATCCTCAAGGCACATTTGCATTTTACATATCTGGCTTTAACCATAGAACCTTTTATCTGGCCTTAAATATGTGCCTTTATATTTGTTAGAGAAGCAAATTTTTACAATATCAGGCTTACAAGAAGATCATATCCTATCTAATAAAAGAGTAATATGCAAATTGATCATCACTCCAACACACAAGATGGCTGCCCCCATGTGGACACAATATGACCACCACAAGATAGCCGGCAGGGGACAGCAGTTGGGAGGGACCAGGCCAGCAGGGGAGGGCAGTTGGGAGGGACGAGGCCTGTAAGGGAGGGCAGTTGGGGGTGATCAAACCTGCAGGGGAAAGCAGTTAGGGGTGACCAGGCCAGCAGAGGAGGGAAGTTGGGGGAGACCGGGCCTGCAGGGAAGGGCAGTTGGGGGGGGTGGGGTGGACCAGGCCTGTAGGGGAGGGCAGTTAGGGGTGACCAGGCCTGCAGGAGAGGGCAGTTAGGGGCAATCAGGCTGTCAGGGGAGCAGTTAGGCATCAATCAGGCTGGCAGGGGAGTGGTTAGGGGGTGATCAGGCTGGCAGGCAGAAGCGGTTAGGGGCAATCAGGCAGGCAGACAGGCGAGCAGTTGGGAGCCAGCAGTCCTGGATTGTGAGAGGGATGTCCTACCAGGATCGGGCCTAAACGGGCAGTTGGACATCCCTTGAGGGGTCCCATATTGGAGAGGGTGCAGGCTGGGCTTAGGGACACACACCCCCGTGCACGAATTTCATGCACCGGGCTTCTAGTAATTTATATAAAGTCACATAAAATTTGAGAATTTTATTTATTTATCCTGGAGAACCAAGGAATATTTTTCATGTGATAGCGGATGAATTCAGTGTGCTTGGAATGAACTGGAAAAAAAAATGTAGCCATTTCGATATTAGCAAAGCTGTTCATGAACAACTAGTGGGAAACAATGTAGTAGTTGCATTTGAAACTTAGATACTTGAGTATCACAGACCTGGATAAGGAGTTTAAAAATTAGCAGAATTAATTGCATGCTTATGGAAATCCCTTGCATATTTTTAAAATTTAATAAAACATATTAAACTGTAAAAGGTCTAATCAAACTCTTAAGAAGAAACTTAAGGAATGCAAACATTGGTGCTACTTGGCATCCTACCTAATAATAGACAAATATGCAAATTGACCATACCTCCGACACACCCACAAGCTACGCCCACCATCCAATCAGAGCGAGCATACAAATTAACCCAAACCAAGATGGCTACAGCCACAGAGAGCAAGGTTTCCTAAGTAACAGAGGAAGCCAAGCTTTCCGCCTGCCCTTGCCAGGCCTAAGCCTCCACTCAAGCTACAAAGTTTTAATTATAGAAGGTAAACAAATTCAAACAAATGGCAGCAGAATGGAGCTTGAGAGAGCAGGCCAGGGTTGCCGCCGGCAACAGGGGAAGCAAAGCTTTTCGCACACCCTGGCGGGGCCCACCAGCTTAAGGCAACAAAGTTTCAATTATAACCCCAACACAAATGGCTGCCAGCCTCGGAGGGAGCCCCAGGCTTGGCTCCGCTCCAGGCTACAAAGTTTCAATTGTAGAAGGAAAATAAATTCCAGATACCAGGGCCTCCGCTTGGGTTGCCAGGGGGCGTGGCCGACCTGCAAACCACCACAGACCCCTCGCTCAGGCCGCCCCACGCCCCAAGGGAACCCCCACCTGATCCGGGACACCCTTCAGGGCAAACCAGCTGGCCCCCTCCCATGCACCAGGCCTCTATCCTATCTAATAATAGAGTAATATGCAGATTGCTCATCACTGCAACACACAATATAGCTGCCCCCATGTGGACACAAGATGGCCACCACAAGATGGCCAGCAGGAGAGGGCAGTTGGGAGGCACCTGGCCTACAAGGGAGGGCAGTTGAGGACCAGGCCTGCAAGGGAGGGCAGTTGGAGGTGATCAACTCTGCAGAAGAGGGCAGTTAGGGGGACCAGGCCGGCAGAGGAGGGAAGTTGGGGGCAAACAGGCTGGCAGCAGAGTGGTTAGGGGGTGATCAGGCTGGCAGGCAGAAGCGGTTAGGGGCAATCAGGAAGGCAGGCAGGCAAGCATTTGGGAGCCAGCAGTCCTGGATTGTGAGAGGGATGTCCGACTGCCCATTTAGGCCCGATCCCAGTAGGATTGGGCCTAAACGGGCAGTCAGACATCCCTTGAGGGGTCCCATATTGGAGAGAGTACAGGCTGGGCTGAGGGACAACCCCCCTCCGTGCACGAACTTCGTGCACCGGGCCTCTAGTCTATACTAATAATAGGGTAATATGCAAATTGGTGGGGACGCTGCTACAGTAACAATCGATCAGCAGGCTGCATGCGCAGCAGGCGTGGGTTGGCGGGGACTTGCAGCGTTGGGGACAGGGTGGGGCCGAGGCAGAGAAGCCTCCGCGTGCCTGTGCTGGGGGTCTGCAGGCGCAGGGAAGGGCCCCTTTGCCCCGGTGGTAGGGCCGCGGCGGGGCCCTCCGTGCACTTGCGCCGGGAGTCCACAGGCCTTCGCTGCAGCCGGCCCCAGGGGTCCGCAGGCCTCCCCCGGCTTCGGCCAACCTCTTTGGGGCATTCCATCGAGGAGCCCCGGATGGGTGGGCGGGGCCTACCTCTTTGGGGCGATGGATCACACAGGGCTCCCGCACTGTGACAGGGTGCAGGCCAGGCTGGGGGACACCCCTCTGCCCAGACTGCATGAATTTCGTGCACTGGGCCACTAGTATTTTATAAAATGTAGAGTCTAAATCCCAGCAATATTAATATGTACTAATTGTGCCTTTAATATGAATTGAAAAGAGCCTGGAGCATATCCTAGAAGTGCTTTCTCAGATGCACTGTGTGTTCACACAATCTAAATATTGAGTGTAGGATACTCCGACTTAGTGTGTCCCAACTAAGTGAGCCTTTCATATGAGAGGAGAAAATGAATAATGGTCTTTGAGTTCAAGACAGTGTGGCTGGAGGCAGAGTCCTTCATTACCGAGGTCGGCTTACGGACGGGTGTGTCGTGTCTATTACAAAGCTTAATGCTCAGCCATGAATTTATGAGGAGCCAGGCTGAGAGCAGGCAGGTCACTTTCCGTAGGTCACAGGGCCGTTTGCCTGCAGCCGGCGCTCTAACCACAGGCTGTGCTGCTGCGCTGAAGGCTGAGGCCACCGCCCGAGGGCACAGGAGGATAGCGTGCCACCGGTGCCACGTGGAGCAGTGGTGATTATGATTACATAAGATGCCCTTTGACCCCAAGTCAGGTCCCAAGGAAGTTGGCTAATTTTCAGATTTATCTCACTCATAATACTAGTTCAGGGAAAGGAGGGAATACTTCCTTTTAACCACTTAAATGCATTTAGCCAAGGATTGCAGATATTTAAATGGTGAGCACTCCTCTATTTTCATGAGACTAAGTAGGAGCTTAGGTGGTGACATGTGGGGGACAGATGAGTAAGCCGCAGAGGAACTACATGAACCATGTATCAACATTTATTTCTGCTCCCTCCTCCAAAGTATGGGCAAGCTGTGCATCCGCACGAGGGAGGAAGAGGGACTGAGGAATTCAGGATGCCGTGGCTCAAGGAATCATAACCTGAAATCACCGACAGAAAGGCGTTTTGTTCTGTTTCTTATTGCAGTAAAATATATACATAAATTTGCCAGTTTAAGTGTCCAGTTCAGTGGTATTAATTACATGTTATATAACCATCACCACTATCTATTTCCAGAATTTTTATCACCCTAAACAGACTCTGTCAGCATTAAGCAATAACTTAACTTGCACCCAGTAACCTCTGTTCTATTTTCCGTCTCTGTGACTGTGCCTGCTCTAGATCTTTCATGTAAGTGGAAGCATATGAGACTCGTCCTTTGGCGACTGGCTTTTTCACTTAGCGTAATGCCTTCAGGACCATCCGTGTTGCAGCATGCATTCCATTGTATGAACATGCCACCTTCTGCATGCCCAGTCATCTGTTAATGGACATTCAGGTTGTTTCCACCTTTTGGCTACATGTGAATAGTGCTGCTGTGAATAATGGCATATGTGTATCTGTTTGACTGTGTGTATACCTAGAGATATACCTGTTCTGTGTAGGTAATGGAATTGCTGAGTCAATGCAGTAACGTAACATTGCGCTGGAAGAGGAGAGGAATGGGAGTGAGTGCTCAGTGGGTACAGAGTTTCTGTTTGGAGTAAGAAAGAGTCTGCAAATGGATAGTGGTGAGGACTGCACAGCATCGTGAGTGTAGTTAACATCCCTGAATTGTGCACTTCCAAATGATTGAAGTGGTTAACTTTTATGCTGTGTTTTGAAGAATCATCATAAAAAATTGGTAAGAGTTTCAAACTCAGTGATAAGGACACAGAGAGCTAAGTTAATCATAGTTTACTGAGTTTTAAAACAGAAGTTCCTGCGCATTTATTGGGCACTTTCTGTATACCAGCCACTGTGATACCTGTTTTCTATGGAATATCATATTTAATCTTCTCCACAGCCTTACTGTTTGCGGCCTTGCACTGGCGTCTGCACATTTAAAGAAGCCGTGTTTACGGAATGGCTTCGGCAGGGAAAGCCTGTCACCAGTCAGCCTGCCCAGAGATTCCGGGTGGGCCAGGGGTGGCGTTCGTGGGCTGGCTTGGAGCTAGGCTCCTTAGAAGGCAAGCCTGGTGCCTGGGTCCGCAGGTGGGCAGGCTTGGTGCTTTGGTCCACAGTGGCCAGCCTGGCGCCTGGGTCTGTTGGGGCAGGCCCTGTGCCTGATCCTACAATGGGACTTGGGTGTGTGTGGGAGAGCCTGGATCCTGGGTCCCTGATGGCCAACCAGGTTTTGGGGACCACTGGGGTGGGCCTGATGGATTGGTCCATGAGGGTCAGCCTGGAGCTGGAGTGAGCTTGGAGCATGGGGCCATGATCGCTGGCCTGGATGCTGCAGGGCTTGGCCTGGCCCTGAGTAAGGCCAGGGGCCAGACTCTGTCAGAGCTCTCCTGGAGGTTGGGGCCATGCGGGTCATCTGTCTGCATTTCTTAAATACCGGAATCACTATGGAGATTTTGAGTGTTTGAGATGGTCAGATCTGGGAGGGGCCTGAGATCTCATCTAGGCAATCCCTTTATCTTAAAGATTAGGAAGCTATACTATTTATATATATAAAAGCCTAAGTGTCCGTCTGACCATCCGACTAGTAGCTATGATGCGCACTGACCACCAGGGGGCAGACGCTCAACACGGGAGCTGCCGTGATGCACACTGGCCACTTAAAAATAAACGGCACCACAGACCTGGTGCCGACAAACCAACACTCGGCTTCCCTCAGGTGGGGACACAGGCCCCACCACCACCCGAGTGACACTCCACCAAATCGCAGCCAATGCTGCCAAGACCCCATGGCGCAAAATGTGGCCCCCAGCCCAGCCCAGAAACAGTCACTGTGGGCGCCGTTAATGACGTCACATAGCAACGCCGAGCTTCCTCTCCCTAGCAACTAGCATCCTTGGAGTTTCTTCAGCCCAGGAACCTGACTTGCTGTATAGCCAGGTGCAAACATTTCACAGTTTAACCAAATGTTTGTAAAGCATTTTCCCATGCCTCATCTCATTTGATCCTCACAGAAGTCCTGGAGTAGGTAGATAGGAGACTCAGTAAGAATCCTATTTTCTTTTCATTAGCAAGACGTGAATAACGATATTAAAATATTTCTTCTAATTAATTTCCTTTCAGTGTGTGAGAATCTGTGCACCGGGACACTAGTAGAGAATACCACTCCAAGGTCACTTAGAAAATAGTGACAGACTGAAGTCTCTCGCTCCAATTCCAGTGCTGTTTGATCTACCCTACTCTGTACCAGCAAGGAATGTTATCACAAGAGATAGGGTAGTTTTATTTAAGTAATCTCTGATGCTCATGATCGTCTAGCCCTGATAGGTAATTCTTCTGTGGTCTGAGTCTTGCATGTTTCCCTGACCTGTTAACCCATCTGGAAAGACCCATCTGAGCTTAGCTCATATTTTCCATCCCCTCCCTATACTTAATGGTTAAAGTCTTATATTCTTCCTAATTGTCCACATTAGCATCTGTTGCTCTTGGAATTCTCAGATTTCTGTCGGTTATTCCTCTTAAAATTTCTTTTGTTGCTACATAATTTTATGTTTTTATTGATTTCAGAGAGGAAGGGAGAGGGAGAGAGAGATAGAAACATCAGTGATGAGAGAGAATCATTGATCTGCTGCCTCCAGCACACCCCCTACCGGGGATGGAGCCCGCAACCCAGGCATGGGCCCTGACCGGGAATCGAACGGTGACCTCCTGGTTCATACCACTGAGCCACTCTGGCCGGGCACTACATAATTTTATTTACTAATACATTGCTTGTTTATAAATTGTACTTATGTGCAACATTAATTATTAAAATAACTTAGAGACAAAATAGATTTAGCAGGAACCATGACCATTATGAATCTACTAGAAGCCCGGTGCATGAAATTCGTGCACGGCGGGGGGTTGTCCCTCAGCCCAGCCTGTACCCTCTCCAATCTGGGACTCCTGGAGGGATGTCCGACTGCCCGTTTAGGCCCGATCCCAGATCGGGCCTAAACGGGCAGTCGGACATCCCTCTCACAATCCAGGACTGCTGGCTCCCAACTGCTTGCCTTCCTGCCTTCCTGATTGCCCCTAACTGCTTCTGCCTGCCAGCCTGATCACCCCCTAACCACTCTGCTGCCAGCCTGGTTGATGCTTAACTGCTCCCCTGCCAGCCTGTTTGCCCCCAACTTCCCTCCTCTGCCAGCCTGGTCACCCCTAACTGCCCTCTCCTGCAGGGTTGATCACCTCCAACTGCCCTCCCTTGCAAGCCTGGTTCCTCTCAACTGCCCTCCCTTGCAGGCCGGGTGCCTCCCAACTGCCCTCCCCTGCTGGCCATCTTGTGGTGGCCATCTTGTGTCCACATGGGGGCAGGATCTTTGATCACATGGGGGCAGCTATATTGTGTGTTGCAGTGATGATCAATCTGCAGATTACTCTTTTATTAGATAGGATAGAGGCCTGGTACAGGGGTGGGGGCCAGCTGGTTTGCCCTGAAGGGTGTCACAGATAAGGGTGGGGGTTCCCTTGGGGTGTGGGGCGGCCTAAGCGAGGGGCCTGTGGTGGTTTGCAGGCCAACCACACCCCCTGGCAACCCAAGAGGAGGCCCTGGTATGTGGAATTTATTTTCCTTCTACAATTGAAACTTTGTAGCCTGGGGCGGCAGCCATTTCTGTGGCAGTTAATTCACCTTCTACAATTGAAACTTTGTAGCCTTAAGCGGGTGAGCCCAGCCAGGGTGTGCGGAAAGCTTTGCTTCCCCTGTTGCCGCCGGCAACCCTGGCCTGCTCTCTCAAGCTCCATTCTGCCGCCATTTGTTTGAATTTGTTTACCTTCTATAATTGAAACTTTGTAGCTTGAGTGGAGGCTTAGGCCTGCAACGGCTATGGAAAGCTTGGCTTCCTCTGTTACCTGGGAAACCTTGCTCTCTGTGGCTGTAGCCATCTTGGATTGGGGTTAATTTGCATAGTCGCCCTGATTGGCTGGTGGGCGTGGCTTGGCTGGTGGGCGTGGCTTATGTAGTGGAGTGATGGTTAATTTGCATATTACCATTTTATTATAGAGGATTAGTGTTCAGAGCACAGATTTGTGCACATTGAAAATAATTAGAAGAAATATTTTAATATCACTATTTGCCCTTTCTTTATAATAGAAGTGTCAACCAAATTCACGATTGACAATAACAGATGGAAACACACGTGTGCAATTGGCGCCAGCGAGAGCTTTATGTGTATCGCGCATGCATGAGTCAACTTAGCCTTTTATAGATATAGAACAAACTTGCTTAATTAGACCTGCTTTCTGATTTAGCTAAACTTTTTCCAGCCCAGTGAAGCACCCCAACTTCTCTTTCAGGTAATTGTCAGCAACACAGCAGTAAATATCAACACGAAGCAGATTATTATTGTAGATCACACAGGGAGAACAAAAGGTAAAATATTTAACTGCAGCAGTGTTTGACTATATTCTGCACAGTGAGAAAACCTGAAGTCATTTTCAAGGTCCACCATTTCTTACTTCTTTTCAGTCGGGTCAAGTTTCTAAGCTTTCTAAATCTCCGTTTTCTGGCTAATGAAAAGAAAATAGGATTCCAATGAGTCTCCTATCTACCTATTCCAGGACTTCTGTGAGGATCAAATGAGATGAGGCACGGGAAAATGCTTCACAGACATTTGGTTAAAGTGTAAAATGTTTCCACCTGGCTATAAAGTAAGTCCTGTTCCTGGCCTGAAGAAACTCCAAGGAGGGTAGTCGCTAGGGAGAGGAAGCCGAGCGTTGCTAACATGATGTCATTACCTGGCGTCCACAGTGACTATTTCCGGGCTGGGCTGGGCTATGGGCCGCATTTTGTGTCATGGGGTCTCAGCAGCGTTGGCTACGATTTGGTGGGGTGTCACTCCAGGGTGGTGGTGGGGCCTGTGTCCCACTTGAGGGAAGCCGAGTGTTGGTTTATCGGCACCAGGTCTGCAGTGATGTTTCTTTTTAAATGGCCAATGCGCGTCATGGCAGCTCCTGTGTTGAGCATCTGCCCCCTGGTGGTCAGTGCACATCATAGCTACCAGTTGGACAGTCAGATGGACACTTAGGCTTTTATATAGAGAGACTAGAGGCCCGGTGCATGAAATTTGTGCACAAGAGGGAGTGTCTCTCAGCCCAGCCTGTACCCTCTCCAATCTGGGACCTCTTGGGGGATGTCTGACAGACCTAAACCGGCAGTCGGACATCCCTCTCACAATCCGGGACTGCTGGCTCCTAACCGCTCACCTGCCTGCCTGTCTGATTGCCCCTAAGCGCTTCTGCCTGCCAGCCTGATCACTCCCTAACTGCTCCCCTGACGGCCTGATTGCCCCCAACTGCCCTCCCCTGCCAGCCTGTTTGCCCCCAACTGCCCTCCCCTGCCAGCCTGATGGCCCCCAACCAACTGCCCTCCCCTACTGGCCTGGTCCCCCCCCAACTGCCCTCCCCTGCGGGCCCGATCGCCCCCAACTGCCCTCCCCTGCCGGGCTGATCACCTACAACTGCCATCCCCGGCTGGCCTGTTCACCCCAACTGCCCTCCCTTGCCAGCAATTTTGTGGTGGCCACCTTGTGATGGCGGCCACCTTGTGATGACGGCCATCTTGTAGCCATCTTGTGATGACGTCATGCGAGGGCATCACATGAGGGCGTGATGCCACCTAGGCTTTTATTATATAGGATACTGTCTAAATAACTGAGATCATTCATTTCCATTATTCAGAACCCTTTTTTTACCTTCTTTAGATAAGGTACTCATAAATTCTGTTCCTTTTTTTTAATTTCTTTATTGATAATGGTATTATATATGTGTCCTTATTCCCCCATTACCCCTCAACCCCCCCATTCATGCCCTTACCCCCCTGTTGTCTGTGTCCATTGATTAGGCTTATATGCATGCATATAAGTCCTTTGGTTGATCTCTCCCCCTTACCCCCACCCTCCCCTACCTTCCCTCAGGTTTGACGTTCTGATCGATGTTTCTCTGTCTCTGGATCTGTTTTTGTTCATCAGTTTATGTTATTCACTGTTCCTTTTTTAAAAACTTGGAAAATACTATCTTTCTTTAGTAATATTCTTTAACTCCATTTTACTGAATATGAGTATTATAAAATTTCAACATTTTTTCAAAGAAGAAACATGAAGTAGTATTGATAACTATGGGAAGAACTTAAGAGAAGTGTAGAATATAGCAGGCTAGCCTTATTGCAGTCTATGTGAGAGTAAATATTTTAGACGTAGTTGTATGGCAAGGGAAGAGGGAAATAAAACATTAGTTCTCTTAATATCTTTGTAGTTTTCTGTGGAAAGCTTCTTGTAACAACCATTGTGGTTTAAAAATTAGCAAGCAGAAGAATCACTCAAGTATTCATGAATACTGTCCCTGCAAAATGGCAGGCCATCACTGCACCTGGACTTCCAGAAGCCAAGTGACATAAAATTTATAAAAGAGAAGTTACAACAATATAAGAAATCACTACAGATAATTTCGTTTTTGCAAAAGCACATTACTTGGAATTTTAGTGCCGAGCCACTGCTGGTACAAAGGGGATAATGTGGTTCATAACTAATCCTGTGCTGCAGGAGTTGTGACCCAATAAAGATGAGGCCATACACCAGTTACTGTAATGCAGCCCCGTGTCATATAGGGCCAGAGAGAGGACTCAGAAGGAAATGAGTTTACTTCAGGCTCCTGTTATAGGGCAATGCATCGATTTTGTTAGGGGAGAACATAAGTAGGCGTGGATGAGAGGAAAATGTTCCAACTGATGGAATCTCTAAGTGCTCTAAGTGCTGTATTAGGGAGATGAAGAATTGATCGGTCTGGTCACAACCGTGGGTTTATTTAGAAGGCAGTAGAAACCCTAGCCGATTTGGCTCAGTGGATAGAGCCTCGGCCTGTGGACTGAAGGGTCCCAGGTTCGATTCCGGTCAAGGGCATGGACCTTGGTTGCAGGCTCGATCCCTGGCCCTGGTCGGGGCATATGCGGGAGGCAACCAACCGATATGTCTCTCTCACATCCATGTTTCTCTCTCTGTGTGTGTCTCTCCCTCTCACTTCCTCTCTCTCTAAAAATCAGTGGAAAAATATCCTCTGGTGAAGATTAACAACAACAACAACAAAACAGAAGGCAGGGTTCTGGACACAAGCTAGAGGGCTGGGGCTTGCACCCTCAGTCGGCCTGAACGCACTAAATTGCTGGGAAAGATCCTGTATGAGGCAGACCAGCTAAAGGTCTGGACAGTCAGACAGTCTCTCAATTTGAATATGAAAATTAAAACTGAGACTGGGAATTTAGTGAAGGTCAACATTATAATGTATAATGATCACATTTTTAAAATTTTGTGCATCATTTCAGGAGCTGTGGGCCAAGCATTTAATTTATTGGTGATGTTTTTATTTTTAGAAGTTTGTATTACTTAACTTCTTTTTACCAGGAAAAATGTTTCTGTGGCCATTGGCTCTGGCATCTGAATTGCTACTCCTCTTCTGGGATCCAGAAGTAGTTCCAAAGTTATCAGGCCAGAGTTTGAAGAGGAAAGCTTAACCCTTTAGCCAGCCATCTCATATGATAAACACATTTATCTTCCTGTTCAGTTCTGTTTTATTTGGGGCCAGCTAGGACTTCAAATTACACACAGTTATTCCATTTTTTTTCTTTGGGAGAATCAAGTTTTTGGTCAGGTTTCAACCTGCATAAACCTTCATACTCCTGTTTACATCTATTTTTATTTATACTTTTGATTATAATTCTGCAAAAATGGTTTATGTGTGTGCTGACAGAAGCAGTCAAATGTCAGCACAATCTTAATCAGGCCAGTCACTGTGTTTTCTGAGGGTTTTCACGTACTTAGTTTTATTTGAAAATTGTATCGTTAGCAGGCATCATTGTTTTAAGGTGTTCCACCATAAGCTATTTTACATTTTAAAAGTTAAAAATTCCTTACCCTAACACAGGTACTTTATTTACTTCCTCAAGGACGTTCCTCGGGAGATGCCGCACCTTTACTGCGAGAAGAGGTGCGGAGTGCAGCCACCCGTGCTGATGGTGAGGAAGAGTCCGCCGAAGGAAACGCTCACAACCAACCAGAAGCCCCGGCACTGGCTTTGCAGTCTCTGTTCTCACTGATCCGAGGTGAAGTGGAGCAGCTGGACTCGAGAGCACTTCCCCTTTGCCTTCATCAGGTACTGCGCTAAACCCTTCTTCTCCCTAAAATTCGGGGGCCAATGTCAGGAACGACCTGAATCCAGTCCTGTAGTTGATCCTACCCCACCTGTCCTTGGTGAGCCCACGAGAAGGGACCTGGGCACGTGGGTGGTGGGAAATTTGAATATTACTGAATAGTGGCCACTCAATGGACATGGATACTCAATCAATAGTTCCGATAACCGCTAGCTTCTTTTATTTAGGGAAGAAGCCATTTGCAAGTTAGAGTCCATGTAGCGAGCACTCAGTGAGCACCAGGTAGGTGCCGAAAACAATGCCAGAGACTAGGAAACAAGATTACCTACCAGGTGTAGCCTTAAGAGAGTCCCTGTGGGAGAGGAGACACAGCTGTGTGGGTAAATAACTGTGGCAGTCTGAATTCAGTGTTGGAGTAGACAGATGTTTAAGGGTCAGCAAGCCTAGAATGCGTGGTTAATTTTGTCCCGTAGGTGTGAGGGACTTGCAGGATATGTATGCCAAGCATGTCAAACTCAAAGGCTAACACAGGCCAAATAAAGGAGGCAGGTAGTCCGTGGGCCTCGAGTTCGACATGCTTGCAGTAGGCACTTACTGGGGGAACAGGGTGAGGTGGTGCAGGAGGAGAGGTCCCAGTGGGGTATATCGCTGGAGATGAACATGAAAAGAGATGGGAAATGAAATTGGGTAGCTGGTGGCGTTGAGGCTTTTGGGACTAGGGGTGTTTAATGATGGGAGTGCCAGGATCAAATTTGAATTTTAGAAATATAACTCTTCTGATGACTGGGAGGATAAATTAGGACAGTGATGGCGAACCTATGACACGCGTGTCAGCACTGACACGCGTAGCCATTTCTGATGACACGCGGCCGCTAAGGTGGCCGCATGCCGAGGATGAAACATTTGCGAAATAATGTTTTTTCCTCAAAGTGACACACTACCCGAGTTATGCTCAGTTTTTTGGCGAAGTTTGACACACCAAGCTCAAAAGGTTGCCCATCACTGAATTAGGAGATGGAGAGCCTGGAGATCGGGAGGCCTTTAGGACAGTGATGAGGGAGCTTTCTTTCTTACACAAGAGCTAATTCAGAAAAAAAAAACACACATACTTATGAGCTATGTTTTATTTTCCCTTAAAATGAAAATAACTGGTATAGGGGAATGGAAAAAGCTTAGCCTTTTTCTTCATTTACTTCTGTTGCATTTTAACTTTTGCAATGAGTAGTAAGTAATTTTTAATTTTTTAAAAGTAAAATATAAAATAGCTTTTGTCCCAAGGCAGGAAAATGTATCCTATATAATAAAGAGCAAATATGCTAATGGTTGTGACGCCCTCACGCCGTAACGACCAATCAGCAGGAGGCTGCATGCGGGGCTGCTTGCACAGTGAGGTTCACACAGGTGGGTGGGAACTTGACGCTGCATCCCCACCCGGCGCTGGCCAGGGACGTGACGCCACCTCCCCGCCTGGTGCCAGCCAGGGACGTGACACTGTGTCCCCCACCCGTGGGGCTTGACGGGGGTGGGGCCAGCCGGGTCTGGGTCTCTTCCCTTTCAATGTGCATGAATTTCATGCACCGGGCCACTAGTATTCTTACGAATTTATATTGCCTCCTTTGTGGACTTGAATGCCTTTGAGAAAATGGGTGCTGCTTTTTGACCTCTAAAACCTTCTAACTTGTCTGGCCGGTGTGGCTCAGTGGTTGAGTGTCAACCCAGGAATCAAGGTCACGGGTTTGATTCCCCGTCAGGGCACAAGGTCGGATTGTGGGCACGGTCTCCAGGGGGCGGGCATATGGGAGGCAGCCAATCAATGATGTTCCTCTCTCATTGATGTTCTATCTCTCTATCACTCTCCCTTCCTCTCTAAAAATCCATAAAAGCATGTTTGAAACCTTCTAGCTTGCCCTAGTTGAGAAGCGCCAGCACCAAGGCAGCTTTCTCATCCTTCGGCCTTCATGTATTTGTACGGCAGAGACTTTGCAAAGGGTAGTCACACTTACTGTCACTTCATCCTCCAAACAACCATAGTGGTAAGTGTTAGCATCATCTGTTTACAAATGGGAAAGCAGGCTCCTTAACAAAGCAAGTTTCTTATCATTCTGGGGCTGGAATGGGTTTATCCCATTCATTGTATCTGTTTTTGTAACAACTTGGGTGAAATGTGAATCTGGGCTATTTATTAAGTTACATTGTTTAATCACATCTAATTTGTTGAGGTTGACAACGTAATTGTAGGTTAGGGAGGAGAGTGTCCTAGTTCTTGGGAAACACACATGCAAGTATTTAGAAGTGATGTATTTAGGAATGGCTTTGAATAATGCCAGCAACTTACTCAATATTTTTCCATTGGAAAAAACATACGTACGAGAGAAAGCAAATTTGGCAAAATGTCAACTATCGACGAATCTAGGTGAAAGGTACATGGCTGTTGATTTTCCTATTCTTTCAACTCTTCTGTAGAGTTTCAATAAAAAAGAGGGGAAAGCATGTTTGGAGTAGGTAGAAATAACAAATGTAGTCAGATCCTTTCAAGGAGTTTATGTCACTGGGTTGCTGTTACATTAAAGGAGAGAAAAATGCGCTTATCAATTGGCAGGCGATCCTACAGCTGAAGTAGACAATCACATTTTCGGCAGGAAGATGATAATGATCATGATCACACCTGAAGATTATTTAATTTTTAATATCTCAAAGGAAAATTGTGCCCTCGCTTCCCAGGAACATGCCAGTGTGCTGAGCCCTGTAGGTTCTGATCCTTCAGAATCTCAGCCTCCTCTCCTGGCAAAGAGCCGGGCGCGTACGGTGCGCTTTAGAAGGATGGGCTTTGGCCCCACCTCTGACAGGCTAAGTGGCTTTAGCTTCTTCTGGGAAGTTGTAGAGCAAGTGAGATAATGCAGTAAAAGCACTTAACATAGTGCTTGGAACACAGTAAAAGTCCAACATTAAGCATCGCTCTGTTCTCACTGTCACACACTCAGTGATTGCTGTTAGGAATGAAGGCTGGGGTCAGCAAAGCCAGGCTGAAGGTGCAGCAGCTGAGCCATCCGGGCAGCAGAAGCAGCTGACGGCCCAAAGCCCCGGAAGACAGAAAGTCCTCCTCCCTCCCAAGGAGACACAGATCAGGGCGAGACGAGGTGACGTCATTCATTTCAGTCTCCCAGCGCCTCGCCCAGAGCCTTTCGCCTGGACTCACCAGTGGTTGACATTTTACCAAATTTTTGCCCTCTCCCCCGACATATTTTCCATGGAAGCACTTTTCCCCACATCCAAACCCGGTCGGTAAGTCCCGCAGATCTACTTCAAAAATGTCCACAATCTGAGCTCCTTCATTGCCTCCTTCATTGCTACCATCTCAGCACAAGACACTGTCGAATCTCACCTGGATTCTTGCAGTACACGCCTCACTGTGGAGACCTCTCTGCTTCCACTCTTACTTCCGTTTAGTTTTCCCCCTCTGTACAGCAGTCACTGTGATCCAGGTGAAATATAAGTCAGACCATGTCACCCCTCTGCTCTAAGCCCTCCAGTCCTCGCTTCTCATTTAGAGGAGAAGCCAGAATTCTCACCATGGCACACAAGGCCCTACAGCAGTGATGGCGAACCTATGACACGCGTGTCAGCACTGACACGCGTAGCCATTTCTGATGACACGCGGCCGCATGCCGAGGATGAAACATTTGCTGCTCCTGAGGATGAAACATTTGCGACTAGAGTCTTGGAGTTAGTTTTTTCCTCCAAGTGACACACTACCCGAGTTATGCTCAGTTTTTTTGGCGAAGTTTGACACACCAAGCTCAAAAGGTTGCCCATCACTGCCCTAGGGATTCTTCCTTTGAAGATGTCAAAGTCATCCCTCTCTGTTTCCACGGTCACTGCCTTAACCTAGATGCTCTTCTCACCTTATGCTTAAATTACAATGTCACCCTTTAGTTCTTATTTTTATCAAAATTACAAATGTATATGGTTCAAGGAGCCAATAGCTCTCCAAGGTGTGTTAAGAAAGCCCCACCCCCTTCTTGCTCTATACTCCTTTCTTCCTTCAGGAGCAAGCACTTAGGTTTCTTTTACCTGCTTTTTGGGGTTTTTTTAACTTCTATGTCTCTAAACATTATACTTAATTTGCTGTCTCATGATTTTTCAGTTTTAGTGGAAGGCAAATATTGACTCATGATTCTCCTCTACCTAAATCCCACAAACACATATACTTTTTTTCTCATACATATTCAGCAACCCATATTGTTATATTGTAGCAATGGATAGACAAATATTTAATGCTTACCTTATTATGGGCCAAACTATTATTATTTTTCCTTTCCTAAACACTTATTTTTTCCTGGAGCTACTTTTTAAAAAATATATATTTTAATAATTTTTTACCGAGAGAAAGGGAGAGAGATAGAGAGTCAGAAACATCGATGAGAGAGAAACATTGATCAGCTGCCTCCTGCACACCCCCTACTGGGTATGTGCCCGCAACCAAGGTACATGCCCTTGACCGGAATCGAACCTGGGACTTTCAGTCCGCAGGCCGACGCTCTATCCACTCAGCCAAACCGGTTATGGCTTCTGGAGCTACTTTTTTCTTTACCTTTCCTTTTTTCTGGGCATAGTTTTCCATGTATTTCTCACGTGAATAACTCCAAATACTCTACTAAGAGCCTAAATCTTCTCAGCATATTCAGACACATGAAGCATTCTGAAACAGGAAAATGGCATGAAACTCTTCCGATTCTGCTGATCTGCTCCATACAGGACTGACTAATTACCCTCTTCTTCTTGGTAGATAGCTGTCATCTTAGAATCTCTGTTCACGGGAGATTCCCTCCACCTCTCCCCTGGGAAGGAATGAATGAGAAGGAGAGTTTTGGGAATGAAGGTCGAAGAGGAACTATCCTGATCCTGTAGGCAGTGATGGGCAACCTTTTGAGCTTGGTGTGTCAAACTTTGCCAAAAAACTGAGCATAACTCGGGTAGTGTGTCACTTTGAGGAAAAAACATTATTTCGCGGTATTTATACTTTAAATAACATAAATGTATAATTGTTATATATAATTGTATTTAATAAACCAAAAACTAAATATTTAACTTACCTGCTTAGTGACTTCTTTGTTCATCCATCAGTCGGTTTCTTTTGTTGGTCTTGATATTATTTAGCTTGTGTGGGGTGCCGTGAACTAAGATAAGTGAGGGGGAGGGGGAATTCTTTAACTAACCTGCCTATTAGTGACTTTTTTGTTGCTGAATTTCATTGGCTAAATCTTCAATTGAAGGTTGGTATTTTGTACACTTCGGGCCCAAGCAAGCGCTACTAACTTCATCTGTCAGTCTGTTTCTTTTGTTGGTTTTGATATTATTTAACGCTGAGAATAAGGCCTCACAAAAGTATGTAGAGGGAAAAATTGTGAGTAAAGCCATTGCTGTATTTTTCAGGGTGCTAAAAGTGTCTGGTAGTCGGTTCCAGGCACTCCAAATTTCCTGTTCGTAGTGGCACTCCTCTTGATACTCCAAGCGGCACCTTTCCAGATTCTCAAGCTTTGACCTCAAGTCGACAAACACCTGAGCCCAGATACTGTCTTGAAATTCTGCAAGTTGCATCTCCAAATCATCAATTTGCATCCATTGGAAACCATTTAATTCCAAACTACTGTAGATTACTACATCAGGATACTTAATTATTTTCATGGTCTGTTCTAGACTTCTAAATTGACTAAATCTATCACTAAACTGGTCAAGTAACGAGTCTAAAACATGCTGGTACTTCATATGCAAGAGTTCCATTTCATTTTGTACAGCTGCACTGGCCTTCTCAAAATACTTTGTTACTCGAGGAAAATAATTATAAGTTTTAGTTTCTACATCTCACTTGAAAATTTTAACTTTACTTTCAAAAGCTTTTATGTATCCAAACATAACGTCAATACTTTTGCCAAAACCTTGTAACTTTAAGTTCAGTTCATTCATATGAACAGAGAGATCTGTAAAAAACATCAGGATGTTGACCCACTTATCATCATTAAGCTGAGGAAAGTTTCCCAGATCCTTATCGTCAAGAAATACCTTAATTTCTTCAAAGCACTCCACAAAGCGCTCAAGAACTTTGCCTCGGCTCAGCCATCTTACATTATTGTACATCAGCAGTCCACTGTAGGTGGAATCAACCTCCAGTAAAAGTGCCGAAAGTTCTCGCTTGTGAAGGGGGCGAGCAGCTATTAAATTAACTATTTTTGTAACAACTGACATTAAGTCGTTTAAGTCGGTGAATCCTGCCTTGGCACATAAAGCCTCCTGATGGATAATACAATGAAAAGGCACAATCGGATGTCCAATAGCTTCTGTAAACAGTATGACAAATCCAACTTTTTCCCCCACCATATTTGGTGCCCCATCTGTCGTCACTGACACAACTTTAGAGATATCAATGCTTAGGTCACGAAATGTTTATATAACAACCTTACATATTTCGCTTCCTGATTTACTTGTTGACACTGATACTAACTTTATCAACTCTTCTCTCATTGTGAGACCATCAGAATATCGGCCAATAATGGCCAACTGAGCATGTGATGTGACATCAGTAGTTTCATCAAGAGAGATCGAAAAATATTTACACTTCCTTATGTCTCTCTTTAATTGATGTTGTACGTTTGTGTTCAGTCTCATTATTCGGTCTTTTATGATATTTCTACTGAGTGGTAACTCAGATATTCTCTCAATAATTGCATCTTTATTCTGCATATCGTGAAATAGAACTAGTGCACATCTTAGGAGAGTTTCTTTAATAAATTCTCCCTCACTGAGCGCTTTTCCATGCTGAGCTATAGAGTGAGCAATGCTCAAACTTGCAGATGTTAAATTTGTAGAGCCTTTCATAAATTTAAGGAAGGAATTAGATTGGCTCTTATAAAGGTGTAGCTGCCTGGAAATGTATTCCTTCCTTTCATCCTCACTTTTTTCCAGGAGCTGGGAATGATTAGTTTCAAAATGTCTATTTATATTCCACGTTCTGCTTACTACCGTTTCAGTACATAGAGCGCAAAATGATCTGCCATTTTTTTCTATAAAGCCATACATCTCGGTCCATGTCTCTTGAAAAGGTCGGCCACTGCTACCTGCTACTACCACTTCCTTTATTTAACCTTCGTTTTTTATTTTTTGGGTTCTCCATCAGGGGGGCAGTGACAGAAGATAGAATTATAGATAGCTTGTTAGGCCTGCAGGCAATTAGGGGTTGACTAGCCTAACTAACCACAAAATGGTGCATATAACTGTCTTTTAGGAAAGGGCAGGGTTAATAAGCAGAAATAGGGGTTAATAAGGATGCACAACAGTAATAGTGGTGAAATGGAGTCTGCACTATGGAGCAAGATGGTGTTCCTTATGTGAATTAAAATGGCTGCCGCTATTTCTAATGGCAGGAAACGGCACCCATAGCACGCCACAAACCCTCGCCTCTCCCAGCCTCCCCCTCACTTATCTCAGTAATGATGGATTAGAAATCCATGACACCCCAGAACAGTAGGTAATGGTTGCTGTGGTTAACTGTTATTTGGTTACTGGTAATGGCAGGGCCCCCAGAGATGCGTCCCCCGCTGCATTCCGCTGCTCCCTGCTCTGCCGGGGGAAGTGAGGGCAAAGATCCCGGCTTAACCGGAAGTCCCAGAACTAGACGCTCTGTGCCGGACTTCTGTTGTTTTGGCCTACAGACCTCCGGCACAGAGTGTCTAATAGGGGAGGATGAAACATTTGCGACTCTAACTCCAAGACTCTAGTCGCAAATGTTTCATCCTCAGGAGCAGCAAATGTTTCATCCTCGGCATGCGGCCGCCTCAGCGGCCACGTGTCATCAGAAATGGCTACGCGTGTCAGTGCTGACACGCGTGTCATAGGTTCGCCATCACTGTCCTAAGAGTAGAAAATAAGGATGGAATCAAACTTCAGGTTGAACCGAATAGTCACAGAAAGGTGACTCTCATTTGCTCCTGGGAAAGTGTTATGTGTATAGAATACATTTTAAGTTAGGTAAATATTTTCCTTTAAAAGCACAGTGTTTCCACTGTGGGATCTGGAGAAACCACTTTTTCTCACTGTTGGTTTATAGGTCTGACAAACAGGCTACTGCTGTTTACATTGGCAGCTCCCTGGAGCATGGAGGTGCGAGCTGCAAGGGGACATGGTTTTAGAAGCGTAAAGTGCTTATAGGAAACATCCCACATACGACAACAGTTTAGGCAGGTATTTCTCACAAAATACTGTGTTATGGTTTGGTTTATAAATAAAGGTCTAAATAAAAGATCGAAGTTTTTAGGATCAAAGAATGTTTAAACTTCAAGGCGCCTTAGGATTAATATGGTAACTGCTAGGCCTCCCCGGGGACCAGGCCCTGACGCTCTGGACACTCCATCCAGTGCCCTTTACACCGTGCAGCACTGTGTGCGGCGTCCAGGCATCATTGCTCAACTCTGAGCACGTGGCCCGCCTTCTCTGTAATCAGAACAGCCAAAGTGAGTGTCCCCTGAGGTGGTTTGTGAAACAGAAATGAGAGGAATGGGGTTGTGAGGCCTCATGTGATGTGACATGTGTCAAATTTTTAATTGACAGTAAACAAAGTCATTCTTTTACTCACGTCATATCTTTTTAAGCCTCTGTAGTATTTTCCTCATTCTTTAGAGTTCTTCCTTCTAAACTCTAATGAATCAGTGAGGTTTGCTTTGACTGGAAACAGGATAGGAAGAACTGAGTTTGTATAAAAGACCAAAGCATGTCCTGTTGGCTTTGCTTGATATAAATGACTTCAGCAATGTATCCTGTGCCTACAGTCAGATTTCTTCTGAACTGGTCAAGGTACCGAAGTCGTTTTCTTAGTTTGATATTATTAAAGGCTTTCACAGTTTCAAGGTCTTGATTTCTTCCAAATTCGTCATTTCATCCGAATACTAATAATTTACTGTCTTGTTTTTTATTTTTAACAGATAGCAGAGTCCTATTTCCAGGAGGAGGACTGTATCCTTTTCTTAATTACAGGAAGAAATTCATCAAACTCTTAGAAAACTGTACATTTTAAAAACTTGGGATTTGCATACAAGAAAATGTGTAGCTATGTTATTTTTAATAAGTTTTAATAGTTGCATGCACCCATGTAATCACCTCAGAAAGCAAGATGTAGGGACTCTCTGTCACTCCAGAAAATTCTCTAGGACTAACTCAATAAATGAGCCCTAATTTTTTTAAAGTATATTTTTTATTGATTTCAGAGAGGAAGGGAGAGGGAGAGAGAGAGAGAAACATCAATGATGAGAGAGAATCGTTGATAAGCTGCCTCCTACATGCGCCATACTGGGGACTGAGCCTGCAACCTGGGCATGTGCCCTGATTGGGAATTGAACCATGACCTCGTAGTTCATAGGTCAATGCTCAATCACACCAGCCAGGCAGCTCTAATTTTACCAGAATGTAAATATTTGTGTGTTTGGGGAGCTGGGGGAGGAGGGGAAGGAGAGGAAGCACATTGCTGAAAAATATAATTTAAAAATCCATTGGATTTCCTTCCTTTGAATTAAGCAGAGTTACAAGTCAGCTAATCTATATATATAAAAGCCCAACAACCGGAATGGCAGTACGACCAGAACAACCGATGGCTATGACACGCACTGCGGCAGCCAACCAGCCCGATCCAGCCCCTGATGGTCCCCCAACACCCCGATCGGGGGCGGGGCCAGCCGGACCCCACCCAGGCACGAATCCGTGCACCAGGCCTCTAGTATTGATATAATAGAGCCTGCAAGCATGTTGCACGTAGTAGATCTCACAGCTGTCACACTTATATCTGCAAAGGAAAGATTTCATTTTTCACTCATAATAATAAATGTTGTCAAGTGAGATTGTATGTTAAATTTTATATGGGGAAGATTCTTCCCTCAGTCTTCCAATTTCCCTTTTTAAAAACTATTCTTTTTGAGGGATGGCCCAATATGTACTCCCTGGAAAGGCTGTATCAGAAACATCTGTTTTCCCCATTTGTGCGATTTTTTCCTCCTAGCCTTGCTGACTTCCCCCACACCTCTGAGCAGACTGAGGGATAGGCAGTTGCCCCCTGAACTTTGTCAAGCAAGCTGGTAACACTTTCAGACAGGGACAGTTTATCACAAAGTCTGTAGAAAATCCAACTGGGGTGGAAATGAAGCTAGAACACAACACTTTTTTTTTCTTTAACTAAAGAAGTGTATGGTGTAGTGCAGGGCGGACCAGCATCAACATCTCTGGAAGTTTCTTAGAAATGCAAGTTCATGGGCCTTAGAATCAGAACTTCTGGCGATCAGACCCATGAATCTGTATTTCAGCAGAGTTTTCAGATTATGTTCAGTTAAGTAAAAAACACCCATGGACTGTAAGTCATGGGCACAGGAAAACTGAGTGACGTATCCCAGCTTCTCCCTGGCCTAGTTTATGACCCCTGGCATATTTTTAAGGCTACAAATAAGAAGCAAACCTCTGCGTGATCTTGAGAAGGACAAAAAGCTAGACCGTGAGTGTCCCGTCCTTCCTCCTGGCTCAGCATCTAGGACATGGCCCACAGGAAGGCAGACCGTTGGGCAGCCTACCACGACCTCACATGATGCCAAATATGTGATGCAGATGGAGATGGCCGACGTTTATAAGAAAATCTGCAGAGTTTCACATGATTATGAAAATTACTGTGGCAGGCTAGTTAGATTTTCACAGAAGAGTCATGTGTTTGGCTCTGTCCTCGCCTAGGCATGTCACCCTTAGGTTTTGCGAGAGGAAAGCTTTCAGTGAGAAGTGAAGGATTAAGGTGAGGGAAATCAGAAACAGGTTGACAGGAGAGAGGGTAGCAGGTGCTTGACAGAAAGTAATTGAAGGAGAGGAAAGAGGGAAACACAGATTCCAGGATTCCGTGGGAGTCCCGTTTCCAATTAAGTTACACTTAATTGACTGCTAGAGAGAGATTAGCAAACGCATTCCTGAGCATTGAAATTTTCTTTTCGTTTCTACTGTTTGCTGATAGAATGGATCCCAAGTAGCTATTGCATAATATGCTGCATTAAAATGTACCTACTTCAAAACCAAGAAACCTTACTTAAGATATGTTTAAACTAAAAAATATTTAGAGTCCTCTTATTTTTTTAAACTAAAAAATATTTATAGTCCTCTTATTTTTTTGGTAAGTTTCAAGTTTCGTACGTTATATAGGATATTATTCTTCAACTATGTGGCTAAATGTAAATAGCCTGGATTTCTATTTTCCTCAAGTTTTCTATTCAGATGAGAAAGCAATGAAATTCATTCAGCTTGAACGACTGTATCATGAGCAGTTGCTTGCAAATCTTTCTGCTATTCAAGAACAATGGGGTGAGTACAGACCAACAGAATGTGGAATTGTCAGCAATTTAACAAGTTGCTATCTGGAAAGTTAACACATTTGACTGGGTTTTGCACATCGGGAAAGAAATGTTTCTACACTCACGTTACTGTTGCAAAGAAAGTCGCATTTTCTCCACAAGCAATGCCATTGTGAGAAAATCTCTCTTTGTATTTTGTTTTTCATATCAGTGCCACGTAGAGAACTCCTGTCACTACTTGCATTTCTTCTGATCCCTTTGTATGCCGTACTGGCTAATTTAGTCTCTGAGATAATATTTACTTACATTGAAAAGTAATCACTTAGCTGTTTCCAACTATATTGACTTATGGGTAATTTGAGAAGATAATTTTGCATGCTAATCTTTGTAAGTGTGCCAGTTAACTATTTTCCCTCCTAAATATGATTGGTAATAGTCAGTGACTAACAAATATTTTAAATTTAGAAACAAAATGGAAAACTGTACAGCCACGTGCAGTCACGTCTCCAAGGAATTCAGAAAAGGGATTTAATGGTGACGATTTTGAACGGCTTACCAAATTTTGCGCAACACATCAAGAGTAAGTATTTCAGTGTTTGGTTAGAATGAGCTTGGATTAGAATATTGAAGAACCATTGTAGCATTGAATATTTGAAATACAAGATCCATTTCTTTATTTGTTTTGTTAATGTTTTCAACTGGAGAAATTAAACTGGATAAAATAAAATGATTAGGTTTCTTTCTCAGCTTTTATCTGTTTCTTATACCAAGCTCAGTGAAAGGTCAACTTTACAGAGGTTCAAAGTACTTTTTAATTAGAAATTTTTATTTTTTTATTGTTGAAAGTATTACATGTGTCCCCCTTTTTTTAAATTAGAAATTTTAAAATATAACGTCTACTTTTTATCTCTGATTGGTTAAGAGATTAGGTAATTCAGATGGAAAAATTGTTTATTTGGACTATTGGCCAATATTTGTAAATTATAGTAAAAAACATATTTTTAAAGAGTAGTCTAATAATGGGAACAAATACAGTATTTAACCAAAATAATGCAGAAGGGAAATTACATTTACCAGATAATTTTAATTGCTTGATTTTTATCAAAGAATTGGATCTTTAAAGCTAAATTACAGTAATAATAAAGCACTTAAATATGTTTTTAATTCGTATTTCAAGACAGAATTCGGAAGCTGAGGGGCATGGTAAGGATTAAACTGGTACAGAATGAGTCTAGATTGAGAAGTGATAACTTATTCAGCTCTCGTGGTGACAGTTTTCTTATGTTGGTCATTGTGAACCTTTGAAACCAAATATTTTGGGATTTTGCACTGTAACCTACTTTCTTAGCCTGTTAAATATGTTACCTTTCAACTTCACAGAGTTTTAAAATCATGGGCTTTTTAAAGGCAAATAAGAGATTTGCTTCAAAATATTCAGTGCACTTTCCCTGCCCTTCGCATGGAACTAGATGTGTTTTTTTTCTGCATCTCAGCATTTGTCGTTTATTTGGGAGGTTTCGGGAGTAATTAGCCTCGGAGGAGATGAACACACTATCGCTGCCTCTGCGCTGAGAGCCAGCGCTGCTGTCCGGGGTGGGAATGTTCGGTGCTAATGTCAGAGCCCGGAGGAGCTGTAACTTTTCTACAGCGTTTCAGTGACATTTGTTTGGAAGCATATTGCCGCTGTGATTTTTTTTTAACTCTTTCTTTTCTCTCTTTTTTCCCTCCAGTCCTCTTTCGTCCACATACAAGGTAAGGGATTGTTTCTTTGGAAGTATGTACAGGGAAAAGGTTGTGTCATCCGTCTATAGCATGACTCTCGTAGAAAATGAACTTTCTCAAGTGTTTGCCTCTTTCCATGTTGTCCTGTGTTTCGCTGTAGACAGCAGCTGCGGAGACGGCCCTGGGGGGGGAGCGCGTGGCCGAGGCGGCGGTGTCTGCGGGTCCCCAGGGAAGCGGAGCGGCAGCCCCGGCGCCCGGTATGTGTTGAGGGGAGAGGACCCACACCTGCCCCCCTGACTCTGTTTTACAGGTGCTGCGTCCGAATTGCTGTCACATCTGAGATGCTGTGCTGACTTTTTTTTGCACATACTTTTCCTAGACAAATAGCACAGTGCGATTTTTTTTTTTATATTATGAAAGTCTATTTTTTAGATATCTAGTAGAAGAAATTACAAAATCTAAATTCTTATAAAAACATAGTTATTTCCATGTTTTCAGCACATGGCTGTCTGTATCTAACACAGTATGACAAGATTGTACAAAAATGCTCTGAAACAGAGTTGGTTTGGGTATATTCAGACATTCTTTTCTGTTTAAAAACCAACAATTGTTACATGGACTTAACCAGCAATTTTTTCTGTATATGTAACTATTTAAAAGTTATTGATAATTTATCCATAGCATCAATTCCCCTCCCTTTTATGTTGACTAACATGGTGTACTTTAATTTGCATATATATTTCCAAAGCATTTGTGATATATTTTGCGTCCCTTTGTGTCCTATGGCAAAAGTTAAAGATTTTTATAAACTGTTTATTTTTTTACATTAGTAATGTATGTTCATTATAAAAATGTTAGAAAATAAAGATGAATACATTTTAGGGTGTTTATTTTTCCTGATGCATGATTTTTAGTACTAATTTATATTCCTGAGCCCTGATATTAAACAACAGCATCAGGTGTTTGGACTGAGCTGCCTGAGAGATAAAATGTTGATGCTGCTGCCTGCAATTCAATTCTCCTTTTTCTTTTTATAAAGTCCTTCTTCGTCCCCTAATTTATCTCCCTTATTTTTATGAGGCAAATTAAAGATAGTGCCTTAGGTCAAGCCTGCTACATTCTGTTCTTCCCGTCATTTTTATATTGGAAACCAGAGTAAAATGAGCCTCAGTCTGAAAGAGGGAGAAAGTCGCAGCATTGGCCACCTGGTTGGGCGTGGCTGTCTCCGCGGTGCACGCTGGGAGAGTGCTCTCAGGCTGAGCAACTAAATCTGGCACCTGGGACTGGCTGCTTGGCCCGCACCAGCTGGGCACTCACAGCTGGGCCTCCGCTGCGAGATTGTTCCCCACGGGAAAGCTCAGGCACCACGGGGAAGGCACTTGCTTGATGCTTTGACTCACTCCCAGGACCTGGGTCCTCTGGTTTCTCAGTAAAGGGCAGCGCGCTCTGCCAAGCCAGTGCCTGGATTACCAGGGACTCTCACTAGTGAGCATCCTGTGGGGAGGAGTGCGCTAAATCCACGGCAAGAAATCTGGCCAAGTCTGCTAAAACCATGTCTTTTAAAGAGAAATGTTAAATCTCCCACAATTAGTCTCGTTTGGTTATTCTGTGAATAAATAAATAGAAATATAAGAATATGAGAAAAAGAAATATGAAAATGCTACTTTAAATGATTTGAATACATTATTCTTTTTTTAAAATATATATATTTTATTGATTTTTTACAGAGAGGAAGGGAGAGGGATAGAGAGTTAGAAACATCGATGAGAGAGAAACATCGATCAGCTGCCTCTTGCACATCTCCTATTGGGGATGTGCCCGCAACCAAGGTACATGCCCTTGACCAGAATCGAACCTGGGACCCTTGAGTCCGCAGGCCGATGCTCTATCCACTGAGCCAAACCGGTTAGGGCTGAATACATTATTCTTGTTTTACTTCATATTCCTCGTTTCTAACAATGAAAGACATGTCGTACAATCTAGACTTTCCTTTTCCCTTTTCTCTCTCTCTACATTTTTTCTTCTGTGATAGTTAACTTGCTGTTTTTTTGTGTCTGGTTAAAGGCTGTTTCTACAGCCAGTTTCTCCCCTTTTACGTTGACTAACGTAGGGCTAAGCGTTTAGAACAGTACCAGGGCCACAGTAAGAAGTCAGCGTGTTCTCCCTGCTCTCATACTTCTCTTCCTCCCCCACATGCCGTCACTACCCCCGATACCGGTGTTCTCTCAGTGTTCTCTGCATATCACTCATTGCCGCTTTTCTAATTAATCTCCCATTATTAAAGTCTTCAAGTCGTTTGCATAGTATTTTATGTTTTCAAAACACTTTTATGTATATTATTTCATCTGTTCCTCTTAACAACCAATATAAGGCCTGCTGAATCATTTGAAGAGATTCAAGGAAGTAAAGTGACTTACGCAGGAACGGAACTAATTAGAACTCAAAGCCAAAACAGTTTTCTGGCCCTGTGGTCTATATTTTTATTAATTTGTATTTTTATTGATTTTTAGTAATATTTTATATGTAGAAATAATGTTACTTACATTATAAGAAATGATAACAAAGTGCAGGCCAATGAACCTAATACCCAAATAAGGACTAAATTATTGTCAACCCTGAGGGTTGGGTGAAATCCTGAATTTTAGATTTATCATTCCCTTCCCAAACACAACTTTATTGACATACAATTTCTATGCAGTAAATGTACCTGTTTTAAGTGTGTAATTTGATGAGTTTTGACAAATGTATGTACCCATGAGACCACTACCCCAGGGAAGATAAGAACATACATGTTTCCCCTCTATAGCCAGTCCCTCCCACCTCCCGTGCCAGGCAGCCAGTACTTTCCTGTCATACATGAGTTTTCCCTGTTTTGGAATGTAATATAAATATGATTGCTCAGCATATGTTTTGGATAGTCACCCATATTATTGTATGTATCATTAGTTCATTCCTTTTCAGTGCTGAGCAGCGTTTTTTTCCTTTTTTGCTGTACCACAGTTTGTTTATCCATTCACTTGTTGCTAGACATTCGGATTCTTTCCAGTTTGGGGATATTATGAATAAAACTGCTAGGATGTCACTTTGTGGATGGATGCTTTTATTTCTCTAGGTAAATAATTGAGGCTGAAATTGCTGGGTCATAGGGAAGGTACCTGTTTAACTTTATAAGAAATTGCCAAGCAGTGTTTCAGTGTGGTGGCGCCATTTTGTACCCCACAAGCATTATATGAGAATTTCAGCTGCTTCACATCCTTGCTGACATTTAATGTTGTCAGTCTTGATATGAATTTATGTCATTGTGCTTTTAACTTGCTTTCCCCTGATGACTGGGTATATACATTTTTAATTTTTAATTAACTACTGTAGAAGAGATACTAATTTATACTATTATCATCATTTCAGACTTAGTTTAAGTATGTGTTTTACTCTAACGTACTTACTGTGAAAATTCTTTTTTTCAAGCCTGATACCTCTCAAATCTTCATGCATAATGTTAACTAATGCGATCTTCAGAAAGTATAAGACATAAGTGTTAATTCATAAATGCTTTAGGTCCCAAACCAGGAAATATTTGGAGGGGGGTCCCTAAAGAGAACATGGGGGAATAGGCTATGAAAGAATAACTTAAAGGCATGTACATTTCTCTAGAGCAGTGGTCGGCAAACTCATTAGTCAACAAAGCCAAATATCAACAGTACAACGATTGAAATTTCTTTTGAGAGCCGAAAACCGACTTCTGCGCATGGGCCACGAAGTTTCAATCGCACTGTACGTGTGTACCTGCACGTGGTATTTTGTGGAAGAGCCACACTCAAGGGGCCAAAGAGCCACATGTGGCTCGCGAGCCGCAGTTTGCCGACCACTGCTCTAGAGCATGTGTAGGGACTTAGGTTAATCTCACTTCTCATTTTAGAGCTACCTCTTTAATTCATTGTTTAGGAAGTTATCTGCTGTGTACTCAGCTCTTACTCCATTTTTATTCATCAGAGTAGGCTTTTTGTTTGTGTTCGGTTTTTAGTGAATGTGAAGTTAGTGCAATAGGGGGTAGCAAACTGAGCTCACTAGATTTTGGGGTTCAGAAGAGCTAATTAACAGAAATTCACCTTAATGTTAACAGAAGCATTAACAAGAATAAGTTTTATATTATAACATACTTGCAGAAAATATTTTGGGTCAAACATGTGGATCAAACACTTACCCCCCCCCCCTTTTCCTGGGACACCATTAAAGCATCAGACAGGGATTCCTAAAAGAGAAACCCTCAGGACAAACTGGCAAGGACACAGCAGCAGATGTGACATCCGGGAAACTGGGAAGCTGGGAAGTAGATGGATGGGTGGCAACTGGCTAAGCACCAGAGAAAGCTGTGTCTACAGCGAAAAGGCTGGTTCCTGTCTGAAAGGTTGGGATTGGAAGCACTGAGGGCACCTTTAAAGTCAAGGATATAAGGCCCTAGAGTGTGGCTCAGTGGATAGAGTGGTGGCCTAGGGACTGAAGGGTCCCAGGTTCTATTCTGGCCAAGGGCACATGCCTGGGTTATGGGCTCGATCCCAGTACAGGATGTGCAGGAGGCAGCCAATCAAGGATTCTCTCTCATCATTGATGTTCCTATCTCTCTATCCCTCTCCCTTCTTCTCTGAAATCAAGAAAAATACATAAAAAATAAAGTCAAGGACGTAGGGTTGGACTGGAAACAGGAGGTTGGAGCACTGAGACCTTTGTGTTCCCGCTGCTAAGCAGAGGCTGCAGGGTTACCTGTTGGAGAACATGACAGAAAGGAGTGTGGGCTCAGGGTCAGGCTCAGCTCTAGGAAGGGCTATTATGTAGAAAATGAGAATTGAATGAAAATCTCATAGACTGAGTGGTGAGACCTGTAGCCTGCTTTCTGCGTTGAGCATTTAAACGTGTAGCAGCCACATCTCTGGTTTCCTCTCTGGGAAATGAGCTACTGGTCTAGGAGGTAAAACCTCCAGAAACCACGTGAATGAGTGGCCCCACCCACTGTGCCCACATTGAGGCCGACCCCTGGGGAAGGCTTGCCTTGAGCCACGGGGCTGCTTGTTGTCTCGTTTAAGAAAACCTCCAAGTCAGGTAGGCAAGCCAAGAGAAACTCAGAGAAAACAAAATGCAGAGAACAGACGAAAACTTTTTTAAAATGGATATTATCACAGAGATTAGAGGAAATATTGTATAAATAAAAGCAAAAAGAACATGTTTTATTTATTTTTTTAATATTTTTAAATTTATTTTAGAGAGAGAGGAAGGGAGAGGGAGAGAGAGCGAAACATCCATCAGCCGCCTCCTGCCCGCCCCCTACTGGGAAGCAAGCCCACAAGCCGGGCAGGTGCCCTGACCTGGAATCCAACTGGCGACCTTTTGGTGCACAGGAAGATGCTCAACCAACTGAGCCACACCAGCCAGGGCAGGATGCTGTTCTGTTGTTGTTGTTTTAATTTTTATTGACTTCAGAGAGGAAGGGAGAGGGAGAGAGAGATAGAAACATCAATGATGAGAGAGACTCATTGATCGGCTGCCTCCTGCACGCCCCACACTGGGTATCAAGCCCACAACCCGGGCAGGTGCCCTTGACCGGAATCGAACCCGGGACCCTTCAGTCCGCAGGCCGATGCTCTATCCACTGAGCCAAACTGGCTAGGGAAAGATGCTGGGTTTTGGGTTTTTTTTAAAAAGAAACATTCAGAGAATTAAACAGTTATAGAAATTTAGAAATATGATAGCCAATATAAAAAATTAATTAGAAGAATTAAAGGGTGAAATTGAGGCAGTGTCCCAAAAAGCTGATCCAGAACAAAGAGTATGGCAGAAAAGGCTGAGGTGATCAGTCCATGGGGCCCAAGATCCTACTCCGGGCATCCCAAAGGGAGAATGGAAAGGCAGGGACCGCCATCAACGAAATAATACAAGGACATTTCCCCGAATTGAGGTCATGACTTTCCGATGGAAAGTCCTGGCACTGCCCAACCTGTGTGGCTCAGTGGATAGAGCATCAGCCTGCGGACCAAAGGGTCCCGGGCTTGATTCCGGTCAAGGGCACATGCCTGGGTTGTGAGCTTCATCCACATTAGGGGGCATGCAGGAGGCAGCCGATCCTTGATTCTCATTGAGGTTTCTATCTCTCTCTCCCTTTCCCTTCTTTTCTGAAATCAACATATGTGTGTGTGTCTGTGTGTGTGTGTGTGTAAATAAATCCAACACAAAGAACAAAAAACGTTCTGAAGTGTCAGGACACCAGATGGAAAGAAAGAGGATCTAAATCTTCCAGGAAGAAAATGCAGGTCAGAGGGGCTGGTATTCAGAATGGTTAAGAAACCACATTCCTTCTGGAAGGCAGACTCAGGACAGCAGTGCCTGCCTTCAGAGTCCGAGAGAAGTGATGTCTGACCGGGAAAACGTAGCCCCCGTTTTAGGGGCAAAGGAATAAAGGCTTTCAGATCAAGGACCTTTCCTTAGGAAATGTTCCCCAGGAGAGAATAAGCGAAGAGGAGACCTGGGATCCAGAAACCAAGGTTTCCAGCCTAGCGGACGGGGCGGGGTGTGTGTGTGAGTGTGTGTAAGGGTGGGGGTCAGGGCGGCACCTGGGGGGCACGCCTGGAGCGCAGCCCAGGTCAGGGATCAGAACGGGGTTTGGAAACTGGTAGACGCCCTGGAGCCATAGCTGTGCATGGGTCAGAGCTGAGAGAGACACAAGGAGAGATTTTTATTTTTTTAATATATTTTATTGATTTTTTACAGTGAGGAAGAGAGAGGGATAGAGAGTTAGAAACATCGATGAGAGAGAAACATCGATCAGCTGCCTCCTGCACACCTCCTACTGGGGAGGTGCCCGCAACCAAGGTACATGCCCTTGACCGGAATCGAACCTGGGACCCTTGAGTCCGCAGGCCGATGCTCTATCCACTGAGCCAAACCGGTTTCGGCAGATTTTTTTTTTTTTAATGAAGTAATGGGTCAATTATCAACACCAAGGGAAGTCCAGTGGACATGAGAAAGAAAAACGCCTCATGGTGCACGGTGCGGGTCAGTGCGCGTAACATCGAAAAGCCGTGTAAGGTGGACACTGGACACTGAATTGCCCCAAAATGTGTGGGACTGTCACGGGAGGCCAGAGGGGGAAGACCTCCATTCGGAGGGATGCAGTCTTGCGTTATTCATATGTCCTTTCCCTTCCCTCCTGTACGAAGTGTCGTGAATGTTAAAACCACTTGTTTCTCTTCATCTTCAGAGAGTGGAACGGCGCCTGGCATGGAGCCGAGTGGAGAGAGCCAGCAGCGGGAGGAGACCCCGGGGAGCGGGCCCTGCTGCGGCCAGCCGGCCCGGCGGGCGGCTCCCCCGGCTCCCCCGCGCCCGCCTGCAGCTGCGGGCCAGCACCGCACCGCGGAGCCGCCGGGCAGCGCCGCCAACCCGGAGCTCCCGGCCCAGCCCGCCCAGAGCGCCGGGGAGGACGGGGAGGACGGCAGCCGCCCGCAGCCGGCTCCCCCGGAGGCCCGCGGAGCTGCGGCCGAGGTCGAGGGCCCCGAGGTGCCCCCTTGCAGCGGGGCAGTGACAGCGCCCCCGGCGGCAGCGGGCTCCGAGCAGACACCCCCTACCCCGGAGGCTCCCTCCGCACCGGCTCCCCCCGCACCGGAGCCTCCCTCCGCACCGGGGGCTCCCCCCGCACCGGAGCCTCCCTCCGCACCGGCTCCCCCCAGAAAGGAGCTCCAGTTGCCGCTGGCAGATGCTCCCGAGGCGCCCCGGGACCTGAAGGAGCCGCGGCAGCCCGACCCCGCGGGCCGGGATGGGGGGTCACCGCGGGGGCCGGCTGCCCCCCAGCGCCCTGCCAGGGGGCCCGGCGAGAACGCGCAGGCGGCTGGCCCGAGGGCCGGGCTTCCGGAGGGGCGCGGGGCCCCCGAGGGGCGGGGCGGCCCGGACCTCCGCGTCAGCCGGGAGGCGGAGGACTACCTGAGCCGCCTGCTGGAGGGGTGCCTGCGGGGCACCGAGGACGCCCTCCCCTGCGAGGAGGAGGAGGAGGAGGAGGACCCGGACCTCCCGGACCTGTCCCCCGACGAGGCCTCCTACAGCCTCCAGGACGACCTGCCCTCCGACGGCAGCCTGTCCCCCGAGGACCTGGCGCGGAGGATCGAGATCGCGGAGGTGAGCTGGCCGCCGGCAGGTGGCATCCTGCAGCCCAGGGTGCAGCCCAGGGGGCTCGCTGTTGCCCGCGTTTGTGGTCCCCCGGTGTCAGGCATGGGGGGGGGAGGGGTCCCCGTGCTGGGAGCTGGGACCTCGGAGGGGTGTCACCCGTTCTCATGGTGTCTGTGCCCCGGAGCTCACAGGGATGGGAGCTGGGACCTCGGAGGGGTGTCACCCGTTGTCATGGTGTCTGTGCCCCGGAGCTCACGGGGATGGGAGCTGGGACCTCGGAGGGGTGTCACCCGTTCTCATGGTGTCTGTGCCCCGGAGCTCACAGTGCTGGGAGCTGGGACCTCGGAGGGGTGTCACCCGTTGTCATGGTGTCTGTGCCCCGGAGCTCACAGTGCTGGGAGCTGGGACCTCGGAGGGGTGTCACCCGTTGTCATGGTGTCTGTGCCCCGGAGCTCACGGGGATGCCCCCAGGTAGGCGCCTCGGGAGCGCCCCTGTTGGGGTCCCGCGGTCCTAGGAGCGGAGGCGAAGAGGAGATGAGTCACGTCCTTATAAGGCAACCTCATTTTTCTTCTCCTCCATCTAGAATGGAGTGCACTCTGTCCCTTCCCCTGACTGATGTGTTTGTTAATTCTCTGAGTCCGTGTAACGGAAGGAAACGGTCTAAAATACGGGAGGACTAGGAGGTGCTGGCTGGACTCTTAAGCCTCACATTGGAGGCTGCGAGTGCGCGCAGTGTTAATGTATAAGTTCAAGATTTGCCCAGACAATCCTGGTACTTGACAAAGACAATTACTATAAATAATTGAAAGTTTTAAGCTTTCTCTAATCATTAATGAGTCTAATCGAAACCAAAAAAAAAAAAAGAGGGGAAAGGAAGAGAGGATGAGGATCAAGATGGCCATTCTCCTTTTTTGATTTTAAAATTCAGGAAAAAGATCCTTCCTGAAGGCTCTTCATGTGGCAGGTGCTGGGGGCATTGTGGGGAGGTGTTGGGGGCAGTGGGGGGAGGTAGTGGGGGCAGGTGCTGGGGGCAGTGGGGGAGGTGCTGGGGACATTGGGGGGAGGTGCTGGGGGCAGTGGGGGCAGGTGCTGGGGGCAGTGGGGGCAGGTGCTGGGGGCATTGGGGGGAGGTGCTGGGGGCAGTGGGGGCAGGTGCTGGGGGCAGTGGGGGCAGGTGCTGGGGGCATTGGGGGAGGTGCTGGGGGCAGTGGGGGAGGTGCTGGGGGCAGTGGGGGCAGGTGCTGGGGGCATTGGGGGAGGTGCTGGGGGCAGTGGGGGAGGTGCTGGGGGCAGTGGGGGCAGGTGCTGGGGGCAGTGGGGGCAGGTGCTGGGGGCGGTGGGGCAGGTGCTGGGGGCAGTGGGGACAGGTGCTGGGGGCAGTGGGGGAGGTGCTGGGGCCAGTGGGGGGGCAGGTGGGGGAGGAGCCAAACCGCCTAGGACAGACAGCTTTTAATCTGAAAGAGGGCAAAATATGTTCCCCACCTTCCGTCTAAATTGACAACATTTACTTAGATGTCTCAAGTCTACCTGTTTCACAGAACACAAAATAGGGGGAGACATAACCTGAAACCTTCTGTTGGGGAGAGAGATGACAGCCCAAAGCTGCTGTTTGTCTGTCTTACGGAAGCCATCGAAATAGGGTCACTTCTGTGGAGTGTAGATCTCAGGGGTCAGGGAGGTCAAGTGACATTAAGACTAGTCACCATGAGATACGCTGCAGGTGGGGGGCTGGACTAGATCGTGTGGGTGCTGGTCTCTGGGTCTCGGACAAAGGAAGGTCTGGGGAACAGTCCTCCTGGCTGTGCTGCCCAGAACGGCCCTTTCAGGGGAGCGGGCGTCGGGCTCCCTGACAACAGGAAAGGCGGTCTTCCAAACAGGGAGGGTTCAGGGGGGACAGTTGACCCGGGACTGAGGTCAGTGTCCACAGAGCCCCAGGTAGAGCCACAGACTGCCTGTCTGGTCCTCGGGCCAGATGGCCTCCTCTTGGCCTTGCTTTCTTAGCCCGCCCTCCCCATGTCCTGGTTAACGAATGCTCCTCTGAGCTGGCCTTCTCCTGCACCCAGCTCCTTCTCTTTTCCCCGTAATCTTCTGTTCATTTACATCTGTCCTGCCGCTCACCGGACTTCTGCAGCAGCTGCCTGAAGTTTCCCATACCTCATGTCATCTTCTCCCCCTCCAAATGGTCTTACGTGAGCAGGTTTAAACCTGGAGTCTCCGACTGATGCCCCTGGGGCCAGTCAGGTAATAAAAGTGAATGAGCCCTGACCGGTTTGGCTCAGTGGATAGAGCGTCGGCCTGCAGACTCAAGGGTCCCAGGTTCGATTCCGGTCAAGGGCATGTACCTTGGTTGCGGGCATATCCCCAGTGGGGAGTGTGCAGGTAGCAGCTGATGGATGTTTCTCTCTCATCGATGTTTCTAACTCTCTCCCCCTCTCCCTTCCTCTCTGTAAAAAATCAATAAAATATATATATTTTTAAAAAGTGAATGAACCGACTTAGTGGTAGAGTGATAAGGAGAAGGTTCCCACTCTTGTCTAGAGGCATCCAGCTTCATACACTGCAGGGGGAACAGCACCTCTGAGGGTCTCGGTCTCACACACACGGTCAGTTTAAACTTCCGCTGCACAATACTGTTTGCCTTGTCAGTCTCTTCCCACAACACCGTTCGGCTGCGGGATAGAGGCTGTACTACACGGCTTGGCATTCAGGATGCGGTCCTCTGGCCACTGCCTTGCCAGCATCTCCCCTTCTGTGCCTTCGTTCTGAGCCTGGACTGGGTCAGATGGGCCTCCTCGCAGCCTTCCCCCCCTCCTCCCTGACCCCAGTGATCTAACACTTTGCGTGCTGTCACCTCTGACCTTTACCTTCCATGTCGCTCTGTTCTGGGATGGTGAACTCCTTTCTTACATTTACTTCCTCCCAACGCTCAGGGTCTAGGTCATGCCTTTTCAGCCGGTAGAGGTCCAAGGGCGGTGCCTGGCTCACGATCAATACTCAGTAAATGCCAACCGCGCCATCATCCCCTGATCACTGAAGTCCATAATGTTTATTCTCTTCAGACTACGCCTCTGAACTTCAAAAGTGGCTTCAGCACCATTCCTCCTAAAGTCCTGTCTAGCTATAACCTTTTCTTGTTATAGGACACACGTTATCCAAATAAATACAGGTGGGTGCTGTCTATCTGTAAATTGCTTACCTGTGTCTTCATTTACTCGTTGGCATATTTATTGAGCACCTACTACCTCTGCCTCGTCCTCTTCCCCTTCGGTAACCACCAAACTGTTTTCTCCTTCCGTGAGTGTTTGTTTGTGCTGTTCGTTCCCTTGTTGCTTTCTGTGTGTAACCCACATGTGAGCTAAATCATATGACTCTTGGCCTTTTATGTCACAAAAGAAACACTGCCATTTGTGACAACAGGGGTGCATCCTGAGAGTGTGTGTCATGCTGAGCAATAAGTCCGACAGAATAAGCGAAGCTCTAATAGTCATTAAAGATCAGACCTTTTTCACATCAGGAAGATGGCAAGAGGTTTAATCTTGAGTTTGGTTGACACTCTGCCGGTAGCTGCTGCGACAAGTTTGAAGCAGGTCATCTGGGCTCTCTAAGCTCGGCTTCTTCCCCTGCGAGGGGGATGCTACTGCTGTTTGAGAGTCATCAGGATTCAGTGTGACACATTATGTAAATGTCTTTTTTTTTAAATATATTTTATTGATTTTTTACAGAGAGGAAGGGAGAGGGATAGAGAGTTAGAAACATCCATGAGAGAGAAACATCCATCAGCTGCCTCCTGCACACCCCCCACTGGGGATGTGCCCGCAACCAAGGTACATGCCCTTGACCAGAATCGAACCTGGGACCTTTCAGTCCGCAGGCCGACGCTCTATCCACTGAGCCAAACCGGTTTCGGCACATTATGTAAATGTCTTTACATAAAGTACATGTTCGCTGAATTGTAGGTCTTATGGTAGAGCCTATATCTTTTTTTTTTTTAATTTTTATTGATTTTACAGGGAAAGGGAGAGGGAGGGAGAGATAGAAACATCAATGATGAGAGAGAATCATTGACTGCCTCCTGCATGCCCCACACTGGGAATCGAACCAGCAACCTGGGCGTGTCCTTGACTGGAATCGAACCTGGGACCCTTCAGTCCGCAGGCTGACGCTCTATCCACTTAGCCAAACCGGCTAGGGCGAGAGCCCGTATTTAAAGGAGCAGGCAGAGAGCATCATGGGTTCCTTCGGTGCAGAATAATAGTGGTAAAAACTTCACATGACTCCTGCAGTGAGATGACTGTCACGGAGGCTGTTTGTAATGGGCTAATATGACTTACGAATGTTAATTCTCGAGTTAGTCAGAAGCCAAACGTGTTCGTGTTCAAAATTTACCAGCCTTGAGGCGCTGGATTGAGTAAAGGCTAGCTCATTAAAAGGATATTATTTGGCATCTACTGTCTTCAATTTTGTGAGGAGGCAGTTCTAACCCCAAGACCTCTGAATGCTTACTTTGTCACAATAGGATTTACTGTATCCATAGAAACGCAAGATCATTTTGTTTTCGCAACCATTTCATTCTTAAAATGCTGTTTAAGATCATCACTGATGTTCGAGGGGAAGTGCAGAAGAACTGTTTATTAGCAAATGTAGAGGACGAGGCCGAAGGATGTGCTGTTGTGGTTGAATTCGGCACTTATTCGTAGCGTAAGTACCACCAGTGACAGTTTCATTAATGACAGCTTACACACGCTTTTAGTTCATAACGGAAGGAAGGGCTTGGCATATTTTGTTTGGGTAGCAAAGAAATTTGGTGATTCAAGTGGAAATCCAAATTTAGTTTATAAAGGTTTATTTTTTTTTGAGATTTAAAAATTCTTAATCTCTTATATCAACACTAGAGGCCCGGTGCATGAAATTCATGCATGGGTAGGGTCCCTAGGTCTGGCCAGCGATCAGGTTCTATCCGTGAGGCTACCAGCGGGGTGATCAGGGGACACCCGCTGGACCCACCTTGGCTGGCTTAGGGCCTGTGGGCTGGGGGCAGCTCCTTAGTTTAGGATCTGCCCCCTGGTGGTCAGTGCACATCAGAGCGACCGGTCATTCAATTTGCATATTAGGCTTTTATTATATAGGATTATGGTAAAAGGGGGCATAGAAATGTTTGTGGGTTTTTTTAGAGAAGTTTGGAGGAGACACATTTCTATGTGCCCTAAATCAACTTACATCCTGCTTACAGAAATGCGTGGCAGTCCTTTGAGTGAGTCCCAAACTAATAGTGAGACCTTGTTTTGGCTTCCCTGCTACCAGAGAATTAGGAAAAATCTACCAAAGTCAGGCCTTAGACTCTGTGTTTGACTGCCTTGGTGTGGTAAGTAGGAATTTCTGTCCTTGGCGTAGGTTCTAAGACCTCGGCCTGAAACTCATGCCAGGACAGAAAGGCCCACCCCTACCTGTCTCCTAAGAGTTTCCTCCTTGGCTTGCATCTCCGATGCCTAAGCTTGGCTGCACCCTCCGTTCTCCATCCATAGACTAAAAGGCCAGAGGGAGTTAGAAATGACACAGCGAGAACCCTGGAGAAGATCCCTGAGCAACACTGAAAGGCAGTAATGGAAAAGAACACACTGTCCTGTAGACAGCAGGCTTTGGTGGGGAAGAAAATGTAGGTGCCCGGCCGGCAGGACTCAGTGGTTGAATGTCGAACTGTGAACCAGAAGGACACAGTTTGATTCCCAGTCAGGGCACATGCCCAGATTGCGGGCTTGATCTCCGGTGTGGGTGTGCAGGAGGCAGCCAATCAATGGTTCTCTCTCATCGTTGATGTTTCTCTCTCTCTCTCTCTCTCTCTCTCTCTCTCTCTCTCTCTCTCTCTCCCTCCCTTCCTCTGTGTAATCAATAAAAGTATATTTAAAAAATAAAAAGTAGGATGTGTTAGATTATTAATCAAGAATAAAGGGTTGGTGGGGGAGAGTGTCAAAATATTGGCCCATCCCACCCAACTGTAATTTCTCATATTTGACTTCTTCTCTCTTTGAAAAAGTTGCCAAAGTTCATTGCCACCCGTAGTAAATAAGGCGGGGCCACTTGGGCATGACCTTCAGAGTCAGACGCCCCAGAGGAGGCCCCGCAGGACCAAGCAGCTGCTGCACTGGGACTGGCTGGTTCGTCTTGGAAGCACATTCTGTGTCTTTCCAGATGATTTCCAAAGTTCTTCTCATTCTTTCGACATTCCTTCACTCACATTTGCAATGTCCTTTGACTTACGGCTTGGATTTACAGGTCCAAAGTTCCTATCACGAAGGTATACAGTTAGCATAATGCCACTCCGGGGCTCATCCCGGATTGTTTATTCTGAGGAATTAAAGCAACTTGAAAAACGCCTGTGGAATGGGAATTCACTGTTGGTAATGAATGTACGGCTTTAATTTGTGGAGGAAATAGTCCATGAAAACCTCATTCTTTCTACATTTACTAAAAGCAGGAATATCATCTGTAGTAGTAATGCACTCATTAAATTAATTTCAGTTCTCCTCCTCTTGCTCTTAAGGAAGCCATTAGGACTTATTTCCCTCTCCGTTTCAGCGGGAGCTTGTCAAACCATTTTCTGTGTTGTGTGAAGGGGCTCTCGAACGTTGCTGTCTAAAGCGAGATTGGAAAAGCTGCTTCTTGCTTATTTGTACTTACCGTGTTAATGTCACCAAAGTCCTTCCGTTTCCTCACAAAGACATCGTCTGAAATACATGTTTCCGATAAAAAAGAATAAATGGCTAACATCGATTTTTTTATTTTTATTTTTTTGAGATAATGGATTCTATAGGCCCGTGTTCAGGAAAGCCCCGTAGAAGACTATATTGAGTTGTTTGGCCCTAAAAGCCTTGAGTTATAAAAAGAACGGATAGAACCTGTAATATTTATGCAGAGCACATTATCAGGCTGGAACTGGAGCTCATGTTGGTATTTGATGCCATTGATCAGCCAAATGAGGTTACAAGCTTGCGTCCCCGCTCACAGTGATCTGATGCCAGCGAGCCGCTGACCTCTGCAGTGTTAGGCCCACAATGCCCACCTATGCCATCACCCCCAGCTGTCCCGGCAGGCGGCTCGCAGGCTAACCTGCGGACCAGCCTGCTGCTAGGGGACCTTGACAAGACCTCCTGCTTCCAGCCCGGCTCCACCAAGGCCCCTTCCTCCTCCTCCCTGTACTTCAGAGCCTTGTCCCTCCTGAATGGCTCAGGTGTTTGTTTTTGTCTTTGCTCCTAAGTAAGGGGTGGGGTGGAGGCAGGAGAGAGGGATCCCACATGCAAACCAGAGGAAACAGGGAAAGGGGTTGGGGGAGGGGGGGCACGAAGAGATACTAGACAGCAGACTTGTTTTTGCAGGGTCCAAGAGTCAACATGTTAGACTTTGGGGTCTGTTGCAAATACTCAGTTCTGCCATCGTGGCCCAGAAGCAGCTGTGGATGAATGGGCTGTGTCCCAATTGAATTTTTACATTCAAACAGGCAGAGGGCCTTCGGCCGACCGGCCATGGTTTGCCAGCCTGTGCACACCACCAAGTAACCAGCCCGGAGCAACTGGCTCTGAGAGTCGGGAAGAGAATCCTTGGGATGCTCTGAGCATCAAGCATGCCTTAGCAAATGCGTCATTCCCCCAGGAACTGAGGGCAGCGCTGGTTGTGATGTTGAAAGGGGGGATCAGATACATTCTGAGTCCCTCGTGTTTATTTCTTTGACATCACCGATGAATGAAAAACGCAGTGGTGGATTGTCAGCCTCTGTTACCAAGCAAAACCCAGCACTAACGACTAAGCAACGAGGGGTCGTAAGTGACGGTTCTGCAGGGTACTTAGCAGGGAAAGGGGCGGTGAAGGGCCTGGCCTGGCCTCAGCCCGCTGCCTCTGTGCTGCCGGGCTCTGAGCCAGTTCGGAGCTTCAGAAATGCTTGGCCGCCATCGGCGTAGAACTGAACACATTCTGTCCCATTTTGATGATTAACTGTGATTTTAAATCCATAATAGAAATCCAAATGCCCATTGAATTGAATCAGCCTGGTTGCCGTTCCATGTAAAAATGCCACGGACATTTCCCACCCTGATTTAACAAGCGGTTCTTGTCACCCCTGCCAGGTTGTTCCTGCTGCAGGACTGGTCTCCATATTGAAGAAGAGGAATGACGCTGTAGGAGACCACCCTGCCCAGATGCAGCAGAAACCGTCCAAGCGGAGAGTGAGGTTCCAGGAAATAGACGATAACTTGGACCAGGGTGGGTACCGCTCAGCGCTGTGTCTGACACAGGGTCACTCCCAGTGTCTGCTGAGAATGAGGCCGTGCCGGTGAAAGGTAACAGAATCTGTAAGAGAACATGTGGGCGCAGTTGTTTTGTCTTCTAGAAAGAAGCAGAGAATGGGACTGTCATCGG